>NW_020620825.1:8963445-9271712 GCF_003573695.1 Papaver somniferum | reverse complement strand
TTTGGCTGGAGGCTCAAGAAGTATTTCCGGAATGGACTTCTTGACACGATGTGGTTCAGTGCTGTGAACATGTCTATCCTTTGTGCCTTCAACAGATAGATCAATTCACGTTCGACCAAGGATTGAACTGCCTCTTTGATAGGTTGTTCAGAGAGTGTAAAGGTTCTGATTAGGAGAGGATTCTTGTGTAATCATTCAGTCCCCAGTTGAAGCTATTGTGGATCAACCTTATCTTTGAAAATGTGCTTCAAAATATTGCAGTTGCTTGTTGGATGATTGATGAATCTATGAAGGTGACAGTACCTGGTGAAAAGATGATCAAATGCTGGTTTAATCATTTATTCAAATAATGTTCCTCTGAAACTTATGTGATAAAACCTAATAAATTATGAAAAGATGAAGGACCGACCAAGGGGTCATGAAACCGGCCTTGCTTGGTCATGGGACCGACTGACGACCGTTTTATGAAATTCCAAGTTGTTTGGAAGAGTTTGAACCTAAAATGAACAAATTAGGTCAAATGATGAAAATGTGCGGGACCGGCCTCTTGCAAGCAAAAGAGCAAACCTTGGTCGGTCAAGGTTATATGCTCATGTCACCAAAGTGTTCGTGTCTCAGTCCTGAGAATTTTGGCATTTTCTGATGTGCGTTTGAGCAACATTTTGAGAAAATACGAAGAAATCAGGGTTTTTGCTGAAACTGAGGAAACTTCATAAGATTAAGGAAATAATAATACTCCCTCTGTTTCAAAAAGACCGTCCTCTATTCCATTTTGGTCTGTTTCAAAAATGTGTCCAGTTTCTGTTTATAGTTATATTTTTTCAATGAACTCTCTAACATACCCTTAAGTTTTTTATATTCATAAATTCTTTTTTAATGGGACCAAATCTAAATTATTAATGAAATCTGTATATCTAATGAAACAAATATATCCTTAATTCCTTTTTGAAGACAAATATATATGGTTCCAAATTAAATTCCATAACAACTTTTGGTAGTTTTTATTACTAACATTTTTATTGAAATAAATTAGGCAAGTGATTAAGGGTAGATATGTAAACTACTATGGTCTCCTTAATATCTTGACAAGGTCAAACCGTACTGTCTTTTTAAAACGGAGGGAGTAATAAATTAAGTAATCATGAAGTGTGGGACCGGCTATGGATATGGCTAAGGCATGGCCGGTCGGCCAACAAGCCCGGTCCCATGACACTTTTCCTAATTTTATAATATCTTCATGATTTTAGGGAAATACCATGAAACCAAGGATTTTGTTAAAACTAAGGAGTTTCCTTGAAGTGAAGGAGTTTTCATGAGATGGGGGAAACAAATAATAATAATAATAATAAAATAAGGACATGTGAGACCGACCACGACTAGGGCATGGTCGGCCGACTAGGGCCCGGTCCCGCGAGTATTCCCTAGCTTTATATCTTTTCCTTAATGTGAAGGAAATATCATGAAATCAAGGAATTTCAGGGGATGAAGGAAATAATAATAAAATAATAAGGAATGCAAGGTGTGGGATCGGACACAACTAGGGCATGACCGGGCGACTAATAGACTTGGTCCCGCGATATCTTTCCTAATTTTTTTATTAATTCTTTGATATGGAGGAAACACCATGAAACTGAGGAGTTTCCTTAAAATGAAGGATATTTGTTCAAATGAAGGGATTTTCATGAGATCAAGGAAAATAATAAAAATATAATAAAATATATAATTGGGCGTGGGACTGGCCAGGGCGTGACTGGTCGGCCGGTGGTCCCAGTCCCCTAGCGCCTTAGCTAATATTTTTTTTATTATTATTTTTCTTCCTATTTTTCATAGGTTCATCGTTCCTTCGTATTTTGGAATGCTCGTTCGTGCATTCAGGTGCTCGTTAGTGCATTATTGCTGAGTACACTTGCACCATTTTGGTTGGGGCTTACTCGATAGCGGCTCAGATGCCCGTACGTTGAATATTTATCACTAACCCATGGAATTCTGCTGGGAAGAACCACGAATCGAAGTAACGAAATATTATGAAGAACGTAGAATATTCCTGAATATTCAGTTAATAAATTTAAGGATTATAGATAATTAATTGATGGCTCTATACTAGCAGGCATGCTGTCTAGGAGCATTAATTATCCGAGAATTGAGTAATATGAGCTTGTTGAAGTGTCATATTTTCTTTATATAGTCAAGGAAAACATTGTTACATCCTGAAGAAGTTTGATGAGTGCCAAATGTTGTATATATTTATCCCTTTTTGTTGGCATTTAACTCATCTTTTGTGCATTAATTCTACATTTTATCCCATATTCTGTATTTTCATTGTTTTCAAGAATAAATACTTTTCTTACTTAATTTTGCATTTTTAGGTAATAAATAAAGTCTGGATGAATTGCGGAGCGGAAAAGAGCAGAAAAGTGGTGAAAAGCCGGGAGAAATTACGCAAGGAAGCCGCAAAGAATGGAGCGCACGTCCAAAAAGCTGGAAATGGGCTCAAGAAGAAGAAAGTTGTTCTTAAAGAAGAAGTGGGCTCAAGGTTTTCCAAGCCCAAACTCATTTCCCAAACCCATTTTCTATATCCAAGCCCGTCTCGGATTTCAGCCGTCAGATCGAAGCATTTCAGCATCCTACGGTCGCTCCATCATCGCACATCAAACTCCGAAGCCCCCGCTTTACATCACAACGCCCATCTCCATCTTGGGTCGTCCGTTTTGCTACATCCCTTCATCCGACGGTCGCTACACGCTTACCTCCGTATCGCCGTTGGATCCACCTACCATCTTCCCATCCATCGCTCCTTGTCGCAGATCATCAAACCTCGCTGAACCCGCCTAACACCCAAGTATCGAACACCCTATACCCAGCCAAACGCACCTTTCTTCTTTCTTCTCTATCTCTTCTTCCTTCAGAACCCGTACCACCACCATGTCCGTCTCCATCACCACCATCTTCTCCCCAAATCACTCCACCATCTACGCCACCAAATCACTCTACTCTACTTATAACCAGAAACCCATCCATCCTATTAGCCTATTTCGCTAGTTTCACAAACCCTCTCAAATTTAGGGTTTTGAAATTAGGGAAATAGAGTTATAGGCATGACAGAGATGGAAGAAGAAGCAATAGAAGCATGGGAAGAGCAGGAGGAACAAGAAGAGAGCATGGGTCGTCGACGTGGGTGAAGAATTTTAGGTAAACCCTAACCCTATTTTTCTCGGTTTTGGGAATTAGGGTTCGTCATTCCTTTTTTGTATAAATTGAGGGCTGGGTATTACTGTTGAGATGTTCTTGGATTAACCAAGTAACCAATTAGGGTTAAATTTCAGTTTTAATTTAATTTTAATTTTAATGTTAATTTCAAGATCAATTTTAACTGTTCAATTTTAGGGTTTTTATAATTTAATGTTCTTATTTTTAATTCTGTTTTGATACTAATGTTTAATTTTTGTATGATAATTTCCTGTTTTGATGTTTAATTTCAATGTGTGTGCTGTTTCATGTTTTGTTAATGATTTAATCTTTCACTGTTTTAGTCCCTGTTAGTGTTAGTTTATCATGTTAGGTTAATGTTGTTCACTGTTAATGCTTGATGCTCCTCTTGATGTTTAATGTTTGTGCATGTTTCTCAAACTGTTGTCTTAATTCACTGTTAGTTTAGTGGAATGCTAGGCTAGAAGCCTTTGAAGCACTGAATTGATTGAGTAATGGAAGAAATCAGTGCTCATAGCAAGCTGATTATCTTGCCATTCCATTTTTGTATGCTTAGGTGCATTGTGTTGATTGAGCATTGGGAGAAATTAGTGCTCATAGCAAGCTAATTCTCTTCTCATTCTATTTGTATGCCTGTATTCTTCCCTTGGCCTTGCATTGTCACCATGTTAGTTTCACCATCTTCCCTGCCTTAGGCTAATTGCCTTTGTGTCACTTTCACTTTGTTCCATTTTGTTTTGTTTTTGTTCACTGTTTTGTTGCTGTTTAGTTTTTAGTCTGTTTAATCTTTGCTGTTTTTGCCATTCTTTTGTTCTCTGGTTTGCTTCCAATTTGGCCTAGAGCCACTGTTTACACTCCTCTTTTGCTGCTAAGCCAGAAGCCCTTGTGCTGTTGCTTTTGCCCTGTTGTTGCCTGCCCTCTGTGCCTTGTGCAGTTGCTGCTGCAGTACTGCTGCTTTCCTTCTTCTTTGCCTTGTGCTGCTGCTGCTCCCCTTCCCCTGCAGCTGCTACTGCTTGCATCTGCTCTGCTGTGCACTCAAGCCCATAGCCCAGTTCAATAACCAAGCCCAGTACATTTCATTCCAGAAGCCCAAAGCCCAATTACTGTGAAAGACCACTTCACTGTTAGGGTGAAATTGAGCCCAAAGCTCAATCAAAGCCCAAAGTTCGAAGGTACAAAACCCACTAAGCCCATAAGTCCATTGGTACCCAAAGCCCAACAACAATTTAGAGCCCAAATAGCTAAACACTACAAAACACTCCCGATCTCTGTGGATCGACCCGTACTTGCACGAGCTACAACCGACGACCGTGCACTTGCGGTATTACTGTAGGCCCGCGTTTTTCTGCGCTTCATTTTATACACTCCTTTGAGGCCTGCCAAGTTTTTGGCGCCGCTGCCGGGGATTGGTGCTGTGTTTTTCTTGTTGTTTTATTAGCTATTTTGTATTTCATTGCATAGCATTTGCATCTGCTTCACTTCATTTGCTGTTGGACCTGCTGTTCTGAACCTGTTTTTCCTCTGCTGGGACGCCACCAAGGAAAAGAACCAAAACCCAACTGGGTTTTTGCAACAATATCAGAGCAGCTGGGCTGTGCTAAAAAGGTAAGCCTAAACCCATTCCATTGAGAGAACCCAACCTGTGGGCTTCCAAATTTCTTTAATTGTGGGCTTGTAATAATTAACCCAATTTTTTGGGCTTTTTATTTTTCTATTTTGGGTTTGTAATAATTTATTTGTGGGCTTGTTTGTTTAATTTTTGGGCTTGTGTATTTAATTTTTGTGAGCTTGTTTAATTTGGACTGGTAATTTGTATTCTGGGTTTTTAAACCCAGCTGAGCTTGTAACCGATTGTGGGCCGCAGCCTTCCTTCCATTCCATTAGAGGACCAACAGTGGGCTTGCTCCCATTTTAAAAACCAAATTTTATTTTCTTCATTTTATTTTCTGTTAAAAAAAAAAACCAAAAAAAAACCAAAAAAAAACCAAAAAAAACCAAAAAAATTTTACTTGCTCCCATTTTAAACCAAATTTTTTCTTCTTTATCCCATCTTAAACCAAAAGTTTTACTTTGCTCCCATTTTAAACCAAATTTTCAAATGTCTCCCACCAAAACCAAATTTTTCCCAAAAATCCAAACCCTTTAAAAAACCAAATTTTGGGCTTTGTAACATAGTTACTTAGCTTTTGAGCCAATCATGTCTGGATTTTGGTCTGCTCCTGGGGATGGAAATAAAACTCTTAGAGAACTTGCTTATGGGAATGTGCCACGTTATGAACCTTCCACGGACCATGATGTCAATAGTCATAGGAATTATTATGGACATTTTCAAAGTCCCGAGCCGCAATACATGAACCTTAATGACTATTCATACATGCATCATTCATCGCAACGTGAAAATGAACATTTTGCTAGTGCCTCACTCACACAATCATCACTTATGGATCAAATAGAAGCTCGAATCACAGCTTTAGAAATGCAATCACATGAGGAATCTTTCACATCTAATTTTCTTAGGCAACCTGAAATCTATGCATGTCCCGCATGTGGTAGTTTAGACCACCCTGTTGAGCATTGTCATATTTTGCATAATTTTAGGCAATCTAGAGAAAATCCAATGTATGAAATGCCCATAAATTGTGAGAATGGTAGTCATTGGGACCATAATCAATCCTTTGAGGGTTGCGATCAATATTTTGTAAACCCTAATGACCATGCACACATGTACCATTCACCACAATTTGAACATGAAGAATGTTGTACTCCCATGAATTTAGACTCCACCACAGAAGCTTTAAGACTCTGTAAGCAAGACTATGATAGATCTACAGCACGAATTCATGCACATTTAGATCAGATTTTGCTTCACCGACAAAAGGAGGAAATTCATGAGGAAATGTATGTTGTCCCTAATGAAGTGTCTAGTCCCATTCATGTAAATAATGTTGAATATGAACCTAATTTAGAGGAACATGAATCGACTAATGACACCACCACTGTTAATGAGGACCAATATGCATGCTACCATGATGATGATTATGATGATTATGATGATATGTTAGAAGAACATGAAAATATTGTGGAACCTGTTGGTTCAAAAACATATGGCTTCTCTCCCTCGACCTTCATGAATGCTGTTCTTTCTAATACTCATTGTAATGATTTTTATATTGACATGGGATTCGTACAATTATTCTGTGAAGATGAGCATGACATAGGAATAGTTGAATCTTCTGTAGACACTAATATGCATGAAAATATATTTGATGTGTCTGATTCTCTACCTAGGTCACATTGTGATATTTCTCCTGATTTGCCGATGCATGAGAATAAATTTGTATGATGTTGATGATTCTGATTGTGATCTTGCCAATTTGATTGATGATTGTGAGCATGATGTGACATGTGTAGATCAGTTAGATTTTGATTTGATTGATAATGATATGCCTATTCTTCTACCTAAGTCACAATCTGATGGCCTTCCACCCAACCTAGATTTGGTTTGTACCCATATTGTCAAACCGATTTTTCTGAAAATTCCTAACATAGGTTTGGAACTGTGTGCTTCCCAAGTCCTCTTGGACTATTTTGCTTCAAATATAACATTTGAGGAACCACAGTTGGAATTAGCATGTTTGCCCGTCCCTAGCACAGTTCATTTCGAGCTAGACCTTTTGCATGATGAACCCCCGAAACTGCGCGATTTTGTTTTCAAAACTATATCTTCTGTAAAATCCAGGTTTGGGGGTAGCTCATTTTGTTTCACAGCTTCACTTGCATGCCTATCTATTATTATTGTGTGAAGCTGTTGAAACCTTTACACTTTGTCTTTTGGGTTGATCCTCAACTCTTTAGATTGTTAGTGTATGGTGAATTTTTTGTATATAATCCAGTAGATAAAATTTTAAAAACCCTTTTGTTCCTTTTGTATATATTTGCTAATCCAATATGATCTCGGCTGAAATATGTTGGATTTTTGCCTTGAATAACGGAGTTTTAATTCTGCTTTCGCCGAAATCGGGTATTCTCTCTCCTTTTACTCTACTCAGCATGTCCCTTTCCATAGTTGCATTTTAATTCTTTCCATATTTTGAAACATTGAGGACAATGTTTAGTTTAGGTTTGGGGGTATAGAGTAGATACCACGATAATTTGCCATAATTGAAAACGAACTCCTTCTTCTTTTTGAAAAAATTGAAAAATTCCAAAAAAAATTGAAAAATCAAAATTCAAAAAAATTAAAAAAATGAAAAAACATAAAAAATGGAGCTCATTTACCTTGAAATGTTGACTCTTGTGCAAATATGTAATTTTTAGGAGTCTTAGTCTAGATATTTAGGCACCCTGATTCTAGCACAATTCACATAGTGATAAGAAATTTGCACGCGCACGATCTACCAATACATGTATGGCCTCGATCTTCAAGGTGTTTGATAGGAAGTTACGATTGCCAATCACTTTAGAATACTGAACGAAACTTGACTAGCTTGTTCTTTGGTTGGTTGGGATAGAAGGTGGAGGTTACATTAAGAAAGACAACCATCGAATTTAACTGGGTGCATCAAAAAGGGCTACCTCTTGCAAAGTGTCATGTAATCTTTTGTTTCTTTTGTTATGTATCAAAAGTGTTTCCTTTTGCTAAAAAAAAAAAAAAAAAAAAAAAAAAAAAAAATCAGAAAAATACAAAAAAAAATCAAGTATTTATCAATTCCATCATCTCTTGTTCCAAAAATAAAAACAGAATAGTCAATGTAAATAAGAGTCATGTAAAGAGTCATTTTGTTGTTTCATTGTAATAAGCAAGGAGGGTGTATGCCATTGATGTACAACGCGAGTAATTGTGAAATACCTCCAACTCATTCACAATTCTCGTAAAGTCCGGACAGCTAGCTAGATTTCGACCTTGGTTCTTAGCCTGAGAAACTATCTCTTGGTGATTAGTAGTCATGACTTCAGATCTTTCTTTACACATGTGTAGATACACTTTACACTCTTATCACATGTCTTTTTTTTGTTATCAGTGCTAGGATTGTGCCTTCGATAGCTAGATTGACATCTCCATTTTGCTGTGAGCTTAAACTGTTTTGCACATGTCACATTTGATGGAATCTGAGCTTATATTTTGACCTAGAACTTTGTAGGTACGTTCTAAGCAAACCTTCACGAGACTTCAACTCGTCCACTAGGGACACTTAGTGGTTTAAAAGGCTTAGTGCATACGCTAAATGCATTCGAGAGACCAGCGACAGTGGTATAGTTAGGATTTCCTTAGTTTTGTTTTACTTGAGGACAAGTAAAATTCAGGTTTGGGGGTATTTGATGAGTGCCAAATGTTGTATATATTTATCCCTTTTTGTTGGCATTTAACTCATCTTTTGTGCATTAATTCTACATTTTATCCCATATTCTGTATTTTCATTGTTTTCAAGAATAAATACTTTTCTTACTTAATTTTTCATTTTTAGGTAATAAATAAAGTCTGGATGAATTGCGGAGCGGAAAAGAGCAGAAAAGTGGTGAAAAGCCGGGAGAAATTACGCAAGGAAGCCGCAAAGAATGGAGCGCACGTCCAAAAAGCTGGAAATGGGCTCAAGAAGAAGAAAGTTGTTCTTAAAGAAGAAGTGGGCTCAAGGTTTTCCAAGCCCAAACTCATTTCCCAAACCCATTTTCTATATCCAAGCCCGTCTCGGATTTCAGCCGTCAGATCGAAGCATTTCAGCATCCTACGGTCGCTCCATCATCGCACATCAAACTCCGAAGCCCCCGCTTTACATCACAACGCCCATCTCCATCTTGGGTCGTCCGTTTTGCTACATCCCTTCATCCGACGGTCGCTACACGCTTACCTCCGTATCGCCGTTGGATCCACCTACCATCTTCCCATCCATCGCTCCTTGTCGCAGATCATCAAACCTCGCTGAACCCGCCTAACACCCAAGTATCGAACACCCTATACCCAGCCAAACACACCTTTCTTCTTTCTTCTCCATCTCTTCTTCCTTCAGAACCCGTACCACCACCATGTCCGTCTCCATCACCACCATCTTCTCCCCAAATCACTCCACCATCTACGCCACCAAATCACTCTACTCTACTTATAACCAGAAACCCATCCATCCTATTAGCCTATTTCGCTAGTTTCACAAACCCTCTCAAATTTAGGGTTTTGAAATTAGGGAAATAGAGTTATAGGCATGACAGAGATGGAAGAAGAAGCAATAGAAGCATGGGAAGAGCAGGAGGAACAAGAAGAGAGCATGGGTCGTCGACGTGGGTGAAGAATTTTAGGTAAACCCTAACCCTGGTTTTCTCGGTTTTCAAAATTAGGGTTCTGCTTACATTTTTTTTGTATAAATAGAAGAGATGGGTATGGTGTAGAAGGTGTTCTTGGATTAACCAAGTAACCAATTAGGGTTAAATTTCAGTTTTAATTTAATTTTAATTTTAATGTTAATTTCAAGATCAATTTTAACTGTTCAATTTTAGGGTTTTTATAATTTAATGTTCTTATTTTTAATTCTGTTTTGATACTAATGTTTAATTTTTGTATGATAATTTCCTGTTTTGATGTTTAATTTCAATGTGTGTGCTGTTTCATGTTTTGTTAATGATTTAATCTTTCACTGTTTTAGTCCCTGTTAGTGTTAGTTTATCATGTTAGGTTAATGTTGTTCACTGTTAATGCTTGATGCTCCTCTTGATGTTTAATGTTTGTGCATGTTTCTCAAACTGTTGTCTTAATTCACTGTTAGTTTAGTGGAATGCTAGGCTAGAAGCCTTTGAAGCACTGAATTGATTGAGTAATGGAAGAAATCAGTGCTCATAGCAAGCTGATTATCTTGCCATTCCATTTTTGTATGCTTAGGTGCATTGTGTTGATTGAGCATTGGGAGAAATTAGTGCTCATAGCAAGCTAATTCTCTTCCCATTCTATTTGTATGCCTGTATTCTTCCCTTGGCCTTGCATTGTCACCATGTTAGTTTCACCATCTTCCCTGCCTTAGGCTAATTTCCTTTGTGTCACTTTCACTTTGTTCCATTTTGTTTTGTTTTTGTTCACTGTTTTGTTGCTGTTTAGTTTTTAGTCTGTTTAATCTTTGCTGTTTTTGCCATTCTTTTGTTCTCTGGTTTGCTTCCAATTTGGCCTAGAGCCACTGTTTACACTCCTCTTTTGCTGCTAAGCCAGAAGCCCTTGTGCTGTTTCTTTTGCCCTGTTGTTGCCTGCCCTCTGTGCCTTGTGCAGTTGCTGCTGCAGTACTGCTGCTTTCCTTCTTCTTTGCCTTGTGCTGCTGCTGCTGCAACCCTGTTGCTGCTGCTGCTCCCCTTCCCCTGCAGCTGCTACTGCTTGCATCTGCTCTGCTGTGCACTCAAGCCCATAGCCCAGTTCAATAACCAAGCCCAGTACATTTCATTCCAGAAGCCCAAAGCCCAATTACTGTGAAAGACCACTTCACTGTTAGGGTGAAATTGAGCCCAAAGCTCAATCAAAGCCCAAAGCTCAAAGGTACAAAACCCACTAAGCCCATAAGTCCATTGGTACCCAAAGCCCAACAACAATTTAGAGCCCAAATAGCTAAACACTACAAAACACTCCCGATCTCTGTGGATCGACCCGTACTTGCACGAGCTACAACCGACGACCGTGCACTTGCGGTATTACTGTAGGCCCGCGTTTTTCTGCGCTTCATTTTATACACTCCTTTGAGGCCTGCCAAAGTTATTGCTCTATACTAGTAGGAAAGTTGTCTAAGAGCCATCCAATTGTTCGATTATATATAGAAGTAATTACTGAAATTGCTCAGTACTCATGAGATATGTCGTTGCCTCAGATGAGAGACTACACATCTACATTTACTCCGAGAGACAGTATTCTCAGTCAGAGATTCTTGTGGCATGAGCTTTCATGCTTCGATGAGAGACATGAGCCTCAATACTCATTTGATTGATGGATCGGGAGCATGTATAATTATGGTTTTACGATTTTATCCCTTGTGGAAAATCCACCATCTACACTTTGACGTTGTTAAGAAGCAAATCCCCATCAAATTTTCAATGTCTGCAAGAGATTCCATTATGTGGAAATCCAATTAAGTACGCACAAGTTTATCTTTTGGTGGTTCCTATTAGTAGGATGAATCAGTGCCTCAGGCCAAGAAAGTTTGGAGTTGTAGTTTGCTATCGCCTTGGTATTTCCTTGTTCGTCGAAGGTGGTTTATGTTCAATCTACAATATACCCATGGATATTTTTGGTGATCACGCACTCCATTGCGACAAAGATGTTGGGATCAAGTTCCGGCATGACCTTGTACGTGATGTAATCACTGACATATATTATAAGGCTGGTGTGCCCGCGTGTAAAGAGGTGGCCCTTGGGTTTTTGTCAGATGATAACAGAAACATGCGTCCAAATGATATTCTTGTTTATAATTGGGATAATAGCCAAGATGTTTGTATGAATGTCACCGGTAGATCACCCTTCACCAGGTGAGGGCTTTCGTGCTTTTATTCCGGGGCAAGCTGTTTTGTATGTTGTATTGCGCTAAACGTACCAAATATTTAGATAAGTGTGTTTTGCACAGTTATGGTTTGGGTGTTCTATCCTTTTCCACGTTGGGATACTTTGTGTTTCTTTAACAGATTGAAGTATTGTCTAGTTAGTAATGACGCTAGTAGTGGTGTAGGTAAAAAAAATTGTAAATTAGGTATTGTTATTTAAAAGGGTGTTGGTTCCCAGCTTGTTACTAGGTACCAACTAAAGCTTCGTACGAATCTTGATTATCTTTCAACTAAAATTAAAAAAATTATTATTTTTAAGAAAATAAGTCATTCTTTAATATTGCCTTTATTTTTATTGTTGATAAATCAAATAATTTTCAACGATGGTATAATATAGAATATAGTTTGAAAGGAAATTATTATCTTTAAGAATACAATATAGCGAATAAAGATTGGTAATATATATATAGATAGATTTAGGAGTAATTTCTTTATAAAATAAAATAGGGATAGAAAAAAAAGAATACGAAATTAATTAGGGTTGACCATAGCTTTTGCTTTTGAAGCTTTTAAGAGCTTTTTCTCCTTTACTATTCAAAGTTAATAGATTTTGGAAACGAGTTGCATAAAAATCACTTTAAAAAATCTTTACAAAACACTATAATGGAAAAATATTGCTACAAATATGCGTTCAAGGTAATTTTTGAAAATAAAATAAAATACCTAACTCAATTAAATTTGCTAATAATTATATAAGTGGAAAATAGTGGTGGTTGTAGTGGTGTTAAGGCAAAGAAATGGTGGTGGAAGTTGTTTCAGTAAAAACTTTATTGGTGGGTGGTGTAATTAATGTGGTGGCAAGTATTGGTGAACAGTTGTGCCCAATGAGCAATTTCACACCACCTCACGTATTTCCTAATAAATGGCTTTACTTTACTATAGTCTATTATTATTAAATTGAGTGGTTAATCATTTGACTTACTAGATAATCATGATTTTATTATTTTTATACTGCAAATAACCTCACATTTGGAAGGTTTATGTCGTAGAATGTCTGGAGCTTTTGAAAAACTGAAACTACATCTTTTTGTAACTAAAATGTGTTGCCATATTTTTGTTTAAAATGTTATAATATAATAGCTTAAGTAAATGAATTAGTTTTCCTTTATGTATTGAAATGATAAAAACATATACTGCGATATGTACTGTTGAGTCCATTTAGAGTTCTAATCTTTTAAAACGTTTCTTAAAGGACATAAAATCAACAAGGATTTGAACATTTGAATACCTACATAATTATTTCGAGACGAATGAGTTTGGGTGATGTAATTTGTTATAGACTTCATAGTTTAACGTTTTGGTTACGTCCGATCACTAAATTGAGGGAGATGCATAAGGACAATACCATTCAAATTGTCATAAGATATCTTTGTAAACTATAAAACATATCAAATCACATTGTTTTTTTTGTTTTTTTTTTGTTTTTTTGTGTGTGTTGGTTGGGTTGTCGGGGGGGGGGGGGGGGGGGGAGGCCTGATACATGGAAATTAATTCTTTGATATAATTTCATGGTTGGTTTAGGGTATAACTCGCATGGGAAAAGTCATTAATTATTTGGAAGAATGTCAAAGTGTCAAACACGGTAGAAAAGAATTATATTCATATATGAGGACATGAGAAAATATTTTTTGGATTGAATAATAAAAATATCTTCCGGTCTTTCCTTTACTTTTGTAATGATAAAAAGGGTAAATTCGATAATATATAAATATCATATACAAACGTCAAAAAATATATAACCAAATAAAAAAGTTATACGGCACGGATTAAGCACTAGCAAATAAATTTGAATACTTGAACTGAATATTCATTCATCATAATTGAACAATAAATAATTTTTCCCGATCCCAAGAATATTCATTTATCGAGGTTAGATGGAAATGCGCTGGAGGTAAAATTATTACTGAATGAATACTTGAATCGCCCATGTGAATACTTGAGCCACTATTTTAATTTTTGATGAACATCAAGATGTACTGTACGAAATGTAAAAAAAACAAACAAAAAAGACTTGCAAGAAAATGTCGGACTATCTTGTATGTTGCTATAAGTGGTTTTATTTACATGTGGAGAAAGCTTCTATTTTTTTGGACAAATATTGGCATGGCATACCCATATTCACCTTACGTTATTCGCAATAGTTAGTATTTTGGTACGTGCCGTGGTATAAATAAATTCAACAATCAATTTCTATTTTTCAACGAGAAGGTCAAACCGTCAAAACACTTCTAATTACGACATGATATTCAATTTCCATAATTCAAAACTAGCTCCCAAAATTAGCATGTTTTATAATGTAGATTAATGAATGAATTTGCGTCAATCCCCGCTTCCCGGTTCCAAACATCTCAATAACCACCAATTAGTAACCGAATCGTTTCATCCTGACACGTATCACTTTGTATTAACGTCATTGTCGACCAATAATTTTTTTTCTTCTATTTATAGAAAAAACTTTATATATACTCATTTCCAATCCTCCTCTTTATTTCTTAATTTTCATTCCTTTTAATCCCACAAGATTTTTTTTATTCATTTAATAATAATTTATTCATACAATTTCAAAATCCTTATATCGAATAGATAAAGATTCTGTTAAAAGATTTCTCAAGATTTAATGTTTTGATTGATTGAATGAGCAGAGAGCAACAATGTTTGAAACAAACAGCATACCAAGATCAAAATTCAACAATGTATTACATTCAGAACCTGGAAGGTCTTCTATCACCGATGATGACTTTGGTGTTAGAAACAGTAGTGTTTCAGCGGCAAGCCCTGGTTTTTATGATCGAAACCGATTAAGTGGTGAAGTATCACCATGTAATATGTCGCCATGGAATCAAATTTCACCTTACACAAAATCTCCATGGTCATCATCTCCCAACACACCATTTGATGAAAGTTCCCCACCAAATGGTCTAATTGGATCATTAGTTCGTGAAGAAGGTCACATTTATTCATTAGCTGCCACGGGGGAACTTCTTTACACCGGGTCGGACTCGAAAAACATTCGTGTTTGGAAGAACTTGAAAGAATTCTCTGCATTCAAATCCGCAAGTGGATTAGTTAAAGCAATCGTAATCTCCGGTGAGAAAATATTTACGGGTCATCAGGACGGTAAAATTCGAGTTTGGAAAGTTTCGGCTCGAAATCCAAGTGTTCATAAACGAGCCGGAACTCTCCCTTCTTTGAAAGATATGATCAAAAGTTCATTAAAACCAAGTAATTATGTTGATTATAAAGGTCATCGCTCGCTCTGGATTAAACACTCGGATGCCGTCTCTTGTTTGAGCTTAAGTTTAGAACAAGGACTTCTTTACTCGGGTTCTTGGGATAAAACTTTAAAAGTTTGGAGAATATCAGACTCAAAATGTATTGAATCTATTAATGCGCATGATGATGCTGTAAATTCGGTTGTATCTGGTTTTGATGGATTAGTATTTACCGGATCAGCAGATGGTACCGTCAAAGTTTGGAGAAGAGAACTGCAAAATAAATCAACAAAACATGTTTCTATGCAAACGTTACTTAAACAAGAATGTGCCGTGACAGCATTAGCGGTAAATCCAGGTGCTTCAATTGTTTACTGTGGATCTTCGGATGGACTCGTTAACTATTGGGAACGCGATAAACAATTATCCCATGGTGGTACACTCAAAGGACACAAACTTGCTGTTTTATGCTTAGCTACTGCAGGGAATTTGGTATTTAGTGGATCAGCCGATAAAACAATTTGTGTTTGGCGAAAATATGGATGTGATCATACTTGTTTGTCTGTTTTAACTGGTCATACCGGTCCTGTTAAATGTTTAGCTGTTGAAAATGATCAAGAATCAAGTAAGAAAGATCAACGCTGGATAGTCTATAGTGGAAGTCTTGATAAATCGGTTAAGGTTTGGAGTGTTGCTGAAAAAGCACCAGACATTCATCAAATGGCTATGGATCAACAATTTCATCACGACCCTTCCTACGATCAATCGTCTTTGCCACCATCTCAAAGTTTTTCTAATTACAGAGAAGATAATTAGAAAGCGTACCTTCGCAATTCAAAAATGAATTATGAATGTTAATTTCACTAATGAGTTTATTGGTAACATTTTGTAACTAACAATAATTTGGAAATTGGTGATAAATTAAAGAAGAAAGAATAATATATCTGAGTATGAAAAGAATTTTCTTTTTTTCTTTAGTGAAGAGGGTTAATGAACTGATTGCTTTATAAGATTGTATAAAAGTATTAAATCTCAAGATTTTTCATGTCATGTAAAATCTATTTATTTATTTGTTGATCATGATAAACAACACTATGTTGTTTTATGGATAATATTCTTTTTTATGTTTCTCATATCTGAGTGTTCTTTCGGTGAGTAAGAAATTATCAAACACCAATTACTTGCAGTGCCGCAACAGCCCAAGGGCGTCAATGGATGTCCAATTTTTTTAGAGTACAAGATTTGTATACTGCTTCGCACTGGGCGTAGTTAAACCCGTAGTTATCCTATATTTTTGAATGTGTTATTTTAGAAAGTTGATGGTTTTCCATATTTTTTTGTTATACGACTAGACAAGCTTTTCTAATTTCATAACGAGGAATTCCACTCTTTTCCAAAGCTTCAAAATACGTATTTCAATATCACCATCATATAAAACAGCTTTACAAAATCTAATTTGTCACGAATGATAGAATTAGAGTTTCAGAGAGAATGTTTCAAGATTAAAATAATCTCGTCTAAATAAAAAGTATATTTAAAATGAAAAACAAATAATGTTGATGAAAATTGATAGTTGCCAGTAACTTTGTTATGCTAAGTTATTTTTTTCTTCCTAACAAAATATTGATGAAAATGAATTACAAGTACACTGTAGTAAATACATAGAAATAACATTAGCATGACTTATCAAAAGCTAGAGGGAATTGGTAAATAATAGAGTTTAGACATTGCATTACATGTGTGTTCATCCATCAAGTGCATACGCAGGCCATATACTCCATCTCAATATGCATGTAAAGCCTTATATTTTTAAGGCTAGTATCAAAGAACTATAGTTATATTTGCAAGGCCATAAGTACACAATACTTGTACTTACTAAGAAATTGGCATAGCAAAAGAAAATTGGAAAAAAAAATCTTATTCAAAGTTCACTGCACGGATTGCAATTAACTCATAACAAATTCATGTTAGCATAACTCCATTATCTTCGTTGTATTCCTAAATCATGAGTTTTTCCAAAAAAACTAAAGAAGAAGATCACATAAGTAGGTTATATGAACGATGCAGAGTAACCTGAATTCATGATTAAGACATATAATGTCCCTTCACCTTAGGTTTTCCGCAAAAAACATATCTCAAGCTTCAAGAAAATGGGATCGATATCCTCAAATGACAGTTTGATAACACTGTTAACATGAGGCGTGAATGATATCTCCATAACTACAGATGTACTTCCATTACCGATTATTTTTTCTACTTCAACGCGAACTCCCTTTAGATCGATTCCCCCGGTCTTGAGAACTTTTTCAGCAATTACATCAACTTAACCGATAAGAAACAATAATATATAAAAAATAAAATTGTGCCCAAACGTCTGGTTTCTTTATCTGCAAGCATAATAACTTTAATAATTTATTATGTGAAGTGCTCAAACAGAGCTTTATCTATGGACAAAAAATCTAAGTGATAAATCATTTGTTGCATCATTATGGACCCTCTTTAGTGATGTGTGTGGGGTGGTGGTGGGGGGGGGGGGGGGGGGGAATTACATAGCCATATATGTAAGAGTAGATAGACGCTCAGCCATAAACCGTCTTATATGGACCGACTCAATTTATACCTGGTGTTACAGAGTAAAAGCTGGATACAATTTAACCACTTAAACAAAACAAATAAATGAATAATTTCTAACAGTGTAACCTTAAAATAAATAATTTCATTTATACAATCAAACAAAGTTAAGATTTAACTAAATAATGGAATTATATTGAGACGCTATCAAAATAAAGAGCAATTTATATATATTTTATATGTATCCCTCTTTTTAAAGACTAAAACGATGTAGTTGGTATTTCGATGCATACATAGTCCCACTGATTGCTTCATACTTTTCTCATCCTTAGTGAAGAATGCCATATAATGAGATCCACTATAATGTACACTATATTTTTTTTGTTTTTTCTGGCGATCGTTTTAGGACGCTTTTGATGTAAAAAAGCTCCATAATTTATGTTGATAAGATTTATGTATATTTTATATGGATATTCGTCATTTGATACCCAGATTTTGTCCAACTCCAAACATTATGCTTGCTTATTTGAATTTTAAGAGTTCGTACCTGGACCAACAATTGACTATTAAACACTATGTGTGATCTGAGTTTTAGTTTTTATTTTCTATAATAAACAAATGAATCTTATAAACTTACCCTCGAATCTCTTCGTTTCCACGTTGTCCTTTACCCTGTATATAAAAAAAATGGCAGAGAGAATTGGTTTAGCCCATTCCTAAAATGTAACCTAATTATCTCTCGAGTGATGAATTTCCCTCTTTGTTACTCACAATCTTCTTTATTGTAGAGTTATAAATCTTCTTGTAGATGAATTCGCACAACTTTGAATCTTATAAATCAATACCATTTAGTAACAAATTGAACCTAATTAATCAATTATTTTCAACTGACGATATTCTACAAAGAAACACAAACTTGTCTCTAGAGTAGATTTTTTTTTTGAAGCATCTAGAGCAGATGTATATGCATGTAACTCAAACAAAAATTTCACTCAAAATCCATAATTTTCTCATACTCCAATCACCATCATCGTTATTTATATCATAATTTTTTGAGACCGATGTTTCAAATGGACATGGAGAAATCTAAACCCAAAAAGAGATAATATATATAAAAAAAAGGGTTATTTTGTTTTTGGTACTCAGGTTTTGTCCAATTTTTGAGTTTGGTCTAACATTTGTCCAGCTTGGTGTTTGGTACTTGAAAATAACGTTGACCCTCGTTGACCCAATTGACTTCTGTTAAGAAATTAATAAATAATTTAAAAAATTGTAAAAATGTAATTATTAGATGGGATTACTATCATACCCTTTATTCATTCCAACATTTACATTACATCCAACGACTTTAATAAGCCCATTCATCCTACGGCCGTGATATGAAGCATATATTAACCCTAAAGCTAACTCTTGCTTTTCCTTTTCTACTCTCTTCTTAATTCTTATTCCGCTTCTACTGTTAGAAACCCAAAAATTTAAGAATTCTTCATCTTCTTCGATATGAAGGTGTAATCCATGGTGATTTCGTGGAAGGTATGTTTCGAATCAACATGACAGGGAAGACACATGGGGTAAAGAAGAAACGGTGATTTCTGCTGCTGCTATTGTTGACGAGATGTAATGGTGGCGGTTGATTAAGATGGAATTCGATATTTTAAAAGAGGGGTTTTGAATCTGTTATTATGCTCTTCAATAATTGATGGAAATTTATGAGTGCAAGATTGATTTGAGATTGATTTTATATCTTTGATAGCAACAGTGAAGCTAGGGTTTGAGTTCAATGAAGAGATGGGTTATGTTGGAGGAATTCCGGGCATGAAAAAGCTTCTTCTTATGGAATCAAGAGTGAAAGATGGAGTTACTGTGCTTTAATTTGAGGCATAGTGAAGCAGAATGGTGAGAGATGCTGCCGTCATTGATTGGGTTGTGCCAAAGCTTAGGTAATAAGGAAGAAATGGTCTTGATGGGTGTTTGTTGTATCCGCGAGTATGAGATGGAAATGGATATGATTTTGAGGTTATGGTGGTTGTTGTTAAAGATCAGTTGAATTGTTAGTTAGACTTGGAGGTGGAGCTGTTGAGTTGGTGGCGCAATTGTTTGACATAGGAGACGGTGGTGGTGGAGGTGATGGGATGTTGAGAGGTGGAGGAAACACTCTGTGAAGAATAGTCATGGAGAAGAAAATATCAAAATTTTCAGCTGTTGTCAAACTTTTACCCCCTTTCGGTTTGAACTCAAGGTTATACTAGTAAATTCACTCAATTACTAGATTTTATATTAACTTTTGAAAAATGCAAAATAAAAGTTACGAGTCAACGTGGGTCAACGTTATTTTCAAGTACCAAACACCAAGCTGGACAAATGTTAGACCAAACTCAAAAATTGGACAAAACTTGAGTACCAAAAACAAAATAACCAATAAAAAAAAGAATCATTTAAGACACCTGTCAGGTCGAGCTGGTAAGATAAAATACAACGTCAATTTATTGAGGTTTTGTAGATTCAAGGTCTACAATTAGATGATACATGTTTCAAATCAGAGGCAAAGTTACCAAATCTTATATATTTTACAAAATAAAATAAAGAAAATTATAGTCTCTAACGATCAACCGTCGGTCCAGGTAGCAACCTTAATATTCAAATAACTTGGTACCAAAGTCCAGAGCTGGACAAAATCTGAGTACCAGAAAATGAGTACCTTTATCTTTATATTGACTGCAAAAACTTGATTTTTAGGAATTTGGTTTGATAAAGTTGAATTATTTTTTTAGAACCCACTGGGGATACCCCACAAATTGGGGATGCTCCAGGTTAAATAGGGGTGAATCTTGAATGAGGGGTAGTTTTTTTGGATGATGAAAATAATAAAGAACTAAACCCTAAATCATTTTGTATCCCTCATTTTCTCTTTCTTCTCCATAGTACGGATTCTTCCTGTTCATTTCTTCCATTACTTCTTTAATTAATCGTTGATTCTGTTACTTCTTTAATTAATCTTTGATTCTAACATTTATACGTTGATTAATATTTCCTATAAAAATAAAGTTACAAATTAAATCGTCGATTGATATTTATTTGATTGATTTTCAGTGTATAAATCAAAAAGATTAGAGTCGAATTTCATTTCAAGATCTTTGTCGGCATTGTACTCATTACCGGCATAACAGTCGGCATTGAATTCATCATGAAGACAATGCCGATGTAACCACTGCAAAACACTTTTTTTCTTTGTTTTTGTGTAGCGAAACCATTTTGTGTTAAGCCCATTATCATATTATTCCATGTAAATTGTTAGAAATCCAGGCCTAACTAACCTCGGAAACCGGCTTGCAAGGTTAGAATTGCTCGATGCTTATCAAGCACGGGACCTAGGTTGTCCTAGGCGATGTGGTACTATTTAACCCCCCCAACGAATAGGGATACAACACTGACGGAGTGGCACGGAAGCCACAGACATATACTGGCGGGGATACGAAGTGGTACGGAAACCACGGACGTACACTGGCGGGGATACGTAATGGTACGGAAACCACGGATACACGGACACCGTTGGGAGGAGCCTGACTCTGATACCATGTTAGGAATCCACGGGCCTAGCTAACCTCGAGACCTAGGATTGCCCGAGGCTTATTAAGCTCGGGACCTAGATTACCCTAGGGAATGTGGTACTATTTAACATAAATTACTGGTTTATCATCCACTGACCAGAAAACCTTAAATCATGAGCTCTTTTACCTTCTTCCACTGAAGCTAAAGTTGCACATGCGTTGAATTCATCTACAAATGTGTGAACCTATTAGGTTTCAAACCAATTTGTCAATTCGACAAAGTATCCAAACACGTAAGAATACTCCAAAACGTGAAATTGTCAGGTCTCGCTCCTTCGTGATTCATCGTACACCAGAAAATAGGGATTCCTGACCATAAAATCTGTATCATTGAGTTCCAGGAAACAATATGTCTCTCAGGGAATTTCTTAAACAATTCCATACTTCATTTGAATTCTTATGGCGAAACAAAGCTAAAAGAAATGCATTTTTCAAGAAAAATTAAGCACCGTCCGCATTTTTAACAGTAAACAAATAATCTAACTCGACGACTAATTAATAAAGAGCAGGTTAGCTATTATCTAAAATATTTGAATAAGGGGTTCCTAGAATTACTTCATAATTTTTTTTAGTATCTCCACTTTGTAAGAGTATCTCCCGTGGTTGTTTTTCAGTTTAACAAGTATTATTTATTTTGAAAAATCATATATTTTATAATTAAAATAAGGTTTTATTTTCCTTAATTTAACACATTTTTATTGTATTTTTTGTTTTTAAAATATATATATATGTTGCCGTGGAAATATGGAGAAAGTAAAGAGGGAAAGAGAGGTTTCTATTGATCAAGATAATAGGGTTACATGGAACAATATTCTTTATATACATGTAGAAGGGAAACCCTAGATATCTAGTTGGACCGCACATCTATGGGCCGCGGGCCCTACAACACTCCCCCTTGTGCGGTCCAATAGAACAACATATGCAATGCTTCATATTTAGTGCTTCGAATATAATTCTTCAAACGTCGTCCTCTCCTTGATGACTTGTGTCATAATCAATTGTCTCATTAAAACTTTGACAAGGAAAACCCATTGGGACAAAACCTTGGTACAACTCCTCACATGTAGTACTTCACATGTTGTATCTGGTACTTTACATGTAGTTCATCACATGGAATACGGTCTTTAAGGACCTTCAAGTCTAAGTTAACTGCCTCCTTAAAACTTCGTCAGGAAAACCCATGGGGACAAAACCTGAATTAAAGAAAAAGAGTACAATATTAAGAAAACTTAGAACATACTTGGATGTGTATATGTTGCCTCATTAAAACCTTGACAAGGGAAACCCAGTGGGACAAAATCTTGACGAATGGAAAAGAGTACAACGTGACAGATGGAAGTAAAGGCGATCCATTGCAGATGATCACTTTGCTCCATTGAAGTTGACTAGTTGCTTCACAACTCTTAAGGCAGAAAATCCTCATGGGAAAGACAATAGCCTTAGTTGGGAAATTAATTCCCGGTGCTTGGTGTTGTCTCATTAAAAACCTTGCCGAGCAACAAAACCCTGTGGGAAAAAGTAACCTCGGTGAAGGAAAAGAGTTCAACATACATTAGATGCTCCCCCTGATGCCAGACAATTTTCATTAGTCTAATGCAGTCAAAAGGAGTTTATCACACATTACTTTGGTGACTTGAATGTTTATAAGACCATGTTGTTGATTCTGGAAGTTACGTTGCTTAACGAACTATCGCGTTTCATTTCTTTGATTCAGATATTTTCAGTAATATCAACGCGATCTTTATGTCTTCAACGTTCAACATACTTGATATTTTAGTATTGTCTCGCTAAAAACCTTGTCGAGTGACAAAACCCTGTGGGAAAAACTATTCTCGAACGAAGGGAAAAAGAGTACAACATAGCTTTAATTTCGAAGTAAAATATGTCGACATCATATCCTTGGATCCTCCCCGTGATGTAGGCATTTCCCCCTGATTACTTACAGAGTTTTTGCATACTATTCCTTTGGTCATGTACTTTTCGAAAATGAATATCGGTAATGACTTAGAAAATAGTCTACCATATCTCCTCCTGATTACTTTCGTTGGACAAGATATTATTTTTCCTTCATAATCAACAACCTTTGGATTGCAGTTCCTTTAGCATTCCTATTTTATGACTTTGTAGGGATAAAAAAAACTCATGTCAATGGTTACTTTTAAGTATATGACGTTGCGTTGGCGGAACGCTATAACGTTCATTACTAGAGGACAATTCCATGTTTTGTGAGAAACCTCGCGCCATAAGGCGAGTCTTGATACTTTGAGACTTCATTCTTCCCACTGTGTTTTATGACAAATAATCATGTATGTCCCATAGGCTTTACACTTGGTTGGTTAGCACTACCACACCAAATATCTGTATATTTGTCAAAGAACCAAGTTCTACCTGGATTGTATAGGCCAAATATGCTCTTCGTTGACATTAAGCAACAATGAGTTGGGTTCGATCTCATATTGCTCTATTTCCTTAAGCAAGTGCATATGAAATTAATCATCAATGTGCTCGCATGATCTTTTCCATTGACTCGTGTGCATTCTCATAATCCATTTGGGATGTCATTGTTCTCTGGAATCATGAAACTTCGGAGCGTCCTCCAGTTTGATTCACGGACATATTCAGAGACAATATTATGACATGATTTCTGATGATATAAATAAGTTTTGCCTTACTCACCTACTTCCTTTCTAGGTGAGGTTTGATCGAACCAAGTGGTATCTCTAACTTTATTTATGGAGCCACGACCTCAACCACACTTCCACTAAGTGTAGTTGCAACACCTTGGTCTATGGTGTATATCTATCATTTGAGGATTCGTAACCTTGCAGATATGCAGTTGGTATGTGTGATCTCATCACTTTAGCGACATCAATGTACATTCTGAAAATCGATTATTTCTTGTCACTTCACATTTACATTTGTGGAGTATAAGAATCAATATGAGACACAGTGGGAACACACCACGACAATTCCTGTCGTTCCCTTAGAAAATACTTTTTCTTATCTCCCCCTAACGTCCGGAAGACTGTCTCATTAAAGTGATAACCTGTAAATATAGTGGTAAGAGATCCCCTGTCAAAAGGTTTAAAAATGCAGATAATTATTGGAAATTCTTGTCCAACAGAGTCACTTTATCATTTTGATGACCCATTATGGTACGATGTGGAGTTCTAGGGGCACATATTAGTGAAACCAAAAATGAGTAAGAACAAAAACATGTCAGGCTTATATCCAGTTACCAACTGGTATGCAAAGAATGGTTGACCAATTGTGGGTCTAAAATGATTAAGTGAAGATGCGTGTAATATTGCATATTCCCCAAGCAGTTAAAGGTAGGTTTGTACGCATAACCATTCCTTAGGCACCATCTGTAACCTTTGATGATAGCTTTTGTGAGACTATTGGGTATAAGATGCTCTGCATTGATCCTATTAAATACACAATAACCATCAAGTCCTTTTGATGTATACTAGATAGCATTTACAAGAGGTGGTGAGCCCTTACATGTATAATATGTACTAGTAGTTTTCCAAACACAAAATTTCTTGAGAACTATAACTAGTCCAAAGATTTAAAACATTCACCAGAGCCATAAGTCACTTTAATGGTACGCATTCTGCATGAGTATTTTTTTTTTAAATTTCACTTCGTTTTCCTTTCTAATATGTAATTTTTACCATTTGCATCTTAGGATGGTCTCGATCCTGTTTTACTGAAGACTTTGTGAAATGAGTGATATGCTCTCTTACTTAAAAGCATAATGGGAAGGGGGGTTGTGCATCTAGTACTTTAGAAAACACTCATTGAGAGATATGCCGTCACTTTGCATTCTTTCAATCTCTTTTTCCATTTTCGTTCACTCAAAAAAAAAAAAAATTTGTATGAGTTCTTTCAAAAAAATCATCATGTCACAACCAAAGTTGCTTTATGGTTATGCTCAAAGCCTGTATGAGTCAGTTCCCAACTGTTGATGGTGTTTTTCAGCTTAGGGTTAAAATCGTAAAACCTTAGTCTAACGTGACGTCACTCTATAAGAAAACGAAGCCGAGAGTACCAATATCTCCACTAGCACATTTATTGAGCCATTCAATATGTCTACGTGAAATTTATCAGGGTACCTTTTTTTTATACACATGCTATGTTCCACGATAGAACCTTCAGTATTGACTGGCATCATCTTCGCACATGCTAACCGCACATGCTAGCAAAGCATGCCATCCGCGCATGTCGTACATTCTAATTAGGGTTTCGACATGCTAAACCCTAATTTTCGCATCTCCGCGCCAAAGGCATACCATTCCAGCCGCACCACCGTGCCAACGGCATTCCAGCCGCACCACCGTGCCAAAGGCATACCTTGCCAGCCGCACCACCATGCCAGCCATATCTCCGCGCCAAAGGCATACTTTGCCAGCCGCACTACCGTGCCAACGGCATGCCATCCACATCTCCGCGCCAAAGGCTTACCATGCCAGCCGCACCACCGTGCCAACGGCATGCCATCCATGCCAACCACATCTCCGTGCCAAAGGCATACCATGCCAGCCGCACCACCGTGCCAACGGCATGCAATCCATGCCAGCCACATCTCCGAGCCAAAGGTATACCATGCCAGCCGCACCACCGTGCCAACGACATGCCAGCCATGTCAGCCACATCTTCGCGCCAAAGGCATGCCATGCCAGCCGCACCACCGTGCCAACAGCATGCCAGCCATGCCAACCACACCTCCGCGCCAAAGGCAAACCATGCTAGCCGCACCACCATGCCAAAGCTATGCCGGCCATGCCTCCATGTTGCTGGCTGCCAAACGAAGGGTTTCAACAATCAACGGCTACCCTTCCTTCTAAGATGCAAATCTCAGTCGTACAAGTTCGCCACCAAACGCATGGCAACTTCTGGCCCAATGCAAAACTCCACGGTTTATGCCAAAACCCTAATTTGGCCGCGCCTAAAACATGTCAAAGCCATGTCGGCCATGCCTCCATGCCGCTGGTTGCCAAACGAAGGGTTGCAATAATCGACGGCTACCCTTCCTTCTGAAACGCAAATCTCAGCCGTACAAGTTCGCCACCAAACGCATGGCAAATTCTGGCCCAATGCCAAATTCCACGGTTCATGCCAAAACCCTAATTTGGCCGCGCCTAAAACATGCCAAAGTCATGCCGAGTGGAACCCTAATTGTGCAATAAAAGAAGTTAGTCGCAAGCGAAGAGGGCCAATGACCGAGTGGAACTCGTTCAAACTTAGGACTCCATGATATCGTCTCGAAGAGGACGAAAAGATGAAGCCAATGGCGAAAGAATGAAGTCATTCCGATGCCATATGAAGAAGTTATGGGCGAGACGAGAAGTTGAGCTTGTCGGTTCCTCAGGACTGACAGTACTACGTGAATGAAGCAGAATACTGAACCGTCAGTTCTCTAGAACTGACAGTTAAACATAATGTTAAAGGCACCCTACTGGATTACTCGGGGCACACCATCTTCCTCATGCAACCCGCGACCAACGGTGGATGTTGTTGATGATCGAAGGAGCTGCAGTTGGTTATCACTGGTGATGGAAGTTGAGAGCTCGTGGTGATGCTGATAATTCAGAACAGATAATGAAGGAATGCAGTGAGATATGGAGACCTACAGCTCGACTGGGAATAATGGGTGCTGTCGACAGCAAACCAGGATTGATAATGATCGGAGATTGATGGAGGCTGCTATTAATGGTGACTGTGGTGATTCCCGACTATGAAATATGGAAAGCAAATGAACTCGAGCTTGGTTCTGGGATTGAGGCTCGAAGTGGGTTGATGCAGTTTGCCGTAGCTACTGACAGAGAAGATGAAGAGTTGATAGTTTGTGATGAGACGGCAGGGTGGTGCTGCCAATACTGATGGCATATAATGGAGAGAACTGGTTGCTGCATATGGAGTTGTTGGCTGTGGGTACGGAACAGAGAATGGAGGAAGAATTGATTGGGAGTCGAGTCTCGAGTTTGAAGCTGGCAGAGAAGTGGATACACTGAGTTGTTGTTCCGATAAAACAGCATGGCAGTTATGGAGTTGGGTCAAGACCGCTGTGTTGATTGACATGATGGAGACGCTGTGGTGATGATGAATGAAGTAATAGAAGGTGTTAGCTGGCAGTTCGAGCATGGAAGAGATGATGAAGCTGATGATCGAGAGAAGGTTTGGCAGTTGGCAGAGACGGCAATGATGGTGATCATAATGGTTGTTGCTCGACAGGATAGTGATAATGAAACTCAAGCTTATAATGGAGATGAACTCGGATCTGTGATGGGTTTAGCTGTGGCTCTGTTGGAAGGATGATGACCAATAGTTCATGGCAGTGATGCTGACGAGAAGAAGTGGACTTGTGTTTGCTGATCATCGCGACCTAGAAGAAAAGTTTGAGTCTGATGACGATGATAAGGAGATAGAGATGTTCGAGTTGAAGAATTCAGTCACAGCAAGAGATGTCGAGAATGAAGCTATATGGGGTTTGAGCTGTGGTTACCTCGAGTCAGAGAAGAGAATATTTTTCACGGAGGGCCTGGTATATGTGTAGTTATTGGCTTGTTTGAAACTCAGAAGAAAAGAGAACTCACGAAGGGAGATATGTCCGTGAGAGGAATAGTCGAATACTGGAAATCCAGGAACTTTTATTTTTCACGGCAACCAGAGTATCCGTAATGGCTGGGGTCGAGAATGAAAATCCAGGGGAAAAATATATTCACGGAGTGGTGTATGTCCGTGAGTTTGCGAGGAAGAAAACTGAAAATTACGTAACTCTAGAAAATCACAGTGGCTTATCTGTCCGTGAATCTGACGGGAGGAAACTAAAAATCCAGGGGAAAATATTTCTCTCGGAGTAATGTGTATCCGTGACTCTGACGGAGGGAATTATAAGGGTAATAGGCTGTCAGTTCCGTGGAACTGACAAGCCATCGAAAATCTCTTGGGCTGGACTTGGGTATTTGCACGCAGGCCCATATTTTGCAGCAGCTTCTTTACACGGCCAGGTTTCTTAACTTGGTATTTTGGCGAGTTATGGCAACCGCTTTGCACGGGATTTATCACAGAGGCAACTACAATTTGGGACACCTATAAAAGAGATGTGTCTACAACTTCTAAAATGGATCTTAAAATTTTTTAATCAAGCCATTGGAGAGAAGAACACAAGAGAAGAAAAACTAGGGTTTTGGAGCGATTCATCACCGTAACTATTTCTTTTCCATTTTATCATATGAAACCCATGGGTTTTGTTAGTACCATGAGTAGATAAACCCTCAATTGATTGAGGATGAATTCTAAGTTCTAGATTTGATTTGGATTAATATATGCATCTATTTTGAGTTCTTCATATGATTATTGTTTGCTTCTACTTTGATG
The DNA here is from genome assembly GCF_003573695.1 of Papaver somniferum. Lineage (NCBI taxonomy): Eukaryota > Viridiplantae > Streptophyta > Magnoliopsida > Ranunculales > Papaveraceae > Papaver > Papaver somniferum. The sequence continues at coordinate 9,243,175 of NW_020620825.1, read as the reverse complement.
AATGTCTATGATTGATTAATTGATTGCTCTAGGTGGCCAACTATAGTAGTTTATTGATTGATTTATTTCTAGTAAAGGGTTAGGATATTGGTGTCATTGTTGAATAACCCATACACAAGTAGAAAACGTGAGACCTTGCAGAGGGATTCTGTGGAGCAATCGCGTGTAGAACAACATTAGAAAGTGGACCTTCCGCTAAGAGTCTAACTACTAAGATTAACCTAAGTCATAAAATATGAATCATTCGAAATTACACCTTTAGTGCGCTACTACTTGGTGGCTTGGACGAATAGAATCTGATATTCGAGCGCTTCGGTATTTAGTGACCAAAGGACTTTAGGGGATAGCACTGCGCTATTTGTTATTCAACGATTGATAATAATCTATGATTAATGATGAATTGATGAATATATTAACTCATTGACGGTTTAGTAACTAAGAAGGATTCCTCGATCATCTTTCTCCATATTGCTTGCAATCTTAATTACTTTCATTACTTTATTATTTGATTTTACTTTGAATCTAAGACAAAATCCCCCCATTGTGACATTTTTGAAAACTAAATTTCCCTTCTTTTCGTGGGAATGATCCTTGCTTCCATTATATTACTAGTTAATATTGTGGATATAAGTAATTTAATTTGATTGCACATACGACACGCATAAAATTTTGGTGTCGCTGTCGGGGAGCAGTCGGTAGCTTTAGTTGTTATTTCGTTTTGTTTTATTTTTGTTTTTAATCTTATTTTTAGTTTTTGATTTAGTTTTTTGTGAATTTTGTTTCAGGTACTTAATCCCTGGCACCGAAAGGTTAGGATTACCTGAGGCGCGGAATTCAAACTCGCAAGGGAATAGTCCTACAAGCACGTCCACAGTTGCAACCAGAACCTTCTACAGAAGATATGGTTAATACAGACGACGAGATAGATCCTCCACCACCTCCACCTCAGGAGAGGAAGTTAGGAGAGTTGACATCTCCATGATTAGATTCGAAACCACTGTGCATTACAATCACTAACCCAGTGGAGCTGAAGTCGAATCTACTTCATCATCTACCAAAGTTCAAGGGACATCCAGGTGAAAATCCAAATCGACACCTTCAACAGTTCCAGAACACGATGACAAGTCTGAGGCATGTAACCGCAGACAGAGATATGGTTATGCTACAAGCCTTTCTGTTCTCATTGACAAATTTAGCAGAAGAATGGTTGTATTTCTTTCCTACAGGGAGTGTTACAACATGGACTCAGTTAAAAAATCTATTTCTGGAGAAATATTTTCCTGCTTCCAAAGCGGCATCCGTTCGTAAGGAAATTAGTGGCATTCTACAGATGTCTGGGGAGTCTCTATATGAATATTGGGAGAGGTATAAGGAGTTATTAGAAAGCTGCCCACACCATAATATATCATCAATACTTATCATTCAATACTTCTACGAAGGATTACTTCCAGAACAGAGGAATTTGATTGATGCATCTGCCGGTGGTTCACTTACTGAGAAGACAATCTCGCAGGCAACCAGTTTGATTGAGAGTATGACTTCCAATGCTCAACAATTCTACACCAGAAACAAATCTAATGTCAGAAGAGTTAGTGAGATAGGAGAGTCTGCACAGTCAGAGCAACGGATGAACAACATAGAGAAGGTAGTACAACGAATGGCAGCAGTGATTATTCCTTCTTATGAAGAAGAGTCTGAACAGGTGAATGTTGTGTTCCCTAATCAGAGGCCAAGTTATGATCCCTACTATAATAATTATAATCCAGTTGGAAAGATCACCCAAATTTCAGTTATGCAAATTAGCAAGCTGCAACTCATAATCCTTATGGGCGACCAAGTGGTTTTCAACAACCACAGTTCCGACCACAACCTCCACCTCAGCCTCAACAGCAGACTCAAAATTCTAGTTTAGAGGAGATGATGAAAATGATGATGCAAAAGAAAGATGCTAATGCTCAGCTTCAAGATGCAATCTTTCAGAAACAAGATATGGCTATAAAGGACTTGCAACTTCAAATGGGACAATTGGCTACAGATATGAACGAAATAAAAGCACAGAATTCGGCAAAGTTGTCATCACAACCTTTTGTGAATCCAAGAGCGAATGTCAATGTTGTAACTCTAAGAAGTGGGAAGCAAACAGAAGAGCTAAAACAACAATAAAAGGTTAGTCACGACTTGGAAGAGGAAGTAGAGGTGGAATCCGTTCCAAAGGAAAAGCCAACCTCAACTGGCCGACCTAAGGACACCGTTCCTACTTTTACCACACCACCTCCTTTTCCTATTCGTTTTTCCAAGTCAAAGAAGCAAGCTCTATACAAGGATATTATAGATATTTTCAGCAAGGTGCATATCAACATTCCATTTATTGAGGTCAACAGAACGGTACCCAGGTATGCCAAGGTTCTGAAGGATTTGTGTACAAGGAAGGAGAGGTTGATTGCTAACGAGATCACTTAGGTGGGAGAAAGTGCCTCAGCTATGTTTCTAAAGAAGATGTCTGCAAAGTGTAAATATCCTGGTGGGTTTACAGTGCCAATTACTATTGATAAAAAACGGTTCGAGCGTGCTTTACTTGATTTGGGAGCTTCCATAAGCGTTATGTCAGCCGATGTTTATGATTCTTTAAATCTTGGACCTTTAAAGGAGACAAGGATTATCATTCAATTAGATAATAAGTATAATATATATCCTAAGGGACTCGTGGAAGACGTGTTGGTGCAAGTGAATGAACTAATCTTTCCGGTTGGTTTCTTTGTTGTGGATATGCAGAATGGGGACAATTGTTTATCTACTTCATTACTTCTTGGGAGACCATTTATGAAGACTGCTAAGACGAAGATTGATTGTGATACTGGGACACTCACTTTGGAGTTTGACAAAGAGGTTATACGCTTCAATATTTTTGAAGCTATGTGTTATCCAAGTGATATCCATTCCGCATTTTCTGTTGATGTTATTGGTTCGTTGGCACAGTAGATGTTTGATTTGATCAACAAAGATGGACTTGAATTTGTGCTATAAAATAGCATTGATTTGGACGTCCATGGCTTTCCTAACTTGGACGTTGATATTCCCAAGGAGTTTGTTGAGACATGTGGTACTTTAACGGCATCACAAGAAGTTAGAAAAGGTAATATTTCATATATCTCTTTACCTATAACTGATGAAGTTCCTTTACCTTCTGTTCTGCAGGCACCTAAATTAGAGCTGAAACCTCTACCTGATCACTTAAAGTATGCTTACTTGGGTGATGGGGAAGAGATTCCAGTCATTATTGCAAAGAATCTCACATCAATACAGGAAGAACGCCTTCTTCGGGTTCTGAAAGAGCACAAAACGGCTATTGGTTGGACAATTGCTGACATCAAAGGCATTAGTCCAGCCATGTTCATGTATAGAATCCTTATGGAATATGATATCAATCCAGTACGTGATGCTCAGCTTAGGCTTAATCCCCCAATGATAGAGGTTGTGAAGAAAGAGATCCTCAAATTACCAAGTGTGGGGGTGATTTAACCAATTTCTGACAGCAAATGGGTTAGTCCGGTGCAAGTAGTGCCTAAGAAATCAGGTGTCACTGTTGTTAGAAATCAAGATGATGAACTTGTTCCTACAAGAGTTCAAACTGGATGACGAGTGTGCATAGACTACATAAAGCTCAATTCGGCGACCCGCAAGGATCACTTTACTTTGCTTTTCATTGATCACATGTTAGAGAGGTTAGTGGGGCATTCACATTATTGCTTTTTGGATGGTTATTCGAGATACAATAAAATTGTTATTGCACCGGAGGATCAAGAGAAGACTACCTTTACTTGTCCTTTCGGTACATTTGCATATAAAAGAATGCCATTCGGTCTTTGCAATGCGCCTGCCACTTTTCAGAGATGTATAGTCAGTATATTTTCTGATTACGTGGAAAACATCATTGAGGTATTTATGGACGACTTTAGTGTTTATGGCGATTCATTTGATCTTTGTTTAAATAATCTTGAATTTGTGCTAAAAAGATGCATAAACACTAATCTTGTTTTAAACTGGGAGAAATGTCATTTTATGGTAAATCATGGAATTGTACTTGGCCACACCGTGTCCTCTCAAGGGCTCGAGGTAGACAAGGAAAACTTGATTTGGAACTTCAATACCCCACTTCTATGAGGTAAATTCGCTCGTTTCTTGGTCATGCATGTTTTTATAGGAGGTTTATCAAAGATTTCTCCAAAATCTCAATGCCGATGTGCAAATTGTTGCAAAAGGAGGTTGCCTTTAACTTCGACCAGGAGTGCAAGGATGCCTTTAATAAATTGAAAGAATTATTGACTACTGCACCAATTATTAAGTCACTTGACTGGAGTTTGTCGCTCGAGTTAATGTGTGATGCAAGTGATTATGCAGTCGGAGCTGTTTTGGGTCAGAAAGTAGACAAGAGGTCACATGTGATTTATTATGCATCAAGGACCCTAAAAGATGCTAAAATCAACTATTCTACTATTGGGAAAGAGTTGTTGGCTATAGTATTTTCATTAGAAAAATTTAGAGCTTATTTGATGGGTACCAATGTGATTGTATTTTCTGATCATGCAGCACTACGGTACCTATTAAAAAAGAAGGAGGCTAAGCCAAGACTCATAAGTTGGATTCTTTGATGCAAGAATTCAATATGGAAATCGGAGATAAGAAAGGTGTTGAGAATACAGTTGCTGATCATCTTAGCAGACTTGTTGTTTCCGAACAAAAACTCCCCTCACATGATCGTTTTCCAGATGAACAACTTTTCTCGATTGAAGAATCAACACCTTGGTACGCTGATATATTGAACTATTTGGTTACAAGTCAAGTACCTAGTACGATGTCTAATTTTCAAAAGCTAAAGCTTAAGAAAATAGCCAAGCAGTTGGTGTGGGATGAGCCCTACTTGTGGAAATATGGTGCTGATCAAATTATCCGCAGGTGCGTACCAAACTCTGAGTTTCAGTCAATTCTATCTTGTTTACATTCTTATGCTTGTGGTGGTCACTTTGGTGCTAAATGTACCGCTCTCAAAGTCCTTGAGAGTGGCTTTTATTGGCCTACCCTATTTGAGGATGCATATGCTTTTTGAAAATCTTGTGATAGATGTCAACGAACGGGAAATCTAGGTGCTCGAAATCAAATGCCATTCAATCATATTCTCACCATCGAGATTTTTGATGTGTGGGGCATTGATTTTATGGGTCCTTTTGTTAATTCGAATGGAAAATTTTATATACTTCTTTCTGCGGATTATGTTTCTAAATGGGTGGAAGCTAAAGCCACCCCTACTAATGATTCTCAAGTTGTTTGTGAGTTTGTGAAGGAATATATTTTCTATATACATGGTGCACCAAGAGTGGTTATCAGTGATGGAGGCTCTCACTTCAAGAAATCCTTCCATGCTCTCCTCAAGAAGTACAACATTACACACAAGATTGGTACGCCGTATCACCCACAAACTAGTGTGCAAGATGAAATTTCAAATCGTGAGATTAAGTCCATCCTTGAGAAAACCGTTAATACTACACGGAAGGATTGGAGTTATAGACTAAACAATGCATTATGGGAGTATAGAACAGCATACAAGACACCGATTGGTAGTCTCCATATCGATTGGTTTATGGAAAAGCTTGTCATCTCCCTGTTGAACTTGAGCATAAGGCTTTATGGGCGGTAAATATATGCAACATGGAGTATGACAAAGCGGGGAAACAAAGGAAACTACAAATCAATGAGCTAGAGGAGATACGTAACGATGCTTACGAGAGTGCTCGTATATACAAGGAGAAGACTAAACTTTTCCATGACAAAATGATTTCTCGAAAGAGTTTTGTTGTGGGTCAAAAATTTCTTCTATTTAATTCTCGTCTTAAGTTGTTTCCTGGTAAGCTAGGGTCCGGTTGGAGTGGACCGTTTGTTGTTACTAATGTTTTTCCTCATGGTGCAGTTGAGGTTACTAGTCTCACGAAAGGGATTTTCAAAGTCAACGGCCATAGATTGAAGCAATATTACGAAAACTTCCCTACGGATAATGTTGACGTGGTTGAACTTTAGGATTTACTCCCTTTGGAGGAGTAGTAAGGAGACTGCCAAGTCGGGCTGACGACGTAAAACTAAGCGCTTAATGGGAGGCAACCCATAGGTTTTATATCTTAAACCCTTTTATTTTTTGTTTTTATTGTTTTCATATCATATTTGCATCCCCATGTTTAATTTCATTGAGTCCGGAATCTATCTTTGAAGATAATTATGATGAATACCTTTTCGTCAGAAAATTTCAGACTGCGCATAGTTCAGTCCAGATACCATAACTGTCAGACCGTTTATCTAAACACTGTTCCCTTTTGACACTGTGTAGAAAACACGTAGATGAACAATTTTATGAAATGTAGTTTTTCTAAATTCCTTACCAATTTGCACAGTTTTTGCGTTTTATCTGCTGCTACGTCAGAATTCATATTTTTCAGTTTTACACATTGAGGACAATGTACGGTTTAAGTGTGGGGGAGTATTTTGCATATAGAGTTTTTAGTTTTTTTTTTTAGTTTTCGAAAATTTTGCATAGAACCTCCAACTTGTATAGATTTTAGAGTAACTAGCATACTTCTAGGTATGTTTACATAGAGAATTCTGAGCGATATAACTGAACTTGGAAGTGTTAGGGAACTACATTCGGATTTCGTACGAATTGGAGTGTTAAATAATGGATTTAATCATGCCGGTGATGCAAATGAGGTGCAGGGAGAAATGCATTATTAGAGTTGTTGATCAATCATTAGTGGAGATTACCCATTTTCATATCAACCAAGGCACCAGACCAGATTTCTTTATAAATTATGAAAGAGCTTTCTTTTGAGTGTGTGTCACCGTACGTTAATTCTGGGTAGAATGGTGAGCTACCCAACCTCCCCCCAATAGAAGCACTACTTTTTTTTATCTCTTGAGTGCTAATTTTTTCAATCATGAGGGTGACGTCTATAGACGAAAACCACCTTCTTGTAGTTTGATTTGCGGTCAGCACCATTCTCTCTCTCGCCAACAACAGATCCATAGAAACACATCATTATCATCAACAAGGGAGCGACATCAAAATCTACAAGGAAAGTTGAAGACGTTTGAGGTTTACAAGCAATAGTACAAGGAAGAGCAAATTTCATATCCGAGTAAAGCAACATACAATGAGCAAATTTTTATATACACGTTGAAGACTTACAAATAATGAGCGGAATTCTATATCTAAGTATGAAGACTTATTTACAAAAGCGAAGAAAATCAAAAGATGAGAGTTATTGAAGTTTATGATACGAAGACAATACAAGTTGTGAAAAACAAAGTGGTAAAGTACTTCTTTCATGGCCATGTTAATTTTAATTTCGTTATTATTTTTGTAGTTGCAATATTTTTGTCAAAAAGAAAAAAAAATACAAAAAGAAGAAGAAAAAAATATAAAAATACAAAAAGATTTGCATTTAGGTTGTTATTTGTTCAATAAGGCCATGTGGAAGAAAAATATATAAAAAAGTTTCAAGCAACAAGGAAATTAAGGAAAAGAGTTATGAATTGTCGAAGTTCTACGAAGTTCAAGATTTTATCATCAACAGTTGAAGACTGAAGACGAAGACCAAGAATATGAAGAAGACGAGCCGAAGGAAGACGTTTCTATTGGATGCTTTGAGAGTGGTGATTTCATCATTTCAATCAGATGTGAAGGTGGTAAGTACTCTCATCCTCTATTTTTAATAATAATGGTTGATTTCCTTTCTTAGAGATCATCAGAAAAAGTATTTTATTTCCCACGATTTTGTGGGGTCTTCAGAAATAATTTGGAAGGTTTCCTTCCCGCCATTCAATGTGTGTAGGATTCTCTCTTTCCTACCTACACAATGTGAGACCCGTAAAAAAGCCGTCTTATTGAGTGCAATTATCATAAAATCCTTTTAAGTGAGGCAGAAGTCGAGGCGAAATGCTTATTGATCGCTCTCAAACACACATTCTCTCATTATGGTGTGGTTATTTCTCACTCAATATTTAAGAATGAATATGTTTTTTGGTATCTCTAACTTCTTATTACTAGCATGAAGAAACTTTATGTCCTCATAGCTCTTTGGATGCTTGGGACGCTGGACTGCTTTGAAGTTGGAGCTGGTTTTGTGGGTATACCTCTCGTAAGCCCTCACGAGACTATAACTCGTCCACTAGGGACACCTAGGAGTTTAAAGGCCTGTTGCACATGCTAAGTGCAACCGTTTCCTCAACGACATGGAGTTGTTGTATTTTAGATAATTTGCTCGAGGACTAGCAAAAGCCAAGTGTGGAGAAATTTTTTAAGTGCATATTTTGCATATATTTAGTGTCAATTCCATGCTAGTAATTGCTTAGTATCTTGAAAATTATTTTATATTACGTTTGTTTTCTCTTGTTTATGTTTTTCTATGTGAATCATCCAAAAGATGAATTGGCACTTAATTGTGCAATAAAAGAAGTTAGTCGCAAGCGAAGAAGGGCCAACCGAGTGGAAATCGTTCAAACTTAAGATTCCTTGATATCATCTCGAAGAGGACGAAAAGATGAAGCCGACGGCGAAAGAATGGAGTCATTCCGACGTCATATGAAGAAGTTATGGGCGACACGAGAAGTTGAGCTTGTCGGTTCCTCGGGACTGACAGTACTACGTGAATGAAGCAGAAAACTGAACAGTCAGTTCTCCAGAACTGACAGTTAAACATACTGTTAAAGGCACCCTACTAGATTACTCGGGGCACACCATCTTCCCCTTGCAACCCGCGACCAACGGTGGATGTTGTTGATGATCGAAGGAGCTGTAGTTGGTTATCACTGGTGATGACAGTTGAGAGCTCGTGGTGATGCTGATAATTCAGAACAGATAATGAAGGAATGCAGTGAGATATGGAGAACTAGAGCTCGACAGGGAATAATGGGTGTTTTCGACAGCAAACCAGGATTGATAATGATCGGAGATTGATGGAGGAGGCTGCTGTTAATGGTGACTGTGGTGATTCCCGACTATGAAAGATGGAAAGCAAATGAACTCGAGCTTGGTGCTGGGATTGAGGCTCGAAGTGGGTTGATGTAGTTTGTCGTAGCTACTGACAGTGAAGATGAAGAGTTGATAGTTTGTGATGACACGGCAGGGTGGTGCTGCCAATACTGATGGCATATAATGGAGAGAACTGGTTGCTGCATATGGAGTTGTTGGCTGTGGGTACGGAACAAAGAATGGAGGAAGAACTGAATGTGAGTTGAGTCTCGAGTTTGAAGCTGGCAGAGAAGTGGATACACTGAGTTGTTGTTCCGATAAAACAGCATGGCGGTTATGGAGTTGGGTCAAGTCCGCTGTGTTGATTGACATGATGGAGACGCTGTGGTGGTGATGATGAATGAAGTAATAGAAGGTGTTATATGGCAGTTCAAGCATGGCAGAGATGATGAAGCTGATGATCGAGAGAAGGTTTGGCAGTTGGCAGAGACGACAATGATGGTGATCATAATGGTTGTTGCTCGACAGGATAGTGATAATGAAACTCGAGCCTATAATGGAGATGAACTCAGATCTGTGATGGGTGTAGCTGTAGCTCTGTTGGAAGGATGATGACCAATGGTTCATGGCAGTGATGCTGACGAGAAGAAGTGGACTTTGTGTTTGCTGATCATCGCGACCGAGAAGAAAGTTTGAGTCTGATGACGATGACGATGATAAGAAGATAGAGATGTTCGAGTTGAAGAATTCAGTCACAGCAAGAGATGTCGATAATGAAGCTATATGGGGTTTGAGCTGTGGATACCTCGAGTCAGAAAAGAGAATCTTTTTCACGGAGGGCCTGGTATATGTGGAGTTATTGTCTTGTTTGAAACTCAGAAGAAAAGAGAACTCACGAAGGGAGAGATGTCCGTGACAGGAATAGTCGAATACTGGAAATCCAGGAACTTTTATTTTTCACGGCAACCAGAGTATCCATGATGGCTGGGGTCGAGAATGAAAATCCACGGGAAAAATATATTCACGGAGTGGTGTATGTCCGTGAGTTTGCGAGGAAGAAAACTGAAAATCACGTAACTCTAGAAAATCACAGTGGCTTATCTGTCCGTGAATCTGACGGGAGGAAACTAAAAATGGGGAAAATATTTTTCTCGGAGTAATGTGTATCCGTGACTCTGACGGAGGGAATTATAAGGGTAATAGGCTGTCAGTTCCGTGGAACTGACAAGCCATCGAAAATCTCTTGGGCTGGACTTGGATATTTGCACGCAGGCCCATATTTTGCAGCAGCTTCTTTACACGGCCAGGTTTCTTAACTTGGTATTTTGGCGAGTTATGGCAACCGCTTTGCACGGGATTCATCACAGAGGCAACTACAATTTGGGACACCTATAAAAGAGATGTGTCCACAACTTCTAAAATGGATCTTAAAAATTTTTAATCAAGCCATTGGAGAGAAGAACACAAGAGAAGAAAAGCTAGGGTTTTGGAGCGATTCATCACCGTAACTATTTCTTTTCCATTTTATCATATGAAACTCATGAGCTTTTTTAGTACCATGGGTAGCTAAACCCACAATTGATTGAGGATGAATTCTAAGTTCTAGACTTGATTTGGATTAATATATGCATCTATTTTGAGTTCTTCATATGATTATTGTTTGCTTCTACTTTAATGAATGTCTATGATTGATTAATTGATTGCTCTAGATGGCCAACTATCGTAGTTTATTGATTGATTTATTGCTAGTAAAGGGTTAGGATATCCGTGTCATTGTTGAATAACCCATAAACAAGTAGAAAACGTGAGACCTTGCACAGGGATTCTGTGGAGCAATCGCGTGTAGAACCACATTAGAAAGTGGATCTGATATTCGAGCGCTTCGGTATTCAGTGAACAAAGGACTTTAGGGGATAGCACTGCGCTAGTTGTTATTCCACGGTTGATAATAATCTATGATTAATGATGAATTGATGAATATATTAACTCATTGACGGTTTAGTAACGAAGAAGGATTCCTCGATCATCTCTCTCCATATTGCTTGCAATCTTAATTACTTTCATTACTTTATTATTTGATTTTACTTTGAATCTAAGATAAAATCCCCCCATTGTGGCATTTTTGACGACTAAATTTCCCTGCTCTTCGTGGGAACGATCCTTGCTTCCATTATATTACTAGTTAATTTTGTTGAAATAAGTAATTTAATTTGATTGCACATACGACACGCATCAGTTTACAGCGTGCGACGTACACTACGCCCGTTATAGGAAAGTGTCATAAGAGTGAGGCGGTTAGTAAATACAAGAAGTAATGGTGAAAGGTTTCCTTCATTATGGAAATATCAATTCCATGCGTTACCCGTTACCGCTTTCTTCCATTTAATCAATCGTTTCCACTTCTTACGTGACCAGGGTACGTTTCACTGCGACTTGTATAAATAGGTCTCACCTATTTCCACTTGTTGCAGATCTCAGCCGTACAAACTTGCCACCAAAAAACTTGTGGCAACCTCTTGGATACAGTGCCAACTCTTGGCCACGGTGCCAAAACCCTAATTTGGCCACGGTGTCAAAGCCCTAAGTTGGCCATGCCAAAGCCATGCCGGCCATGCCTCCATGACGCTGGCTGCCAAACGGAAGGTGGCAACAATCAACGGATGTTCTTCCTCCTTAGATGCAGATCTCAGCTGTACAAACTTGCCACCAAATGACTTGTGGCAACCTCTTGGCTACGATGCCAACTCTTGGTCACGGTGCCAAAGCCCTAATTTGGCCACGCCAAAGCCATGCCGGCCATTCCTCCATGCCACTGGATGCCAAACGGAAGGTTGCAACAATCAACGACTATCCTTCCTCCTGAGATGCAGATCTTAGCCATACAAACTTGCCACCAAACAACTTGTGGCAACCTTTGGCTACGCTGCCAAATCTTTGGCCACGACACATACTTAGATATGACAATTCTTTGGTCACGACACCAAACCCTAATTATCCACGCCAAGAGCATGCGCAAGCCATGCCAGCACCGTGGCCACGCCACTGGCTACCAACGGAAGGTAACCACAATCAACGGCTAACCTTCCTCTCAAGATGCGAAATCTCGTCCGTCGAAAGTCACCACCGAACCGGAAAGCCTCTCATTCTTAACTTTCCAAAAAATAGCAACATGCTACACGTTTTCCACGAAAACACTCGAGACATCAAAACATGTCACAAACTGGGGGATGCTCATCAGGGTATTGGTCTGGCGGTTTACAGCGTGCGGCGTACACTACGCCCATTACAAGAAAGTGTCATAAGAGTGAGGCGGTTAGTAAATACAGGAAATAATGGTGAAACGTCTCCTTCATTATGGAAACATCAATTCCAGGCGTTACCCGTTACCGCTTTCTTCCATTTACTAAACCGTTTCCACTTCTTACGAGACAGGGGTACGTTTTTGTTGCGACTTGTATAAATAGGTCTCACCTATTTCCACCAAAGGTCAAGTTTTTGGTCAGGAGAATACAACACTCAGAAATCACCTGTTAGCTTCCCACATTGCTAACGTTTCACTTTCTGACACAAGTCGTAAAACAACCACTCTTCCAGAAATCAACTATTCTGGTCTCAACACTCTCTTCGCTTCCCTCCCTAAGACCAACCCTTCTCCTTCACTTTGTGACCGAAGCAATTCTGGAATGACCATTTCTTGGTTTAGGCCGGATTTGTACATATTGATCTCTCGAATCTAAAGTACTCCCGTGCAGTACATTGTTTAGGGTTTAAACTCGTTTCTCACCCACACACGAAATTACCGAAATTAGCAGAAATTGTTTTCACCCTCAAACAATTGGCGACCACAGTGGGAGATTAATCTATCGGTCACAATATCAATTCCCGATTTCAGATTCCATCTTTTTAACCCGAATATCGAGATGATGGAAGCATACTAGTCGTCGCCTCGTTATCAGACGACTCTGGAACGACTAGGGACTTAGGAATGATTGGGTACTTTTCACAGTCACGGCGCCGCCGCCCAAAAAAACTCAGATTTACATCAAGGATATCCATTTTGTTGGGAGACTCTAAAAAGAAAGTAAGTCTCATCATAGGAGTTGCATGTTCTGCTACCTAGGATTTTCACATAGATAGTAGAAACCGACAACCATGTTATCCCCATGTTTCATCCCATACTTTCTACTGACAACACAACATTCACAAATCCATGACTCTCCTGGGTATTTATGCCACATATAGTCATAACCAAAAACAGCATTATTTAAAAAAAATAAAACAATTCATTCCAAAAGAATAATCCAAAACCCTCATAGCTAACAATTATCTATCAACCCAAGAATCCTGAAAACCAAACCATAAACTAGGCACTCTGTTCGCCTTTCAAAAAAAAAATCTAAATAAATAAGTTCAAAAGACATGAGTACATTCAAGGAAAACCATCTAGTAATGGCTTGCTCTTCTTGGAGAAAGCCTCCTTCGTGCTTTCGAGAGCCGTCCGTTTCAGATTCAGCTCCGTGACAACCTTTCGATTTTCGCTTCCGGCTGTGCGACCTCATCCGCGGAAGGGCCTTCAGCCACCGTGGTCTGTAACTTTTCGATCTCAGGGAAACCTTCAACAAACCAGGGAACATTGAACCCGTGGTCTACGCACACATCACGATGGAACTTCCAGCTTGAGACCACGTCCCCAGAAACGGTATGGCCAGTCACTTTGCACATGTCGTCAATCGAAGATAAAACTTCCTCCACACTATTGACCAGCGCAAACCGACTAGTAACCTTTTTGGTTGTGGCGATGCGTCCATACCTTTCCCATATCTTGGTATATAACGTCTCGTATTTGGCTGGAACGCTGAAGCCGCTGATCAACATATGATCTGGATAAGAAACTAAGTATGGAGGAGCGAAAACGGAACCCACAACCGAACCGGCAACTGGAAAGGGATTCCTAACTACAATGGCGCCAGCGGTCGCTGGAGAAGTCTCCTGTACTTGAGCCGCAATAACATCTTCATCTTGATCGACCTCCATTTACGGGCCGCCAGGCGCAGCTGCCACGGATGGAGACAAAGCTGTATCTCCACGGTTTTCCGCCTCGGGGCCATCTTCAGTAGCGGGTTCTCCATGCGATATCGTGGTTTAGACATTTTTCAAAAAAAAAAAAAAGAGAAAGGAAGAAGAAGAACGCTTGGAAGACTCACTGATTCACTTTCAGACTGACTAGAAGAAGACTCAGTGCTGCTGTTGGAAGAGTTATTTTCATCATCACTAGATTCCGAGCTTCCCTCCTTTTCGAGCTCTTCTTCACCGCTAGAAGGCTCGGCATTGTCACCCTCTTCCGCGAGAGCCGCCGTTCTCTGAGGCTGAGCATTGACACCCTCTGCTGCGAGAGCCACCGTTTTATGACTAACGTGCAAGATGGGAAAAGGCGTTCACGCCCTGGTTAAGGAATAAGGAAAGATTTTCAGTAACGAAAGAACTGTGCAATCCGACTGAGTGGGCAAGAAAAAGAATACATACCCGAACATTGGAAGAACTGAAAGTCACAAGGGTCGTTGAATCTGGTCGAAAACCACCCGCGCAATCTTTCGACCTTCGCTCCTTCTTTTGGGGACTGTCCGTTTTCGTGTTAGGAGAATTCCGTTTGGGCGAGGAAGGATCCCTTAACAATGGATGTCTTGCTAAAGTTGCAGCAAAAGGCTTACCACAGGTATTCTTCACTACATCATTCACGAATCCATGAATGGAAAGGAACTCGTCGTGCCATAATATGTTATACTTGGAAGTTGTTGTCGGATTTCGTGCCGAGAGCAAGAAGGGAAGACTTATACCCGGCGCAAGAGAACTAGCATCAAAAGCAGCTGGTAACAAGTTTTCTGGAACGGCCGACTGACGAGGGAAAGGGACCCCTTGGTCAAATCCCATATGTCGAGCCGCCCTGTCAATGTTGTAAGAGACTTCCTGACAAGATCCTCGAAAGAAAGACGTTACATAACCAGGCGTGCAACTTCGCATGAACACAACCTCGCCAATGCTCGTATTCTTTTCAGAAAGTAAAGATGTATTCGGAACAGAGACAAAAGTGTATATTTGAACTATGGAGCTGTACACCGGAGCCCATGGACGAAAGTTTATTGTGTAGGAGTTGTCAAGGAAGTCAACTAGGTTCGAGCCAGATCTTGGGCGCCTGTTCACCCAGCGAAGTATCCTAGAACCACCTCAAGACTTGGGAAGTAAAGCCAGCGGTTTGGGAGCACACTTCTCTAAATGCTCCCACAACCACGTTTGAAGAAAAGCAACATGGACGTACAAGTCCACTTTCATGTAGCCGTTTGAAGCACGCATTTCCACAACCAGATGATCCAAATATCCGTCGTCAAAAATGTCCCTGGATAACCAAAGAACCAAGAATGCTGCGACATGAAGCGTATTATTCTTTTGGTTTGGCTCTGACTCATCTGGGAACCATTGAGACACCCACCAGCTGTAGAAACACCTCGTCTCGTTTTCCTTCCGAACAAAACCTTTTGACTTCTCAATGAGAGCAGCGTGCATTTTTTTTTTCATCTTCAGACAAGGTGATATCAAGATTCCCTGTTATGGGAAGGTTCAGCAAGACAGCCACGCTTTCCAAAGAGACAGTCATTTCACCCCACCTGCATATGGTTGTGTGAATATCTGGACACCGTCGAGAAACGAAAGCAACTAAGCTCGGGATATCTTTCCTAATTTGAAGCACCGCAGAAGCTGTGACAGCGCTAATGATTTGCGCTTTGATCAAATTTGCTTTTACACAGTCCTGACTTATCATGAATTACATCCACTTGCGAAAGAACGCAACGGACTCTGACAGATTCTGAAGTCAATGGAAGAAGCAGGATACTCTTGCCTCTGAAGGAAAAATCGTATTACACAACCTGGTCGAACCGAATGGGTGTCTCCTTCACCTTCTGGACCGTTCAGAAGGACGGGCACTAACTTAGGATGATTTCTCCTAGCTGTTGCGGACGTTGTGAAAAATTCATCATCCATGTTTGGCCTAGAGCTGCCAATATTTTTCAAATTTCAAAGCTGCGGCAGGGATTTTCTTAGGCGACATCCTAACGAAACCTTCTTAAGATACTTACGCTTTCAACTACACCAAAGAAAGGGGTACGAAGAGAAGTTACTACAAAGTGCATGAAAACTACTTTATCAACAACGGAGAATCCATTTTGGACGCGAACCAATCTGTTTTAAATTGCAAGTCATAACGCTCATAACCGAAGAAATGGTGGACTGGCAAACCCTACGTTGCCGCGGAAAGCACTCTCATTGCCAAAGTCGTACCTTGTAGTGGAAAGTATGCACCTGGACAAGAAAGCGCGCACCCACCGTAGAAAATATGCACACGTTCACCCCAAGGAAAAGGAGGAAACCCTAAAAACTAGGTTTTTCGTGGGAAAGGAATTGGTGGCAGTCACCTGCCCGTGCATGCCTATTTTGCATAATAATTGAGGTGGCTAACATTACTGTGGTGTTCACACTTGAAATATTTCTACAAGTTCATGGAAGATACACCTATGGCTAGGGTTGCACCAGTACAAAAAAAAAATGGAAAGAGAAACGCTGGAATACATACCTGGAATATGCTTGCCGCTTTACATCTAGCACAAGGACGTGTACAAGCTCCACGGTACCAATAATCCGCCCCACGCCAAGCCAGCGCTGCGCCAAGCCAACGCCGCGCCATGCCAGCACCCACGCCACACCAAGCCAGTGCCCAAGCCCATGCCAACGCTCACGCCATGCCAAGCCCACGCCAATGCTCACGCCATGCCAAGATCATTCCAACGCTCATGCCATGCCAAGCCCAAGCCAGCGCCCACGACGAGTTTACGCTAACGGCCCTGTTCCAAGCCAATACAACGCTGGCAGCTCCATTCCGAGCCAGTACAATGCCTGCGGCTCCATTCCAATCCGCACAATACATGCGGCTCCCATTCGAAGCCGAACAACGCCAGTGGATCCGTTTTAAGCCATACCATGCAAACGGCTTGCCAAGCCAATCCAGCAACGCCAACCACTCCACGGCCTATCTAGCAGCACCACGAGAAAAACCTACACAAAGCAACCAACACAAGAATCACGAATTCTCCTTATCTCCCGAAAAAGGTTAGACGTATCTTCCTGACCATATCTTCCTGACTTGCCGTTTCGATTTTGTCCTTGTCTGTCACCATCTTATGCTTACCTCGCAACAAAGCCCCTGTTCCGAGCTAAGCAGGGGACTTAATATTGATGGTGGTTTTTAGCTTAGGGTTAAAATCGTAAAACCTTAGTCAAACAGTGACGTCACACTTGAGTAATAATTTCGCCACTAGAACATTTATTGAACCATTCAACATGTCTGCGTAAAATTACTGGGGTACCTTTTTTATGTATATTCCATGCTCCACGACAGAGCCCTCGGTACTGACTGACGTCATCTCTACACATGCTAGCCACGCATGCTAGCCAAAATTGCCAACGGAATGCCATGCCAGTCACATCTCCGCGCCAAAGGCATGCCGACCATGTCAGCGGCACCACCGTGCCAATGGAATGCCATGCCAGCCACATCTTCGCGCCAAAGGCATGTCAACCATGCCAACCGCATCATCGTGCCAATGTCATGCCATGCCAGCCACATCTCCGCACCAAAGGCATGCCGACCATGCCAGCCGCACCACCGTGCCAATGGCATGCCATGCCAGCCACATCTCCGCGCCAAAGGCATGCCAACCATGCCATCCGCACCACTGTGCCAATGGCCTGCTATGACCGGCCAGCATAGTGGCGCACAATTATGTTGTGTTACGAAATTTGTAACCTGGCAGATGGAGCTGCATAATCCGAAAATGTAGCGCCAAGATGGATGAGACAAGAAAGGTTACTTGGCACATGCAACATTATGCGATAGTGTTGCATATCCTTATTCAGAGTTAGCCAAGCTCAAGGAAGGAATAAAGGATGATATGCAAAGTCATGGAATGGATTTGGCACGGTCCTAAGATTTGGCCAAGGCTTGGACTGTGCATGTGCATCAATGGTGATGCCAAACATGCCATTGGTGATTATTTCTCGCCAAACGAGATGCAAGTAATGCATATGAAGCATGAAGCTGAACTAAGCAAGTCAAGACTCAAGTGGCATAGTATTTGGATGTTGGCATCCAAATAAGCTAAGAATGAAAGTGGCATGTACTTGGAAAATATGCAAGTGGCATGTACTTGGCAGACATGCAAGTAGCATGTTGCATTACCAATGCCAAATGCTCGGCAGAGGCCAAGAGTGAGTGAAGTGTAATCATTGTTGAAGGTGTGGCAAGAGTGCAAGCAGAGTTGCACGAGCATGCCAAACATTTACATAGCCAGAGTTGCACGTCGCGATGTTGTGGGACTTGAGCTTAAGTGCCAGATGCGAGTGTGGGTGCATCACAAGCATGCCAAAGCATGTGAGAAAGTTAGAGACGGTTACAAAGAGGCTTTGTAACCGAGTTTGGCATGTCCTAACCTTCCAAGATATGTGTGGCGCGTTTTCAGAGTGCCAGCACAAAAGTTAGCAGTTTAAAAGTAAGTTGTGGAGGTTACGGAACTTCCCATGGACATATGGTTGTTCATGGGGCGTGCAACAGAGTTGCATACGTATTGGCCCTGGTTCTTGGCAGTATAAATATCCATAAAACCCCTTGTAGACAGGTTGTTCAATATTTCAAGTGTTGAGGAACCATTTTGCAGTAGAGAGTGAGTTTGTTGTAGGCTTAGAGAATAAGCTTGTAAGTCCACTGGTTGGACTGATTTTTTAATCTTCCCCTCAAGCTAATAAACTGAGTTGTTGGCTTATACGTTGTGCCTTGGTAATAAGCTAACAAAGTGAGTTGTTGGCTTATACATTGTTAGCTTACAAGCCAATAAGCTTGTAAGTCCATTGGTTGGACTGATTTTGTAATCTTCCCCTTAAGCTAATAAAGTGAGTTGATTCGAAGTTGCTCCCTTTATTTCTGTGTGGCATTAACATGGCAGGAACCTCTTTGTAGTATGGGCTACATTGCTTGGTAGAGAAAATATAAGTAAGTCTTCCGTTGCATAGTCTTGGTAGAGTTGGTTGTTTGCAAAGGTGTAAAACTTATAAGGCTGAAATACAAGTGGGTGATAATAGATCATTGAACCATTGTATTGCCGGGTTATACTTTCACGAAAAATTTGACAAGGACATTTGTAGGTGTGACACCTTCCATGCCAGCAACATCTCTGCACCAAAGGCATGCCAACCATGCCAGCCGCACCACAGTGCCCAAGGCATGTCTTTCCAGACACATCTCCGTGCCAAAGGCATGCCAACCATGCCATCCGTACCACCGTGCCAACGGCATGCCATGCCAGCCACATCTCCGCATCAAATCCATGCCGGCCATGCCTCCATGTCGTTGGCCGCTAAAACGAAGGGTTGCAACAATCAACGGCCACCCTTCCCTCTGAGATGCAAATCTCAGCCGTCCAAGTTCGCCACCAAACGCGTGACAACTTTTGGCCCAATACCAAGCCCTAATTTTGGCCGCGCTTGAACTATGCCAAAACCCTAATTTTGGCTGCGCCTAAAACTATCCTAGCTTGGCCGCGCCTAAGCCATGTCGTCCATGCCTTCATGCCGCTGGCTGCCAAAACGAAGGGTTGCAATAATCAACGGCCACCCTTCCCTCTGAGATGCAAATCTCAACCGTCCAAGTTCGCCACCAAACACGTGGCAACTTTTGGCCCAATGCCAAGCCCTAATTTTGGTCGCCCCTGAACTTTGCCAAAACCCTCATTTTGGCCGCGCCTAAAACTATGCCAAAATCCTAGCTTGTCCGCTCCTAAACCATGCCAAAGATGTGTCGGTCATGCCTCCATGCCGCTGGCTACCAAAACGAAGGGTTACAACAATCAACGTCCACCCTTCCCTCTGAGATGCAAGTCTCCGCTGTCCAAGTTCGCCACCAAACGCATGGAAAATTTTGGCCCAATGCCAAAATCCTAGATTGGCCGCGCCTAAACCAAGCCAAAGCCATGTCGTCCATGCCTCCATGCCGCTGATGCCAAACGGAAGGTTGCAACAATCAACGGCTGTCCTTCCTCTCGAGATGCAGATCTCAGCCGTACAAACTTGCCACCAAACGACTTGCGGAAATATCTTGGCTATGGTGCCAACTCTTGGACACGGTGCCAAAACCCTAATTTGGCCATGATGCCAAAGCCCTAAGTTGGCCATGCCTCCATGCCGTTGGCTGCCAAACGGAAGGTGGAAACAATCAACGGCTGTCATTCTTCCTGAGATGTAGATCTCAGCCGTACAAACTTGCCACCAAACGACTTGTGGAAACCTCTTGGCTACGGTGCCAACTCTTGGTCACGGCGCCAAAACCCTAATTTGGCCACGTTTCCAAATCCCTAAGTTGGCCATGCCAAAGCCATGCCGACCATGCCTCCATGCCTCTGGATGCCAAATGGAAGGTGGCAACAATCAACGACTGTCCTTCCTCCTGACATGCAGATCTCAGCCGTACAAACTTGCCACCAATTGACTTGTGGAAACCTCTTGGCTACGATGCCAACTCTTGGACACGGTGCCAAATCCCTAATTTGGCCACGCCAAAGCCATGTCGGCCATGCCTCCATGCCACTGGCTGCCAAACGTAAGGTTGTAACAATCAACGACTATCCTTCCTCCTGATAAGCAGATCTTAGCCGTAAAAACTTGCCACCAAACGACTTGTGGCAACCTTTGGCTACGCTGCCAACTCTTTGTCCACGGCACATACTTAGCTATGTCAATTCTTTGGTCACGACACCAAACCCTAATTAGCCACGCTAAGAGCATGCGCAAGCCATGCCAGCACTGTGGCCATGCCATTGGCTACCAACGGAAGGTAACTACAATCAACGGCTAACCTTCCTCTCAAGATGTGAAATCTCGGCCGTCGAAAGTCACCACCGAACCGGCAAGCCTCTCAATCTTAACTTGTCAAAAAATGGCAACGTGCTACATGTTTTCCAAGAAAACACTTGAGACATCAAAAAATGTCACAAACTGGGGGATGCTCATCAGGGTATTGGTCTGGCGGTTTACACCGTGCGGCGTACACTACGCTCGTTACAAGAAAGTGTCATAAGAGTGAGGCGGTTAGTAAATACAGGAAGTAATGGTGAAACGTTTCCTTCATTATGGAAACATTAATTCCAGGCGTTACCCGTTACTGCTTTCTTCCATTTACTCAACCGTTTCCACTTATTACGAGACCTGGGTACGTTTTTGTTGCGACTTGTATAAATAGGTCTCACCTATTTCCACCAAAGGTCAAGTTTTTGGTCAGGAGAATACAACACTAAGAAATCACCTGTTAGCTTCCCACATTGCTAACGTTTCACTTTCTGATACAAGTTGTAAAACAACCACTCTTCCAGAAATCAATTATTCTGGTCTCAACACTCTCTTCGCTTCCCTCCCTAAGACCAACCCTTCTCCTTCACTTTGTGACTGAAGCAAGTCTGGAATGACCATTTCTTGGTTTAGGCCGTATTTGTACAGATTGATATCTCGAATCTAAAGTACTCTCGTGCAGTACATTGTTTAGGGTTTAGACTCGTTTCTCACCCACACGCGAAATTATCGAAATCAGCATAGTTTTCACCCTCAAACACCACCAAACACAGGTTTTTGGTCAGGAGAATACAACACTCAGAAATCACTTGTTAGCTTCCCAATATGCTAGCATTTCACTTTCTGATACAAGTCATCAAACAACTACTCTTCCAGAATCAACTATTTTGGTCTCAACACTCTCTTCGCTTCCCTCCCTAAGACCAACCCTTCTCCTTCACTTTGTGACCGAAGCAAGTCTGGAACAGCCATTTCTTTGTTTAGGCCGGATTTTTACAGATTGATCTCTCGAATCAAAGTACTCCCTTGCAGTATATTGTTTAAGGTTTAGACTCGTTTCTCACCCACACACTCGAAATTACCGAAATCAGTAGAAACTGTTTTCACCCTCAAACAATTGGCGACCACAGTGGGAGATTAATCTCTCGGTTACAATGTCAATTTCTAATTCCAGATTTCATTCTTCAACCCAGATCACAAGATGGTAGAATAAAATGTTCCGCGCTGGGATCGACGACTCAGTTACCAGACGGATCAGTTTATCACACGACAAGAAATGACTGGGGACTTCTCACAGTAACGGCGGCGCCGCCCACAAAACTCAGACTTATGCCCGGAAGATCCGTTTTTTGGGGAGACCCTGGAAACGAGTAAGTCTTTTTAGACAAAGTGCATAATCTATTACTTCAAGTTTCCACACTAATATAGAAACCGATATCCATGTTATCCTCGAATTTCATCCTATACTTTCCACAGTCATACAACACTCATGGTTCCATGACTCTCCTGGAATATTTGTGTTACTTACAATCATAATAAAAAATGGCATTATTCTAGAAACAGTTCATTCCAAATAATAATCCAAAACCCTCATAGGTAACAATTATCTATCAACCCAAAAATACAAAAAACCAAACCATAAACTAGGCGTTTCGTTTGCTTTTCAAAAAAAAACCCTAAGCAAAAGAAGTTCAGAAGACAGAAGTACATTCAAGGGAAGCCATTCAGCAATGTCTTTCTCTTCTTAGAAAAAGCCTCCTTCGTGCTTTGGAGAGCCGCCCCGTTTCAGCTTCAACTTTTTGGACAACCTTTCGATTTCCGCTTCATGTTGTTTGATCACATCCGCGGAAGGGACTTTGATCTCCTCGGCCTGCAACTTTTGGATCTCGGTAAAACCCTCAAAAAACCAGGGAGCGTTGAACTTATAGTCTACGCACATGTCATGATGGAACTTCCATCTTTAGATTACATCCTCGGAGACGGTGTGGCCAGTCACATTGCACATGTCGTCAATCGAAGATAAGGAGACGCTTCAACGTTCTCTCCAGAAGTCGCTCCGCTTCAACGTCCTCAAGCAGCGGCTCCGCTTCAACGCCCTCCATCAGCGGCTCCGCTTCAACGTCAACCAGCAACGGCTACGCTTCAACGTTCTCTCCAGAAGTCGTTCCACTTCAACGTCCTCCAGCAGCGGCTCCGCTTCAATGTTCACTCCAGGATCCGAAGCCGAATCTCCAGCGTTTTTCTCCATAAGTTTCAACGTCCTCTCCAAGAGACGAATCCTCTTCAACGCCTTATTCCTACCAAGGTTTGTGCTCGTGGATACCGCTCCCCCTGTCAAGGATCATGATCGCAGCCAGCCAATTTTCGTAGTCGTGGCCACCTTTTGATACACCCCGTCAAAGCTCGTGGTCATGGAAGGTTTTCCCGCTTACGCATCCATCCAACCTACTTTGTTCCCACGACGATGTAGTTCCTTCTGGTCACATCTGCTACCAAGAACCGTTGCCGCTCGTGATACCAGCCAGAGCTTCACCATGGAAACAATCACTAAAACACTGTCAAATATCAGAAGACACGGTCAACTAAAAGGTCATAGGCACGACAAGGCCATCTACTCTTCAAGGGTATAGCGTAAGAGTACCATCACCACTCTGTCTAGAAGACGCCTGCAACACTTTACGAGGCCGCGGAGGATCCCAAGCCTGCTTAAGAGGAAACAACTTCAGAAACTGAAGAAAAGTGTGACTGAGGACTGCTCATCGCGGTCCATCCCGACGACCATCAAAGATTCATGAGATAACTCCAGAGACGCGGCTGAAACATTTTCTTGAAGAAACAGAGGGAGCCACGATAAACAGCATAACTCTCTCATTTCTACCTCTTCCCTATCGAGAATATTTCGTCCATGTGATATTCTGGGCATCCCAGCGTCACATCCAGAAGAGTACAATAAGCTTGTATAAATCCCGTGGACGTGGATTCAAGGCAATGCAATGAAAGTAGGCTACACATGGGGACTACCAGGATGAGACGCTTTCACTCCCCTCAACCAGGTTATTTCTGATTTCAACATCATCACTGTTGAAGTTTTAAAAGAAGCAGAGATTTCTCAACATGAAGCCGTACATGTGCATTGAAGACTCCAAAATCACGCCACAAAGATACATTCACATATTCGGCCGTGCCATCGAATCTAACAGAAGTATAACTGGGGACTGCTCACCGCATCCCATTCCATATGATAGTCCAAGATTCAGAAGATGGTTCGGAGGATGTTGCTTGGAACAAAGTCCTTAAAGACTTGATAGCAGCACATCATCAACAGAACGTTTCCCAACTCATCTATTTCATCCAGTGGCTCCGGAAGATTTAGACCATACAAGCATCCACAGCATATTGTCATCGCGATCAGAAGGTTCAGGCACTGAACAACCTAAAGTCAAGGATGGACCGACAACGCAACCACAATCTCCAAGATTATCCCTGACATGATCGTTGCCGAGCATATGTTTCATCCATCCGTCCCAAGAATGCAATAGAGTTTCGTAAATTTTGGAATCAACTGGAGAGACACTGCAGACGAAAGCACGGATCCAGACGGGCAACAGAAAACAGAAAAGGGTCGATACCTCTTTTTCATGCGGACGAAGTTTCTAGAGTTTGCACAAAATAAAGATTCCTTATTGCTCCATGAACGGGAATAGATGACTGGGCGCGACTATGCTACCTCGGGCCCGCAACATCCCTCTTGAATTCTTCCTGAGTTTTTACTGTCGGGTTGTTTTCATCTTCTAAACGAGATCAAAACCTAAATATTCCCGCGTAGGGAGATAAGAAATTATTTTTCGATCAGGATGGAGGGGCGGACCATCAAAATTCGAGTTCGTACGAGAATTGTACAACGATTTTAGTAAAGGGCACTAATTAGGGTTTCGGCATGCCAAACCCTAATTTAGACAAAGTTGTCAGGCGCCATCACCACCGTTTGATAGCCGAAGTTCCAGCGCCATCACCACCGTTTGGTAGCCAAAGTTCTAGCATCAGCAGCCTGCGTTCTTTCCAGCGCTAGCATCCTACATCCTTCCAGCGCCAGCAACTTGCATCCCTTCCAGCGCCAGCAACTTGCATCTTTCCAGTGCCAACAGCTTGCATCCTTTCCAGCGCTAGCATCTTGCATCCTTACAGCGCCAGCATCTTGCATCCCTTACAGCGCCAGCAGATTGCATCTTTCCAACGCCAACAACTTGCATCCTTTCTAGAGCTAGCAGCTTGTGTCCTTCCAACGCCAGCAGCTTGCATTCTTTCCAGCGCTAACAGCTTGCGTCCTTCCAGCGCCAGCAACTTGCGTCCTTCCAGGGCCAGCATCTTGCATCCTTTCCAGCGCTAGCAGCTTGCGTCCTTCCAGCGCCAGCAGCTTGCATCCTTTCCAGTGCTAGCATCTTGCGTCTTTCCAGCGCTAGCAGCTTGCTTCCTTCCAGCGCAACTTCTCCACCCATAGTCGATTGCACCAACAGTCCGCATACCGAGCGGGAGCCAACAAAAGCCCATGCCAAGCCTACGCCAGCGGCTCCATATCACGCTAATCCTATGCCAACGACTCTGTTTTAAGACAAGTCGGCGTTGGCGGATCATTCCAAGCCAATGCAGCGCTAGCGTCTCCATTCCAAGCCAATCCGACGCCAACGGCTCCATTCCAAGCCAATACAACGCTAGCGGCTCATTCCAAGACAATCTGACACAAGTGGATCCATTCCAAGCCAAGCAATGCCAGTGGCTCACTTTACGCCAAGCACTGCAAGCGACTCCACTCCAAGCCAAATTTTCGCAAAGACACTAACACGAGAGTCGCAGGTTTTCCTTACCTTCGAAAAAAGGTTAGCCGGATCTTCCTGAACATCCCTTCATGACTTTCTGTTTCGATTTTTTCCTTGTCTGTCACCATCTCATGCTTACCCCGCAACAAAGCCCCTGTTCCGAGCTAAGAAAGGGACTTAATGTTGATGGTGGTTTTTAGCTTAGGGTTAAAATCGTAAAACCTTAGTCTAACGTGACGTCACTCTATAAGAAAACGAAGCCGAGAGTACCAATATCTCCACTAGCACATTTATTGGGCCATTCAATATGTTTACGTGAAAATTACCAGGGTACCTTTTTTTTATATACATGCTATGTTCCACGATAGAACCCTCAGTATTGACTGGCATCATCTCCGCACATGCCAAGCGCGCATGCTAGCCAAGCATGCCAACCGCGCATGCCGTTCATTCTAATTAGGGTTTCGACATGCTAAACCCTAATTTCCGCATCTCCGCGCCAAAGGCATACCATGCCAGCTGCACCATCGTGCCAACGACATGCCAGCCATATCTCCGCGCCAAAGGCATGCCATGCCAGCCGCACCACCGTTCCAATGGCATGCCATCCATTCCAGCCAAATCTCAGCGCCAAAGGCATGCTATGCCAGCCGCACCACCGTGCCAACGGCATGCCAGCCACATCTCCGTGCCAAAGGCATACCATGTCAGCCGGACCATCGTGCCAACGGCATGCCAGCCATGCCAGCCACACCTCCGCGCTTAAGGCATACCATGCCAGCCGCACCACCATGACGGCCATGCCAGCCACATCTCCGCGCCAACGGCATACCATGCCAGCCGCACCACCATGACAACGGCCTGCCAGCCACACCTCCGTGCCAAAGGTATACCATGCCAGCCGCACCACCATGCCAAAGTCATGCCTACATGCCGCTAGCTGCCAAACGAAGGTTTGCAACAATCAACGGCTACCCTTCCTTCTGAGATGCAAATCTCAACCGTACAAGTTCGCCACCAAACGCATGGCAACTTCTATCCCAATTCCAAACTCCACGGTTTATGCCAAAACCCTAATTTGGCCGCGCCTAAAACATGCCAAAGCCATGCCGGCCATGCCTCTATGTCGATGGCTACCAAACGAAGGGTTTCAACAATCGACGGCTACCCTTCCTTCTGAGACGCAAATCTCATCCGTACAAGTTTTCCACCAAACGCATGGCAACTTCTGGACAAATGCCAAATTCCACGGGTTATGCCAAAACCCTAATTTGGTCGCGCCTAAAACATGCCAAAGCCATGCCGGCCATGCCTCCATGTCGCTGGCTTCCAAACGAAGAGTTGCAACAATCAACGGCTACCCTTCTTTCTGAGATGCAAATCTCAGCCGTACAAGTTCGCCAACAAACGCATGGAAACTTCTGGCCCAATGCCAAATTCCACGGTTTATGCCAAAACCCTAATTTGGTCGCGCCTAAAACATGCAAAAGCCATGCCGGCCATGCCTCCATGCCGCTGGCTGCCAAACGAAGGGTTGCAACAATCGACGACTACCCTTCCTTCTGAGATGCAAATCTCAGCCATATAATTTAGCCACCAAACGCATGGAAACTTCTGGCCCAATTCCAATTCTTGTCCACGGTGCCAAAACCCTAATTTGGCCGCGCCAAGAGCATGCACGATCCATGCCGGCCATGCAACCATGCCGCTGGCTGCCAAACGAAAGGTAGCGACGATCAACAGCTACCCTTCCTCCTGAGATGCAGATCTCAGCCGTACAAGCTTGCCACCAAACGACTTGTGGCAATATCTTGGCTACGGTGCCAATTCTTGGTCACGACACCAAACCTAGTTGGCCACGCCCAGAACATGCGCAAGCCATGACGCAGCCACTCCGCTAGCTGCCAGTGGAAGGTAGACATAATCAATGGCTACCCTTCCTATTGAAAGGAAAATCTCGACCGTCGAAGGTCGCTACCGAACCGGCAAGCCTCTCAATCTTAACTTGCCACACGTAGCAACATTCTACTCGTTTTGCACGAAAACACTCGAGACATCAAAACATGTCACAAAATGGGGATGCTCATCAGGGTATTGGTCTGGCGGTTTACAGCGTGCGGCGTACACTACGCCCGTTACAGGAAAGTGTCATAAGAGTGAGGCGGTCAGTAAATACAAGAAGTAATGGTGAAACCTTTCCTTCGTTATGGAAACATCAATTCCAGGTGTTACTCGTTACCGCTTTCTTCCATTTACTCAACCATTTCCACTTCTTACGAGACCAGGGTACGTCTCGTTGTGACTTGTATAAATAGGTCTCACCTATTTCCACCAAACACGGGTTTTTGGTCAGGAGAATACAACACTCAGAAATCACTTGTTAGCTTCCCAATCTGCTAGCATTTCACTTTCTGATACAAGTCGTCAAACAACTACTCTTCCAGAATCAACTATTCTGGTCTCAACACTCTCTTCGCTTCCTTCCCTAATACCAACCCTTCTCCTTCACTTTGTGATCGAAGCAAGTCTGGAACGACCATTTCTTGGTTTAGGACGGATTTGTACAGATTGATGTCTCGAATCAAAGTACTCCCTTGCAGTACATTGTTTAAGGTTTAGACTCGTTTCTCACCCACACACTCGAAATTACCGAAATCAGCAGAAACTGTTTTCACCCTCAAACACCAAAATTTCATCGTCCGAGTCAATATGGATTCAATAATCCAAATATTATAATGAATTACAACATTATATTGACTCATTATTTTCTCTGAAATATATTAGAGACTATAAAAGATGCAATCAATTACATGCTCATCATAGTGATGTTCCACATGATATCCATTTGCACGGGTTATAACAAGGTGTGATTATCTCTCGGTACATCTAAAGATTTTGCGACGTCTTTGTTCTATCTTGAAAACAAATTTTGAGAAATGCTGCGCCCGATGATCCAATCCTTGTAATCACATTATAAGGAAATAGTTCAACAACTAATTTAAATTCCTTAAGAGTTTCGTGTAATAAATAGTGTGACCTTATTAAGTAACAAATGAAAATCTTACTTTAGTGTGTTACCGTTCATGAAGATGATATACTTTTCATCATAATGTACGATTGATCCTTATAACTCAAGTACTTTTGAGTATATCTCAAGTGCTTTAGAGGATTTCAGTCTCGTGAAAATGATATCCTTTTCATTACACAAGAGCATACACTGTATATAATTCTTCGCATAAAAAAAAAATTCTTTATTTTAGCTAATATAATATTGGTCAAACGATCATGTAGACAATAGTTTAGGATCAAATCATGCAAAATATATAATCTAACCATACGAATTCGATTGAATAAAGATAGACAATAAGAAAAATTGGCAAAGTTCTTGTTGCCATTAATGTTAACGTCTAGCTAGGATATGACCTTCTCCAAGAATATAGTGAGTCATTTTTCCTTTAAACTCCCTATATCTCTTATATTTGACTACCAATATATGATACTTTCTTTGCAACGCTTGTACCATTCTTAGTAAAATGCTTATACCAAGATTTGCAACTTTCATTTAGATGAGTCAGAATTATATCTCTGTCCCATTATACATAGATACATTTATTTTATATCACTACTACTAGATCCAGAATTATCTCTGACTCATGGAAACTTTTGTGAGTTTCTTTCCACAAAACGTGAGGTGTGCTTTTAATTACAACATATCACTGTCAAATTTATTGACTCATTATAGTTTAACAAGTGGATTACATCCCACTGAACATTCAAATTTTTGAGAAAATGAATGTTTCGACAAACTTCCTTCAAAGCATTACATCGTCTGAAGTTAATATGTCGCCTTGGAAATGTTGAAGGTATGGCTTCCTCTTTGAATGGTGTATATTCATAAGATGAAGAATTTTATGACGAAAGTATTGTACTTGTGCACACATACTTCTACATCATAGACTCTTTAATGGTGCTCAAGTACTTCTGAGTCAAAAAAGTCAAATTAGAGTCGAATTGGTTTAGTCAAAGTCTGGTCAACTATTTGGTCAAGACCCGGTCCATTGGGTTGACAAGGTCTTGGTTAATAAATATAAACATATAAGGTCCATTATATATGAAGTATTCATGCCCATTGTTAATAAGTTTGAAACTATTAGCATATGAGCCCAAAACATATGGTTAACTAGGGCTGAACATGGTGTCGGTTAACCGTTGGAAACCGACCGAACCAGACCAATAAGCAAGAAACCGAACCAAACCATTTAGATTTGGATTGGTTTGGTAAAAAAGGTTGAAAAACCGACATTACTGGTTTGGTTTTGGTTTGACCTGAAAACCGAACCAAAAACCATTGGGAAACCGATTAATTTTCAAACTTAGTTTCTACCGTCGATTTAAAAGTATTAGATTCTACCCATTGATTTAGAGGATAAATAG
Organism: Papaver somniferum; assembly: GCF_003573695.1. NCBI lineage: Eukaryota > Viridiplantae > Streptophyta > Magnoliopsida > Ranunculales > Papaveraceae > Papaver > Papaver somniferum. The sequence goes on along the minus strand of NW_020620825.1, from coordinate 9,212,974 downwards.
AAACCCTAAATCTAATATTTCATTATGATACTCTCCCTCTTTCTCTTTCTCCTTCTCTCAGCCGCCTCCCTTCTCCACCCCCAACAACAGCTGCTGCTACTCGACTTTTTTCTTCCCGTCTTCCTTCTTTTTTATTTGTCAATAACTAAATTAAGATATATTATATATCTTCTTTTGATCTCTAGAATTAGAGTAAGCTTACATTATTCTTGATTCTTTTTTTTGTCTGTATATTTGTGTAAACCAATACTATCGGCAACTACGATTTTTTTATCTGTAAATTTGTGTATTTTTTTTTGGTTTGACATAATTATTGGTTAACCAAAAACCACTGGGACAAACCGAAACCAACTGGAACCATTTGGAAACCGAACCAATGGTTAATGGATTGGTTTGGTTTAGATTTTTAGAAACCAATAATATTGGTTTCGGTTTTGGTTTGGCTAGAAACCGAACCAAAACCGACCATGAACAGCCCTATGGTTAACCCTAAATATTGAAAAATTCTTCTTTCAACTGTTCTGATCGACAGACAAATGCATCATAGTCCGATCATGATGACATTTTTACAGTTGCGTCAAAACTATGTTTTTCCAAACATAATAAAATTTCAATAAAATCTAACGGCCATATTGAAATTTTTACAGTTACGACATATTCATGATGCCGTATGACTGTTCCAATTAACGTTTCTGTAGACACAGCTGGAAATATCACGTACTTTGGAGTATTTCCCGTGGTTGGATCTTTATGAAATTTTTTACAGTGGTTTAAGGAGAACAATATGTAACATAATAACAAAAATACTGCATAATCTAACGGTTGGAATTCCTAAAACATACGTTTGTCTACGCTGTTATAAATTAGGGTTTTTCTGAACATGCACAGATTCATTAAAATCCAATTTTTGAGATTTCATCATATTCCGATTTGATTGAAAAATTTTCAAAGAGTAAGTAATACCTAATTGGGTTGAACCTATTAAAATTTCATGAAAATCTAACGGTGAAATCTCTATGTTTGATAATCATATATTCGTGGAACCCTAAAAAATACTATGAAAACGAAATTCTTTTGTGGAACAAGAATACCTGGTAACGCATCCATAATAAAAATTAATCTTGATCAGAACCATGCTAATATCTTTGTGAAGGAATCCATGATTAATCTCGAGCGGTAAAAATTAATAGAAAAAACAAATTGTACAAAGTGGTAGAGTCGTGCTTGATAACGTGTTGCAGTGGAAATATGGAGAAAGTAAAGAGGAAAAGAGAGGTTTCTATTGATCAAGATAATAGGGTTACATGGAACAATATTCTTTATATACATGTAGAAGGGAAACCCTAGATATCTAGTTGGGCCGCACATCTATGGACCGCGAGCGCTACAACAATATATATATTAGAAATCATATATCTCATAAATAAAATTATGTTTTCCTTTTTCTATTTCATAACACGTTTTTTTCCCCAAAATCTTTTTTTTCTATTTTAAAACAAAGTATTTATTATAGTCGTTTATTAAAAAGGATTAAACATAGACCATCGATCTTTGGTATTGTCTACACTTCCTGGTTTACATTAAGCTAATATAATTAAGTAAGGTGTAAAGGAAGTGTAATAATTTGTAAGCACAATACCATCGATCTTTATATATATTAGCTAATATCTGTGCCAATTTGTTGATGGTGGTTTTTAGCTTAGGGTTAAAATCGTAAAACCTTAGTCAGACAGTGACGTCACACTTGAGTAATAATGTCGCCACTAGCACATTTATTGAACCATTCAACATGTCAGCGTAAAATTATCGGGTACCTTTTTTATATGCCATGCTCCACGGCAGAGACCTCGGTACTGACTGACAACATCTCTGCACATGCCAGTCGCGCATGCTAGCCAACCGTGCCAATGGCATGCCATGCCAGCCAAATCTCCGCGCCAAAGGCATGCCAACCATGCCAGCCGCACCACCGTGCCAGTGACATGCCATGCCTTCCACATCTCCGCACCAAAGGCATGACAACCATGCCAGCCGCACCACCGTGCCACTGGCATGCCATGCCAGCCACATCTCCGAGCCAAAGGCATGCCAACCATGCCAACCGCACCACCGTGCCAATGGCATGCCATGTCAGCCACATCTCCGAGCCAAAGGCATGCCAACCATGCCAGTCGCACCACCGTGCCAAAGGAATGCCACGCAAGCCACATCTCCGCGCCAAATGCATGCTAACCATACCAGCCGCACCACCGTGCCAATGGCATGCCATTCCAGCCACATCTCCGCGCCAAAGGCATGCCATCCGCACCACCGTGCCAACAGCATGCCATGCTATCCACATCTCCGCGCCAAAGGCATGAACCATGCCAGCCGCACCACCGTGCCAATGGGATGCCATGCCAGCCACATCTCCGCGCCAAAGGGATACCAACCATGCCAGTCGCACCATAGTGCCAATGGCATGCCATGCCAGCCACACCTCCGCACCAAATCCATGCCGACCATGCCGCTGGCTACCAAACGAAGGGTTACAACAATCAACGGCCACCCTTCCTTATGAGATGCAAATCTCAGTCGTCCAAGTTCGCTACCAAACGTGTGGCAACTTTTGGCCGAATGCCAAGCCATAATTTTGGCCGCGCCTAAACTATGCCAAAACCATAATTTTGGTCGCGCCTAAAACTATGCAAAAATCCTAGCTTGGTCGTGCCTAAACTACGCCAATGCCATGCCGGCCATGCCTCCATACCGCTGGCTGTCAAACGGAGGGTTGCAACAATCAACGGCTACCCTTCCTTCTGAGATGCAAATCTCAGCCGTACAAACTTGCCAACAAACGACTTGTGGAAATCTCTTGGCTACGGTGCAAAATCCCTAATTTGGCCACGCCAAAGCCATGTCAGCCATGCCTCCATGCCGCTGGCTGCCAAACAAAGGGTTGCAACAATCAACGGCCACCCTTCCTTCTGAGATGCAAATCTCATCCGTCCAAGTTCGCCACCGAACGCGTGGCAACTTTTGTCCCAATGCCAAGCCCTAATTTTGGACGCACCTAAACTATGCCAAAACCCTATTTTGGCCGCGCCTAAAACTATGCCAAAATCCTCGCTTGGCCACGTATAAACCATGCCAAAGCCACGCCGGCCATGCCTCCATTCCGCTGGCTACCAAACGGAGGGTTGCAACAATCAACGACTACCCTTCCCTTTGAGATGCAAATCTCAGCCGTACAAACTTTCCACCAAACGACTTGTGGCAATCTCTTGGCTACGGTGTCAACCTTTGGCCACGGTACCAAAACCCTAATTTGTCCACGCCAAAGCCATACCGGCCATGCCTCCATGTCGTTGTCTGCCAAACGGAAAGTTGCAACAATCAACGGCTATCCTTCCTTCTGAGATGCAAATCTCAGCCGTACAAGCTCGCCACTAAACCAAACGACTTGTGGCAACCTTTGGCTACGCTGCAAACTATTTGGCCACGACGCACACTTAGCTATGCCAATTTCATGGTCATGGTACCAAACCCTAATTAGCCACGCCAAGAGCATGCGCAAGCCATGCCAGCATCGTGGCCACGCCACTGGCTACCAACGGAAGGTAACCACAATCAACGGCTAACCTTCCTCTCAAGATGCAAAATCTCGCCCGTCAAAGGTCACCACCGAGCCGGCAAGCCTCCTAAGATCAACTTGCCAAACAATAGCAACATGCTACACAAAACACTCGAGACATCAAAACATCTCACAAACTGGGGGATGCTCATCAGGGTATTGGTCTGGCGGTTTACAACGTGCGGCGTACACTACGCCCGTTACAAGAAAGCGTCATAAGAGTGAGGCGGTTAGTAAATACAAGAAGTAATGGTGAAACGTTTCCTTCATTATGGAAACATCAATTTCAGGCGTTACCCGTTACCGCTTTCTTCCAGTTACTCAACCATTTCCACTTCTTACGAGACCAGGGTACGTTTCGTTGCGACTTGTATAAATAAGTCTCACCTATTTCCACCAAAGAACAAGTTTGGGTTAGGAGAATACGACACTCATAAATCACTTGTTAGCTTTCCGATCTGTTAGCTTTCCACTTTCTGATACAAGTCGTCAAACAACTACTCTTCCCAAATCAACTATTATGGTCTCAACACTCTCTTCGCTTCCCTCCCTAGAACAACCCTTCTCCTTCACTTTGTGACCGAAGCAAGTCTGTAACGGCCATTTCTTGGTTTAGGCCGGATTTGTACAGATCGATCTCTCGAATCAAAGTACTCCCTTGCAGTACATTATTTAGGGTTTAGACTCGTTTCTCACCGACACACTCAAATTACCAAAATCAGCAGAAACTTTTTTCACCCTCAAATACAATTAAACTTTTCCAAGTAAGGGCACTATAGTTAGGGCCTATTTCGACCAATAATAAGCGACGATTCAATCATCGTTCAACGTGAAAGCTTTATTTTCCTAGGCCTTTAAGAGGAGAGATTCCCGAATTTGCATCTGAAATTATCAAATATTATGCGAAAATTTATTTTGATTCGGATATCCAAGTTGTTTATACGAAATTGTAATTGATCTATATTTGTATTATTTATATCCGTAATTTTACAATAATTCTAGGTTGATCGTGGGAAATCCTTCAAAAAAGAGTTCACGAAATTCTTATCATGGTTTTGTATTGTCGATTGACTAGAATTTTTTCACATTAAGATATATAGTTTACATTTATAAAAGTGTATATAATTTTTGTTTTAATGATTTCAGATTAAATATTATAAAACACCCAAACAAAAATTTGAATACAAAGTCAAAGTGAAAAAAAAAGCGTATGTTTAATGGTGTATAGTATTTTCGAATTCATATGCGGGTACGATACTATTGTCATTCGAATGCTATAATGTTGTGCCCTTACAATAGTTGAACATTTTTTACCCGGAAGATATGTTGCAAATTTATGGTTTAGTAGCATAGAATAATATTACAACACATCTCCATATCCTTAAGGATGTCCTACGAACCATACCAGTGGTTTGAAAAGTAGCAATGTGCATTTACTCATGCAGTTGTCTACCAGTATTTCATTTTCCCTTTTCAACTCTACTTCATTCTTTTCCTTAACCTTTTACATTTAACGATAAATGATAACTCCTTTGACATGGGCCATGATTTATATAGAAAAACACCCCCGACAACCTCTCCCCTGCTCAGATCTGGTCAGCTTTTTGTCGGGTCTCAGCATGTTTCTTCAGTATTTCTTGCATTCTAGTTTAACTAGTTTCTTTAATTTAGTTATTATTACATGTCAGAGAACTGCTCGGTCGAACTCGCAAGTTTTGTTATCTCAAACTTGTTGTCAATATTAGATGCACAAAACTATATTTTGATTTTTAGTCTATTTAAGTCAAGTCTCGGACTAGGATTAGTGTATGGTAGTTGAATATCAGACAACACTGAATAACCCTCGAAGATTGAAGATCAAACAAAGACATATGGAGAATTTCATCAACAAAGAGGTTTGTGAAGACCGAACCATTCTATTTACTCATAACATCATCATTCTATCTATATGAGACCATATCATATGACTTCTGGTATATTTAATTGCAAAGAAGAAGTTTCAAGTCAAGCCTGTCTTTTTAAACTCGAAATATGATTCGAGAAATGGATGTTAATGGGTCCTTAGCAATCTTAGTTCGAAACAATTTATTGTTGAAGAACTATTTTTGTTTCAAATGGATCATTTGGAAATTACTCAAGCAATGATGTTTCAAAACATCAAAAGAGAGTTTTCAGAAATACTGAAATCTAGACTCAGGGTAGGTACGCATACCTAGTACGCATACCCTAGATATCTAAAATTCTGGAGCGTAGGTAGATATGCATACCCAGTATACGTACCATGGAGTTATGAATTTGTGAATGGGTGGAGGTATGCATACCCAGTACGCGTACCTCAAGTGCCTGAGTTCGTGAATATCCTAAGGGTACGGATACCCATTACACGTACCTTGGCTATCTAAATTCACAGACTGATTCATAGGGACGCGTACCCTCTCGCATACTTACCCATTACAAATTAAACATATGCTCATGAACTATTTTAACAAATATGTTTAGCACTGCTACAACTCCCATGATAACCTCTAAGATATATTTGACCACTAAAAACCTTGTGTATGTGCTTCATGATTCAAGTCTTAAGTTTAAATGAACACGATATTACTTATTAGTTCTTAAGGCATACTTATTATGAACTATCATTATACACGGTTCCGGTACCTTGGGCCATAATGTATATTCTTCTATGTAATTTCAAGCCAAATTTCTCACATGCTTACTGAAAAAGCGGGGGTCTAAAAACCACACTCAATATTTCGTTTAGGCAATTTGTAAGAAAGAACTCCAATATAATTCCAAGAGAATCATCTAGACAATCAAACTCAATCAAGGAAAATATATCCAAGAGTTATATCTCAATTTCTCAAATCAATCTGCAATCGAACATATAGAAATCTGTGAGCCGGATTAATAAGAGAAATAACTTGGATAGTACCAAAGACCAATATCCAAGCGTCAATCAACAACCAAAGCTTGGATTCACCAATTGATTGAACTATGCACAACCTGTGATATTTCAATTATATAGAAAATATAATGCGGAAAAGAAATAACACAGATACCAGAAATTTTGTTAACGAGGAAACCGAAAATGCAGAAAAATCCCGGGACCTAGTCCAGATTTGAACACCACACTGTATTAAGCCGCTACAGACTCTAGCCTATTATAAGTTAACTTCGGACTGGAATGTATTTGAGCCCTAACCAATCTCACACTGATTAAGGCACAGTCGCGTTCCGTATGCCTCTAAATCCCAACATGATTCTACGCACTTGATTCCCTTAGCTGATCTCACCCTCAAGAAAGAGTTGCTACGACCCAAAGTCGAAGACTCGATAAAAATCAGTCTCACACAGAAAAGTCTATTGAATAGATAAATCTGTCTCCCACAGAAATACCTACGAGTTTTTTGTTCCATCTTTTAATAAATCAAGGTGAACAGGAACCAATTGATACACCGGTCTTATATTCCCGAAGAACAGCATAGTAATATCAATCACCTCACAATAATCTTAACCGTATGGTAGTGGAACAAGATATTGTGGAATCACAAAGAATGAGACGAATAGCTTTGTGATTACTTTTTATCTTACCAATCGGAGATTAAATCTCGAGCAAATCTTAGAGAAGATAGTACTCAATACGATAGAACAAAGTAAGATCAGAACACGCAACTATAGAGAAAATAGTTGGGACTGGCTTCAGAATCCCAATGAAGTCTTTAAGTCGTTAACCTATAATGGTTTTAGGAAAAACCTAGGTTAAAGGAGAATTGACTCTAGTCGCAACTAGTATCACACGTGAGGTGTGGGGATTAGGTTTCCCAGTTGCTAGAGTTATCCCTTACATAGTCTTCAAATCAGGGTTTGCAATCAATGCTACCTTGGTAACAAAGCATTCAATATTCACCATTAGATGAAAACCTGATTAGAGTCAAGCTAATATCTTTCAACCGTTAGATTGTCTTAGCTTGTTATACAGAAATGAGATGTGCCTTCATTTAGATATGGGTAACCGTACCTAAACATGTACACTTGGTTGGCTCAACAATAGTTAAATGAAGTTAGCTACATGAACACTTTCATATCAACATTGTTCATCTTTTTTCACAACTAGTTCAAATGACTCAAATAAAACTAGTTATAGAGTTGATCAATTGTTTATAGTAGGAATTACTGGTTAATCCTATCTAAGAGATCCTTTTAATGGGTGATCCACCCATTGGATTGGTTTTACTCGATCGTCCAAAAACATGTTTTTTGGACCAAAAAACTTACCCTCTGGTCCTATTCACGCGTGAGTGGTATAAACTGCATTTTTTAAAGAGGGATTTACTGTTTAGTCCAGAAAACCCGACCCGGGTTACTGGATAGTCCAGCGCCAACAAATATTTACTTCCTAGTCCAAAAAATTTTGAAAAGAGTAAAATTACTCTACTAACCCTAGTATATAACATTACGTATAATAATACATATGTTAATATGTAGTATACTAGTTACTACTAATATATACTAGTAGTAATTAGTAGTAACTAGTATGTAGTAATAACATATGTAGTATGTAATATACTAGTAGTAACTAGTATGTAGTATGTAGTAATAACATATGTAGTATGTAGTATACTAGTAGTAACTAGTATACTAGTAGTAATATGTTATGTATTGATACTACATATTGATATGTAGTATGTTATGTAGTATACTAGTAGTAATTAGTAGTAACTAGTATAGTAGTATGTAGTATACTAGTAGTAATTAGTAGTAAATAGTATGCATATGTAGTATGTAGTATACTAGTAGTAATTAGTAGTAACTAGTATGTAGTATGTAGTAATAACATATGTAGTATGTAATATACTAGTAGTAACTAGTATGTAGTATGTAGTAATAACATATGTAGTATGTAGTATACTAGTAGTAATATGTTATGTATTGATACTACATATTGACATGTAGTATGTAGTATGTTTGATATGTAGTATGTTTGATATGTAGTATGTTTGATATGTAGTATGTTATATATTGATACTACATATTGATATGTAGTATGTTATGTATTGATACTACATATTTTACCACTAGTACTAGTTACTACTAGTTTACTAGTATACTAGTTTACTATAGTAGTATACTAGTATACTAGTTTAGTATAGTAAAGTAGTTACATAATTTACTAGTAACAATAAGATATTTTTGTTACTACTAGTACAATACATATTAATATGTAGTATCACCGTATTGATACTACTAGTATGTAGTAACATACTACTAGTAACATTTACATGTGTTGATACTAATTAGACCTGGAAGGTGTTTTAGGAATTTATAAAATATACTTTATAGTCTCCACGAAGTTTTTGGACTAGAGAGTAAATCTTTTCCACGGGTGGACTAGCCATTAACTGGGTCTGCTAGAACTGGACTAGCCAGTAATTCCTACTTTCTTAAAAGCCAAAACTACCGTTCCGTAGAATAAAAATTAGCAAAAGATGCAAAACCAAATTCTATTTTACTTTCTCTCTAACTCTTGAAGAAACCTCCGGGTATGAAATGAAGAAAATTTCTCACCAGAAAAATCAGAAAATCTCATCAACAACATCAGTGAAAAAGCTAAGCCCTCCTATAATCTCTCTGATTTTGATTCTAGGTATATTGTTGTTTCAAAATAAATTATTTTGAAAATTTCATTTTTGGGTTTATAAAAAAACTCAAAATTGATTTCTTTTTTTGGTTCATTTATCTGATTTGAAATTAGAGCGGAAATCTGTAATAAACGTTCTCTGTGTAAATTTCTTAATTTTTTAGTTAGTTCATCAAATTTGTCTTCTTCCAGTAATACTATATCATTTAAATAGATCCAACAAGATCCCCGTAGACATATTGTTGATGGAAAACATAGTAATCTTACTTTCGATGAATTCCCTTATTATCTCAGGTAATAATCTGTTCATTTCCTCTGTTTTGATCACCTTCTTCTTCAAATTTTCAGGAATTTTTGTTCAAAATTTTCATTTACAGTTAAGATTCAGACTCTTATGCTCAATTGAATTACCATGGGTTTTTTTACTTCGTAATTAACGACATGCAAACATATGAATCCTATTTATGAGCATTATTGGCTAGTTTGATGCACCGATAACGTTTTTTTTTTTTTTGAGTGCAACTGCCTAAGTTTGTCCATTTGGTTTTTGTAGCCATTCATTTAAAATATATTTATCTTGTCCAAGTTAGTGGATGTGGAGAATTTTTTTTAAGTGATTCTGGAATGCTTGGATTTGTAACATTGAAATCAGCTTCAGTTGCTAATTTTTCTAAACAAAATACGGTACGTGCCTGGTCAATCTATCATAATTCAAGGATAAATGTATATGATATAGAGTACACGATATCTTTTGTTTTGTCATTTAAGTACATATTTTGTTTTTCTCAGTATATGTGTATATGTATTGTCATACCTACTAGGTTTTCACTAAGTACGTATCGATATTTACTGGATTTTTACTCAGTACATATCAATATCTACTAGGCTCTCGATTCTTATTTTCTTCGGTACATTTGTATATGTACTGCAATTTTTACGATTCTGTTTTAATTTTTAATATCATTAGTGTGTAGTTTCTGTGTTGCATCAGAACTTTTGATAAAAAGTGCATGTGTAAAGAACTGTTTTTCCATTCGTTTGTACTCACATTCATTATACTTGTCCAACTATAGTTATAGTTCCAAGGACTTTCAAGACTCAGTGGCAGCACATTCCCCTAATTAGGTCGGCTCGTATCCTTTTCTGGAGTTATACATAACTCGAAACTAAAATAAAACGGTGGACCATATTCATTTGCTGGAGGAGAAATTATAGAATGTAGTAAATGAAAATGCAAAGCTTCAAGTGAAGCAGAAAGATGAAGCAAAACTTCAACTTGTTATCTTTTTTATTTACCATATTCATTTGTTGGAGGAGAAATTACAGAATGTAGTATATGTGCAACGCTTCAACTTGTTGTTTTTTGTTAGTTACTAGTCTAGATAGTTCAGGTTTCTCAGCATCTATTTGTGTTTCTCTCTAGGTTCACTAGGTGATTGTGTGTTTATTATGGGCTGAAAAGTGTCTCGATGTGTCCTTGCATTGGGTTTCACCCAGTACATATCAATATGTACTAGTTTTACCATGAGTTTGGGATATCTTCTTTCTAGAACTTTGTGATTTTGTTGGTTATTAGTTTGCACAATGATCCATCTATAAATCTGTAATAGTGACTATAGTAATTTGGTTATTTTTCATGTAACAGGTGCACAAAGAATTCAAGGAATGGCTTGCAAAGGATGTCAGTGTTGGTGAAGAAAACTAATTGAGATTTCCTCCTTCAGTTCCAGATTATAGCAAAAGCGTCGGTGCATCCAGTAATACCAAAGATTTAGCTCAGCATGGGATACCTGAGTATCATCTTGAAATTCAGTTAAACAAAATAGTATCTTGTAACTGTGTATGTCAATTGAGTACATATTTCGATGTACTTAAAAGGAAATGAACTGGGCATTTGATGGACTGCGGGGAAATGACTAACAAATTTGTAGAATTCATATAATACATGTCAATATATCTATTATATAATATATACTAGGTTCCATAGTATATCTTGTTTTCTTCAGTACATGTGTATATGTACTATGATATCTACTAGACTATGTGTTTCACTCATTATATATCAATATCTACTAAGCTTTCAATTCTTGTTTTCTTCGGTACATATGTATATGTAACGTGCTTTCCATATTGAATCTTTCTTCGGATTTCGATTTTCTATTTTGATTTTGAAATTTTGTTGAAAAATGCATACAAAGAGGACGACGGTTGGAGTTATAATGCAAAATTCAGCAGACCCCCAAGTGAAGGGGAAGTGAGATAATACATGAGCATAAGAAATATTTTGGCATTGAAGATCATAAAATAACGAATCATATTGGAACAAGAGATTTTGGCCCCTTTTACACTTCATTCACCTCCTTCTCGTATTGATCGTCTAAGCAACACCCATTTTGTAACTGGGAGTAGCGAGTAAATTTAATAAGATGGTTGTAATTTTATATGTCCAGAATAATAAATCATTTCCATCAGAAGAGTGCCTAGAAATGTGCAGTACAATATATACTTTCTTTTGTAAAGTTTGTAGAAGTTGGTCTTTCAACTTTTAGAAAATCAAGCCACTACTAAGGTTTAGAATGAGTTTAAAAAAAATTAGTGGTTGATAAGAATTGAAGTGTTAGTTAAGTGAAGATTTCACACTATTGCAAATGAAGAGGCGTTTATTGGAAATATTGTTTATTGTCCATCAACTATATGTCATTCTCCCAAGTCCCAATGTTATTCTATGATGCTCTGTTATCTTGATCTACTTCCCACCAACACTACTCAAAAATCTCAAGTTACAATCACATACTTCATAACACATGAAGAATCTCCAATATTTGCACATTGAGCATAGAGTCGTTCACGACAATCAATCCAAACCAAAAGCAGCACAACATTAAAACTCTGCTAAGATCCGTGGATACTACATGCATACAGTTATATCCAGAAGGAATAAGAAATGCAACCAAACACTTCTCTCACTGTTATATCAAAATCTACTGTAAAGGGTGCAACCAAAAAAAAAATCTCACTGTTGTATCAAAATCTGCAGAGAAACATACATGTTCCATTAAAATCAAAAGTGGGACTACCCAAGCATACTATGGCTATCAGGTTTGAAAATACGAGGGTACCTGATCGGCTTTCTGATTGCCTATATGTAATAACCGCAATCGCACGGTGTCTAACTAGTAGACAATGGCAAGTACGGGTCGAACCCATAGGGAGCGGTGGAATTACTGTAATCAATATCTCTAATAAACTAAAAAGAAATGATGTTTTTGGATTTTTGAAAGAATAATAACAGAGAAATAAAACTAAAGTAACAAAATGAATCCAATGAGAAAGACGATAACCAGGGTTTATAGTATCCACCACAACTTCTATTCAATTACTGAAATAAACATAATCCATGAATTATTTATCATACATTCTATCGACATCACCTATTAAAAGTATTAGTGTCGCAAATATCACTGGTATACCCCAAGCATGAACCATCAAAAGAATAAATCCAAGCATGAACCATCAAATTGCATCAGCGAGAAATTTATACGACACTAAAATATTGATTCACAACTATTATATGGCTCTTCTAAGCATAACACATCAAAGTTATTAACCCAAGCATGAAATTATCAAATAATGAGACAAAAATATATTATGAACCTAACAATTACGCACAAAGGTTTACATGCAAAACCAGTGAAGCAACAACTCATTTCATCATTAAATCAATATATAAAATCATGGAATTAATTTATTCAAATCATAATAGTTTTTTGCTAAATATTATTCAATTGAAAATAGCCTAAAACTCCATGTGGTTTCAACATACCCTAGTTACGATAAAACTAGCAAGACATGATCATTGGTTTCTCAAAACCCATCAAAAATAATACAAAAGAGAAAAGATTAGACCAATATTATCTTCTTCGTCTCTTGTTCTTATGCTCACTTCAGTGGCCGCCTCTGTTGTCTCCGTCTTTGTATGTCACTAACAGAGAAAACCCTCAAGCTTCTTCCGTCTGCCGGCCTCCCTCTCTGTACTTTTCTCTGATTCATAAATAGTTGTTTCGTAGAATTCTAAACCTAGCGTAATCTCCCGGCCCAGTCCACACACCATTCGGACCAAGGTCTACCAAGGCCCACTCCAATTGCTTCCGTCAATATCTCATGAACTACCGGCTGCCAACATTCGTGCAAATCCTCTCCTGGTTTTCGATTCAACTCAAGACTCAGCCAGCACCTTTCGTATGTCTTCTCGATCCTTCATCCTCCGATCACAACAGCTCCACCAATCATCACAGTCGATCACCACACCATGTTGACTGCATCGCCATTTTCTTCATCTCAGCTGCAGCAAACACAATCAACTTCGGCAACACACAGGAACCCCATGATTTCTCCACCTCGAGCTCTCTATTTGTGTTCTTCCAGAAGAACTCATGAACCACCAACTGCAAGTTTAGAGCATCCATTACCCATCAGTTCTACTCAACTGCGTCTTCATCAACACCACATGCTTCTCCATTACGAGCTCCTAGATCCCTGAAACCATCACCATACATAGCTGACCATTCTTTGAACTCCGCCAGCAGCGTTTGTATCTTCCATTCTTCTTCATTCGGTTTCAACTCCACTTCTTGCTAAGCTCCAGCACCTTAGAATTCTTCTTAAAATCTGTCCGTGTAAAATTCAGTCACGGCACCTATCAGAGCAGCTTAATCTCAGTCTACTTACGGAACTCGTCTTCGTCTACTGTCCATGTCCGTTCATGCCTGAGCTTCAACATTTATTCATTTAACTCTTTCCATAAACGACTACAACACCACGTCCCGTTTTCTGATACAACATCGAGCCACCAACTTCTCATTCTCTGACCCTTGAAGCACCAACAACAAGACTCCATGGCATCTTGATTTCCTCAACACCATTAACAGCCAGTACCCGTCCTTCCTTGTTCCATTCAACCACAAAACTAGCTCACTGATTCCTGTCCATTTGTCCAATCAGTTAACGGCAACGTTTTGATTTTCTGAACTGCTGAATCTCGCCTGAAATATAACAGCACCGTCCAGTACCGACGCTGCTTTGAGAAGAAGAAACTGAACTCCATCAACAGGGATTGCTACAGCTGCTTTTTCTTTCTTTTTCCCTGTTTCGTTCACTGCCAAGTTCAAACATGAGCTTCTTCCATCGAAACTTCCGTACTTCATCATCAGCAAAACAAACACCAGCATTTGCCATTCTCAGATTCGTTGTCTTTTGCGTCTCCATTTGATAGCAGCTGCAACAATGGCATAACAGCCGCAAGAAGCAGCATAGCTTCCATTCCGATGATCAGCAATCATTAAACACCAACATCCAACGAATTCCAGTCCATTCTCTCTTGTCCTTCAGTAAGCCAACACCCGAAGAGAACCAACACAGTTAGATCACTATCACTAGTAACCATCAGTTAGCTTCGAAGCTTGAGTCCATCTCCATTTTCGACTTCACCAATCGAAACACCAATAACTTCCGTCTGTTGCCTTCTCTACCGGTCACAACAAAGACTGATTGCAACCATCACCAGCACCGAGAAGAAACACCACTGCCTGACTATTGAGATAGTTTCTTGACTGTACAACAATAGCCATGAATCGATGGCAGTGCATACCCATCTTCACCTAGCTTTGTTGCTGTTCCGTCCATCACTGCCATCTCCATTCATATTCTCGATTAAGACACGACCGAACTCCAATTATACTGTCGTTGTTTCCGTAAGATCATCACCTCCACCACGGCAGTAAACCCAGCTCCTTCCAACTGACCACGAGATCAGCTTCATTGCCCATTAATAATTATCATTTTAGCACTGAAAAGAATTCACAGCACCACTTGGACGTTGGACTATCTTCTTGGTTACCCACTAGTGGGCTTGGGCAAAGACAATCTCTAAACCATACGATCTGCTGGAGTGACATCCCTTTGGTGGTATTGCAAATGAATAGTTAAAGTAGCTGTCTCCATCTGTTGCCATGGTAACTAGACTGGTTGCTGATATATGAAAATACCAGGCCAACCCCATTGTTGTGGTTGCTGATACATGGAAGTACCAGGCCAACCATTTTGGTTGCTGATATATGGAAATACCAGGCCAACATAACAAGTGCTACTGATATATTGAAATATCAGGCCAGCATAATAAGTGCTGCTGATATATAAAAATACTAGGCCAGCATATTTGATCATTGTGGTTGTTGATACATGGAAATACCAGGCCAACCTCATTTCATCATTATGGTTGTTGATACATGGAAGTACCAGGCCAACCACATTTTGCCATTTTCGTCGCAAACACCATTAAGTTTCACATTTTGTTGTTTATTCGCTGGATGATCGAATTCACTTGTACTTTCTACAAAAGCACTAAAATAGTATTAGTAACTGAAATATTATATCTTATCTAATATAAATATGGGTATAAAATGTAGCATTTACATGCTTATCAGTACCCAAATATACCTCAATCTAAAACTTTTCCTACCTATAAGTCCTTTCTCCGAAAGTGATTGTTTACGGACTGAGTGGAGACAATGCAACTAATTGGTTCACACTTCGTGTGATCGTCTATGATACGAGATCGATACAATACAAAAATGGAGTATGTTTACTTGATAAAAAGGTTTGGACTTAACCAAACACAATAGGATTCACTTATCAAGTAAATAGTAGTTAACGTTTGTGTAATTTACTTTAAATTATAATAAAGACAATTATAATTGCGGAAAATAAAAGTAAATGACACACCAAGATTTTGTTAACGAGGAAAACCGCAAATGCAGAAAAACCCCGGGACCTTGTCCAGAATTGAATACTCTCATTAAGACTCTACACAAAATTACACCTAACTTTGTATAGTTGAGACCACGCAACTAAACCTATAGTTCACCTAGTTCCGTATGTATTCCCACGCCTCCAACTTATAAATAAGTCACGTAGTTGGAACAATTTCTTTGGTTCGTATTCCAAACAATAAAGGAACAACAAATCTGTTTGGTATCAACTCTCTTCAACCAAGTGATATGAGTCGGACAAAGGCTCTTCTGTTTCTCTTAATATAAACTCCTTCGTCAGGTCCTTAGATCTATCTTATGTTCAATTACCAAAGTAATCGTTAATATTTTGCAATCAACACTCTCAATACAAAGAATTGTGTTGATTCCGATCTACTCAATTAATCAATCCAATTATATCACAAAGATAATACCGATTATTAATTGGATCCTCTTTTTACCGAAACAAGTATTATGCACACCAAAGCTTATGAACCCACAAATCAGAAATCTTCAATATCTTCTTCGTCTTCAAATCTTCTTAGATCTTCAATAAACACCTGCACACAATCACTTGAATCTCTTGTGATCAATCACGCACAGAACAGAGTCTGTTAACAATGGATTATCACAAGATCGTCTTTTGAACTACCAACATTCTAAATATCCATGTCGAAACTCTGAACTAGTTTGAGTGAATCTTATATCAGAATAGAAGATCCTCAAGCATAAACAAACTAGATGCAATCAAATTTCAATTACCGTTAGTCAATCAAATCAATGAAAACAAAAGATAAACCGCAATTATCTAGTTTCCCACCAACGGTACTAATAGAGCTTCTCAATGCCAAAGAAGACTTTAAAACGAGCACCCGTAAGAGATTTCGCCTAATTAGGTTACTCTCCTCTCCGAATAAGCGGCTTCACCAGTAGAAGCACAACAAGAGGTAGTTTGTTGTTATGAAGGATTAGTTTGCTAGAAATGCAAACTTCAAGTATTTATAGACTAGGAAGTCTGGACACCAAGGAATTTCCAAACCTAAAATATTCTCAGGATATTCATTAAAGAACAAATTCGGTTTCCATAATTCCTGGAAATGCTCTGTCCAAAAATAATGATCGAAATCTCTCAGAAAATCTTTAATTAGTAAATGCACATTACTAATTCTTATTTTCCTAAAAATGAAATTAATAACCTTAATTAAAAGATTCTTAACTTATTTGTGTTTCGATCCTGGGATTCTCTTCCCTTAGCTATTAAGGAATAACTTTGAACAATTAAATAATAAACATTCATAGCACGTGTTCAAAGTATGTCGACATCTTAAATTTGTAAGTTCTCTTTGATACTTACAACCTTGAAACCGATTTGCCACACTTCCAAACAAGTTTAGAATTGGTTCATCCGACTTTCAAGAACTATACGATTGATCAAATAATATTCAATCACAAATAATCGATTTAACGATTCTACCAAAACAAGTTTCGGTTCTACCTCCATGTGAGTATTGTGCATAGTCACACTAGCTTTCCAAATTTCGGTTGACTAGGTACTAGGATCGCTTCCCCATATATATATGGTATCTAACTTGAATGTAGTCCATAGGATCGGTTCCCCTTTGCCTAATAACGTGTTGCACATGTCCATAGGATCGGTTCCCCTTTCTGCTATAAACCTGTTGCACCTCATACAAGGATCGGTTCCTCTTTGGTGATGTACAGCACCTCTTACTAGGATCGGTTCCCTTTTTCCCAGTTTTGGTCAGACATAAAATCACAAACACGATCATACCATCTCAGATGATTATTTAAGATTGGTTTCACTAATAAAAGTCATACCAATACATAAGTCAGGCCTTTGTGAATAGTTTTACCAAGAAAACAACAAGTCATGACCGGTTCTACTAATCACACATATTGGTTGTTCATAAGATAAGCAATGAATAACAAAACCAATAACACCTTGCGATTTCCTTTTCGATTCACAAACCAAGTTCATGAATTTACTTCCTTAGAACACATGTAAACATTGTTCCCTAGGATGAAATCCTCACCTCATACCCATACATAATCACAATAACATTCAAATGATTATGGCGATGTCTTATCTACAAAGTTTAATGGTTAAGCAGTAAACCTCGTATTGTATTCCTTAATACTATGTCTATCTATAGTTCAAACATGCTTCAAAATTTTGTTTTCAATATGCACGACTTGAAAGATACGTAAGGGAATGAAATAGTTCAAGTCAAATATCACTAACCTCAAGTGGAAGGATGATTGTTGTCGTTGTAGCTCCTAGCTTCTTCACATATTCAAGTCTTCACAATACTTGTAATGTCTCATATCCTAATACTTTCAAGCTAACCTATACTAAGTTGACTCTAGTACATAATCAAGCGACTCTTAACATGAGTTTTGATTCACTAAAATATGACAACCAAACTTGACATACCAACGCTTGGTGGGTTCAACCGATCTATGCTCTAACAATCTCGCCCTTTATTAATTTTAGTGACAAAACTCTTACATCATATGGATAAACAAATTAAAAGAATTTATTACACATACGCTTGATTCCCGAATTCAACAACATAGTAAACTGCATACATTCAATCCTCAAAAATGCTATTGTTGATATTATAATAACAAAGATAATACACCCCCTAAGGAAGATAGGTATATATTCAATCCGCACGTCTTTTTTATACCATTTAATATGATATGTTACTCCCCCTTAGTCTGTGCTTTCACTCCTTCGTTTAAATTAAACGTTTAAGCACCAATGTTCTTTTCCTTAGCGATACCAATCAATATAAAATCAATGCCAGTATCACTTGTTTACTCCATATATTTCTCCCCCTTTTAGTCACAAAATGACAAAGAAACGAAAAAATAAAGGACAACACGAAAAGAATCTTACAAATCTCAAACTAGACTTGCAACATGTAGAGTTAAGCACGAGGGTTCCACACACCATGTTCTGATAACCAATATCAAAACCGAAACTACGAGTAGTTTTATTTTGATATGTTACCAAGGACACAATTGTCCGAAACAATTTTTCCATTTTAGTTTAGCAAACCAAAAATCAACTAAGCACCTTAGTCCCTTTGCTAAACCGATTGTACAAAAACAATCGCTTATTCGATAAGACCAAAATAAAGAGAACTCTATTTTTCTCATCAGGTTCTAATTATCCATAAACTTAGACCTTTCAATTTTAAACAAGACAAGTACTAGGTTAGTTAACTAGCATTTCTTTTTAAGGCATTCGATTAGACTTGAATAACAGAAACCTCGCTTCGATAAGTCTAACTATGATCAGAATTAACTTAGTTTCTCTTATCCGGAGTCGAATTGGACTAAACAACTCATCCCGCAAACCTTTATTTTGTTAAGCCATAAATAATTCATATTAACCAAATAAATCAACTTGCATAATTATTCACCTCAACCGGAAGCAATTGAAACAACATAAGCATTAAAACACCGCAATTGCACCGAAATTTTGTAAGACTAAATAATTGATACCACACAATAAAGCAAGATAGCAATAGTTATTCTTAATCGGAACCAATTGAATCACACATACATCCATACACACATAATGGAATAAACATCAATTGTACCGAAATTTTGTTAAGCAAAAGCAATAAATATATATGAAGTAAACTCTGGCTTTTCTTAAACAGGAAAACAATTAAGTAACAAGATTGTTACCTCAAATTTCGCATCCACTTCTCCAATAAGTTTGCGTCTTCGTCCAGAGAGAATTGATATTGAAATATCATCATGTTGTCATCCTTATGCAAAAACAAAAGAATAACAACAACCAATCCGATTTCAACAATTGCAAGCAAAAGTTGAAAACCGGAACCACAAGGTACTAATGTACCTTGACAATCCCTATGGATTTACTTAGATTTTCGAAAGTTTCTCTATCTAAGGGTTTAGTGAGAATATCAGCTAGTTGACGCTCGGATGGAACATACTCTAATTTGATAACACCATTCTCATATAATTCTCTAGTAAAGTGATAACTTATATCTATGTGTTTAGTACGAGAATGTTCAACAGGATTCTCAGTCAAGCGAATAGAACTTGAGTTATCACAAAGGATTTCATAGTTGCAATATTTATTTCATAGTCAATGAGCATCTGTTTCATCCATAGTAGTTGGGTACAACATGTACCAGCAGCAATGTATTCTGCTTCACAGGTTGACAAAGACTGTGAATTTTGTTTCTTGTTGTGCCAAGCAACAAAAATTTTACCAACATAGAAGCAACCACCAGAGGTGATTTTCCAATCTTCTACACACCCTGCCCAATCAGCATCTGAATAGGCAACAAGACTGTTGTTTGTATCTATAGAGTATGATAAACCATAATCTAGGGTACCATTAACGTATCTTATGATTCGTTTTACAGCTTTAAGATGTGACTCTTTAGGATCTGCTTGAAATCTAGCACAACATCCCACACTGAAAGCAATGTCTGGTCTTGTTGCAGTTAAGTATAGCAAGCTTCATATCATGGATCTGTATAGTTTTTGATCAACAGATTTTTCTCCTGTATTGGATTGGAGTTTCCCAGTAGTTGGCATTGGAGTTTCCATAGGTGTTGAATCTTTTAATTCGAATTTCTCAACTAAGTTCCTTGCATATTTTTCTTGAGAAAGAAAAATATTGTCTTTTTGTTGTTGTTTTTGCAAACCAAGAAAGTATGACAATTCTCCGACATTACTCATTTCAAATTCTCCACTCATAAGATTTAGGAATTCATTTTTTAGAGATTTTGAGGTGGATCCATATATGATGTCATCTACATATATTTGTGATATAAAAAAATTTTTACCACTACACTTGGTGAAAAGTGTTTTATCAGCACCACCTCTAGAGAATCCCTTTTGAAGCAAAAAGGATGTCAACTTGTCATACCAAGCTCTTGGAGCTTGTTTTAGACCATACAAGGCCTTTTTAAGTTTAAAGACATAGTCTGGGAACAACGGATCTTCAAATCCTTTTGGTTGAGCTACAAAAACTTCTTCTTTTAGATCCCCATTTAAGCAGACTTGATATCCATTTGAAGCAGTTTTATCTTAAGATAGCAGGTATAAGCAATTAAAAGTGTAATTGAATCTAAACGAGAAACAAGAGCAAAGGTTTCATCAAAATCAATACCTTCAATTTGAGAATATCCTTGAGCAACAAGCCTGGATTTGTTTCTGAAAATTGTTTCGAATTCGTCTGATTTGTTTTTGTAGATCCACGTACTTCCAACAATGTTTACTCCTGCTGGTTTTGGAACAAGTTCCCACACTTCTTGCCTAGAAAACAATACTTTTTCTATTTATCATAATGATTAAACTGATTGAGTTCCTCATGCATAGATTTTACCCAAGCTGGTTCACTGAGTGCTTCCTCAATATTTTTTGGTTTTATTGAAGATATAAAAACATGAATAGTGACAGAAATTCTGGAATTCTCTTCGAGTCATAACTCTTGCATTGGCATCTCCAATAATATCTTCGGTAGAGTGTCTTTGGTGTACCCACTTGGCAGGTTTTTGGACAATACTTTCAGTATCATTGGGTTGTTCAACAATACTTTCATTATCATATTTATCATTTAATGTCATTAATTAGAGGAACCACAGATGGTTCTTCTTCAGTCTATTTTTCTTTAATAACAGTTTCAGAGGGAGGAAGCTCTGTTGTAGTGTGGTTGTCTTGACTAAAGTCACTAATGTCAACAATAAAAACATTAATTGGTTCTATCATGACTTTGGTTCTGAGGTTGTATACCTGGAAGGCACGACTATTAGAGGCATATCCAAGAAAGATTCCTTCATCACTTTTGGAATCAAATTTTCCTCTATGTTCTCTATCTTTGAGAATATAGCTTTTGCTTCCGAAAACTCTTAAATAACTCAGATTGGGTTTTCTTCCATACCATAATTCATATGGTGTATTTAGCGTTTTGGATCTTAAGTAAATTCTGTTTATTAGATAACATGTTGTAAAGACAGCCTCCCCCCAGAAGTTTAATAGTAGGTTTTTATTGTGAAGCATTACTCTTGCCATTTCTTGAATATTTCTATTCTTTCTCTCAGCTACACCATTCGATTGAGGTGTAATAGGAGAAGAGAATTGATGAGTTATCCCAAGACTACTACAGTATTCATATACTTTCATATCCTCGAATTTTGTACCACGATCGCTTCTTATCTTCTTAAGCTTGCGACCTTGTTCATTTTGTATTCTGTTCACAATAATCTTGAACTCCTCAAGAGTGTCATTCTTGTGCTTTAGAAAATCAACCCATGTGAAATGTGTATAGTCATCTACCATTACTAAAGCATACTTATTTCCACCAACGTATGCTTGTTGTATTGGACCAAATAGATCCATATGAATAAGATCGAGAGGAGCACGAGTGGCTATGTCTCGAGAAAGTTTGTGTGGAAGTTTTCCTTGCTTACCCTTTTGGCATGTTCCATAAACACCTTCTACTTTAGTGTTGATTTTTAGAACACCTTTGACAAGTTCATGATTAATGAGCTTTACAAGCATTCGGTAGTTGATATGACCAAATCGTTCATGCCATAAATGGGTTGACTCAACCTTAGTCAAGTGACAGTACATATTGGACTGTATATCAAGAAGGTAACAATTATTCATACTTCTACGTCCTCGAAAAATTATTTTTCTGGAATTGTCTTCAATATCACAACCTTTCATATTGAAGATAACTTCGTTACCTTTGTCACAAATTTGACTAACAGACAGAAGATTAGCTTTCATTCCTTTAACATAAACAACATCATGAATTTCGGGAATACCAGGAAGTTTGATAGTACCTTTCTTACTAATAAGACAGCTGTTTCCATCTCCGAATGTTACGGATCTTCCTTTGTAGTCTTCTGTCCTTGTGAACCAAGAGAGATCACCTGTCATATGTCTACTACATCCACTATCTAGAAACCACTGGAAGGGTGAAGTTGTTTTAAGTGTAAAAGCTCCCAGACATTGTTCACCAGGTTTAGGATGAATTGTTAAGTTCTTATAGAGATCTTAACACGATTGATTTGATGTTTTGCAAAGCAAATTTTCTGATTTAAATAACTCCATCCTTTTGAAAGAAATTCCTGGACTTTCTCTTCTTAGTCTGTTTATGACATCTAGATGTCAATATTGAACAACTTAGAGAATCCTGTAATTTAGAATCATCTGAAAATATTACCAGTTTTCTATCACTTATAATGTTACTGATTTTATCAGTAAATGACCGGTTTTGTTCAATCCATTTATCTAACATCTTGATAAGGCCTGAGAAATATTCTGAATCTTTTTGAAGATCTTCTAAGTCCCTTTAAATATTAATTGAATCGATCATGGATTCAATTTTTTATAGGTTAGATCGCACCAAACACAGATTGTTAGATATTTTCGTGTTTGCCTGCTCTGATACCAATTGAAAAGACGAGGGTAACCAAATATACCTCAATCTAAAACTTTTCCTACCTATAAGTCCTTTCTACGAAAGTGATTGTCTATAGACTGAGTCGAGACAGTGCAACTAATGGTTCACACTTCGTGTGATCGTCTATGGATACGAGATCGAGACAATACAACAACGAAGTATATTTACTTGATAAAAAGGTTCGGACTTAACCAAACACAATAGGATTCACTTATCAAGTAAATAGGAATTAACGTTTGTGTAATTTACTATAAATTATAATAAATACAATTATAATTGCGGAACATAAAAGTAAATGACACAACAAGATTTTGTTAACGAGGAAAACCGCAAATGCAGAAAAACCCGGGGACCTTGTCCAGAATTGAATACGCTCAGGATTAGCCGCTACACAAAATTACACCTAACTTCGTATAGTTGATACCAAGCAACTAAACCTATAGTTCACCTAGTTCCATATGTATTCCCATGCCTCCAATTTATAAATAAGTCACATACTTGGAAAAATTCCTTTGCTTCGTATTCCAAATAGTAAAGGAACAACAAATCTGTTTGGTATCAACTCTCTTCAACCAAGTGATATGAGTCGGATAAAAGCTCTTCTGTTTATCTTAACATAAACTCCTTCGTCAGGTCCTTAGATCTATCTTATGTTCAATTACCAAAGTAATCGTTAAGATTTTGCAATCAACACTCTTAATCCAAAGAATTGTGTTGATGCCAATATACTCAATTAATTAATCTAATTCTATCACAAGGATAAAAACGATTATTAATTGGATCCTCTTTTTACCGAAACAAGTATTGTGCACACCAAAGATTATGAATCCACAAATCAAAAATCTTCAATATCTTCTTCGTCTTCAAATCTTCTTAGATTTTCAATAAACACCTGCACACAATCACTTGAATCTCTTGTGATCAATCACGCACAAAACGGAGTCTGTTAACAATGGATTATCACAAGATCGTCTTTAGAACTACAAACAGTCTAAAGATCCATGTCGAAGCTCTGAACTAGTTTGAGTGAATCTTATATCAGAATAGAAGATCCTCAAGCATAAACAAACTAGGTGCAATCAAATTTCAACCACTGTTAGCCAATCAAATCAATGAAAACAAAAGATAAACCGCAATTATCTAGTTTCGCACCAACGGTATTAATAGAGATTCTCAATCCCAAAGAAGACTTTAAAACGAGCGGTCGTAAGAGATTTCGCCTAATTAGGATTAAGCCGCTTCACCAGTAGCAGCACAACAAGAGGTAGTTTGCTGTTACAAAGGATTAGTTTGCTAGAAATGAAAACTTCAAGTATTTATAGACTAGGAAGTTTGGACACCAAGGAGTTTCCAAAGCCGAAAATATTCTCGGGATATTCATTAAAGCACAAATTAGGTTTCCATAATTCCTGGAAAAGCTCTGTCCAAAAATAATGATCGAAATCTCTCAGAAAATCTTTAATTAGTAAATGAACATTACTAATTCTTATTTTCCTAAAAATGAAATTAATAACCTTAATTAAAAGATTCTTAACTTATTTGTGTTTCCATCCTGGGATTCTCTTCCCTTAGCTATTAAGGAATAACTTTGAACAATTAAATAATAAACATTCATAGAATGTGTTCAAAGTATGTCGACATCTTAACTTTGTAAGTTCTCTTTCATACTTACAACCTTGAAACCGATTTTCCACACTTCCAAACAAGTTTAGAATTGGTTCATCTGACTTTGAAGAACTATGCGATTGATCAAATAACATTCAATCACAAATCATGGGTTTAACGGTTCTTCCAAAACAAGTTTCAATTTTACCTCCATGTGAGTATTGTGCATAGTCACACTAGCTTTCCAAAATTCGGTTGACTAGGTACTAGGATCGCTTCCCCACATATATACGGTATCTAACTTGAATGTAGTCCAGAGGATCGGTTCCCCTTTGACTAAAAACGTGTTGCACATGTGCATAGGATCGGTTCCCCTTTCTGCAATAAACCTGTTGCACCTCGTACAAGGATTAGTTCCCCTTTGTGATGTATTGCACCTCTTACTAGGATCGGTTCCCCTTTTCCCAGTTTTGGTCAGACATAAAATCACAAACCCGATCATACCATCTCTGGTGATTACTTAAGATCGGTTTCACTAATAAAAGTCATACCAATGCATAAGTCAGGCCTTTGTGAATAGTTTTACCAAGAACACAACAAGTCATGAGCGGTTCTACTAATCACACATATTGGTTGTTCATAAGATAAGCAATGAATAACAAAACCAATAACACATGGCGATTTCCTTTTCGATTCACAAACCAAGTTCATGAATTTACTTCCTTAGAACACATGTAAACATTGTTCCCTAGGATGAAATTCTCACCTCATACCCATACATAATCACAATAGCATTCAAATGATTATGGCTATGTCTTATCTACAAAGTTTAATGGTTAAGCAATAAACCTCGTATTGTATTCCTTAATATTATGTCTATCTAGAGTTCAAACATGCTTCGCATTTTTTTTCTTTCAATATGCACGACTTGAAATATACGTTAGGGAATGAAACAGTTCAAGTCAAATATCACTAACCTCAAGTGGAAGGATGATTGTTGTCGTTGTAGCTCCTTGCTTCTTCACATCTTCAAGTATTCGCAATACTTGTAATGTCTCATATCCTAATACTTTCAAGCTAACCTATACGAATTTGATTCTAGTACATAATCAAGCGACTCTTAACATGAGTTTTGATTCACTAAAATATGACAACCAAACTTGACATACCAACGCTTGGTGGGTTCAACCGAGCTATGCTCTAACAAGGTTAGTAGTACATGAATTTCAGTTTCACATCAAACTAGTAAGACTCTGCAAAGGCAAGAGAAAATATGGGGAGAAGACTAGTAGTATCAGATACATATGTATTGTAGGGATGTGTACATATGGATACCATCAGTACATATCTATATGTACAATTGATAAGTATTGAATCCTAACTTCGGATAGTACATATCCATTAGTACGTATAGATATGTACTGCTTCTGATAGTATATATCCATCAGTACATACAGATATGTACTGCCTTCTGATAGTATATACATAATATTCAAAAATCAATTCTAAATTAGTTTAATATGAACTTACTCTCATTCTTTTGAAGTGCAAAAGGTTGGACATCTAAAACTAATACAATGATCAATAACAGACACAGACTATCTAGTTTTCAACTTACAATTAACATAAAGAGAGTTAGGGAGTATGAGCTCTCAGAACAATTGCTTTCTTCCCCTTTTTTTTGGTAAAGGAGTATGAACTTTTCTCGCCCTTTTTTGCTTTTGATGACGTAGCTTCTGCTACTTTTTTGTTTGGGTTTTGTTGTTGGTGCATTAGAAGTGTAAGTATTGATGGTGGTGCTTATTCAAGCATAAACCAACTTGTTCAAGACAAATATGTATATAAGAATAGACATTACATATCAATAAGCAGCACTACACATCTAACACTACATACCATTCAATCTAACAATACATATTGACAACATATTATACCTATCAATGCTGACTCCATCAAGCATGATTTATTGGTATGTAGTGGTGCTTATTCAAACTGGTATTTAACAAAATGATTTTAGTACATATTAATACGTAGTGTGTAGTCCAACATGCAAAGCCCCCAACTGATGCAATCTAACACTACTTATTGGTATGTAGTCCAAGTATCATTTGAATAGATGTTTACTTTTTTTCCCATTTGCTTTCTTCCCATTTTCTGTTGGTGAAGGATTTTCGTCATTTTTATTCGTTTTTGTTGGTGATTTAGAAGATTTTGACATACTTCTGGTTGTTGGTGAACTAGCAGCTGGTATCTATTTGTGTGTTGTTGTTGGTGAATCAACGATGATTTTCACTAGTACAAACCTTCACATAGGCCACGTTTTTTGGTTTAAAGCCTAGCCACGTTTTGGGTTATTTGCGTGGCTACTGGTCATCAACATAACTATAGCCACGTTTTGTGTTACCTTGTAGCCATAGTGCACCATTTGGTCATGGGTTTAATCATAAACCCATCAACTGTAGCCATAGGGAATTGTTTATCCATACTTTTCAGTTTAATCCCATCACATGTAGCCATAGACGCGAATATGGCCACATTTAGGAATTATGTATGTGTCAAATGTGTAGGATGGCAACAGACACAATTATCAACCCGTGACGAAAAGATATTTATTTAGCCACTTTTTGTTTATGTGTCCATAGTACATGGTTTATTAAACATTTACATTTTAGAAACGCACACATTTTTAAAAAACATGACAAAAGATTAACATATTGCTACACCACTTACTTTTCTGGGAGGATTACTATATGGCCACAATGATTTTGTTTATGTGACCATAGCCTTCAGTTCATTAGGCACATATTGCAACCCAGATGAAATACTTTTATATGGCCAAAGTAACGGAAATATTAGAACGAAAAAACCAAGATTTATCCACTGCAACCCAGATCATTTACATCAGCGTGGCATAATGTCTATGCTTGTTCACTGCAATACAAAAACCTGAAGCTCTGGTCTTAGAAGGATATATTATAAGTGATTGTGTTCCAAAGGAATTGCAATACAGCGGGTGCAGCTGGGTATTTTGTGAAAATAAGACATTCATAGTGGAGTTCTATTGTGTTACTTTTTCCTAGAATTCTCAAATCACATCACTGATGACCATACCAAAATCAAAAATAGGTCATTGATGACAATCTTAAATATGAAAACGTATCCTAAACTTTTCTTGATGGAGCCATTACATAATATTATAAACTAGTTTATAGTTTTACATATGGAAATTAACATTTTAGATGATGGTTCAGAGTAGTTGCACTACTAGAACACGATTACATTCAACTCACTGAAAAGAGAACCACTAATTTTAGATTCCTTTATTCATTTTTATCAACTCAAATGTTGTACTAATAAATTCTTGAGGTTTTAAAATTTGTTCAAAAAAAAAACTCACTTATTCCAGAAATAAGTACCCAAGCATGAAATGTACATATCTCATCCCTTCAAGTACATAAGACTGGAGAGGAATTTCTTACTAAGCCACATTGTAGATGTTTCAACTGCAGTCTTCAACAACTAATTGATGTCAATCTTGGAATGATAGGTAGTCTCAATGATGTCAAGGAACTCCTGCGTATCCTCGAGTAGCCAATTGATCTTGTTGTTATCTCAATGATGAATCTGTTGAAGCATCTGCACACCTGCATATACAGTAAAGTCATCAGACCTAAATTGAAAAAGATAAGGAACACTAACAAAAATACAACACAGAAAAAAAAGAAAGAAATTAAGTCACTAAGAAAAATGAAATGCCCACTTCAACTAAGTGCAGAGAGCCAGAGATACACTAACACACTACATAATCATTTTATATCCATCCAAATCAAACACAATGACCTCGTTCTCCGGGGTTCATTATGCACCAAGTTTCAGCATATATTCAAATCCTAAGTGCAGGTGACAGGTGCTCATCCAGGATTTATCCATTCTGAAACGCAGGGGAACAAATAAATCAATTACATCTGTTGCACTTCAATTTCTTTATGTTTAAAAAAATTCACTCAAAGCATATACCGCCATTATACGTTTACCAGCAATTACAAGTTCTACATTTCTAAAAAAAATGTATTAATGAAGGCAGAAATTGATAGATCAATTCTGAAATACAAGCCTTGTAATAACTAATACATATATTTCAGTTCAAAAAAGTTGTATATCCCCTGACTTACAAGTCTTGCAATTACCAATAAAAATTTCATTGGACAAACAGTTGTAACTACTTAATTAATCCAACCTAGGCAAAAACCGAACACGAAATTAGTGTATACCTGTTCAGAAAGGTGAAGACGTTGACGATTCTCGTAAGCAGCTTGCTTTAGCTTAGGACCCCACCTACAATACAACAACAACAACACATTAAGATCTATAAAAATACTTGAAACCCCATACTTTGCTCCTTAAAAAAAACAACTAAACATGTACATTAATTTCACAGCACAACAACAAATCAAGCCCTAGAAACATCTCACCAAAAAAATAAAATAATTTCTGCCTTCATTACAACTGTTTGTCCATATTGATATTTAATGTCTACGTACATTGTGTAATTCTTTAGCTGTCTAAGCGACATACATTTTGGTCTTTAGTAGTGAGGTCATAACTGATTAGCTTGCAATCTATTCATCAAAACAATGGACACATATCAAACTTTACATAGACGGTAAAATATCAATCTTGGGACAAAATGGCAACTCCATGCAAGTGACATCTGAACAGGTCCAAAATAAGTAATCTGGAGTGATTGTGTGAAGGCAAAAGCAAACAATTGTTGCGGTGTCATATGAGAGTTGAAAAGCAAAAGACTGGTAAGGGAATTTAAATCACAACTTTCAACTTGAAATAAGAAGTCTATTATTGAATAAACACGGTGAAAAGTAACGAAATTTTTTGGCTTTTTTCATGCCTGCGGGTGCTTACTGTAAAACCTAAATAAAATCTAAGAGGAGGTTACATTAATCGTATCGTTGAAGATTTTATCAAATGCATTTTCCATGCACGTATTGGATAATTTGTGAATAAAAGTAAATAATATCAGTTGACATGACTAAAAGATACAGATAGCATACTTCAAAGAGTCCATGAAATCTCACTACCACGTGTTATAAAATGCTAAGCATGGATTAAGTAATCAACGCTTCTCCTAGTACTGCGCATCCATCCATTTTGTATACCTATTTATAACAACCAAGCAGATTCTAGTTAATCATTTCAACAAAAACATAAAGGACATCAAGTTATCAGCAGACCAAAGGAGTTGATTTGCAATTAAACCCCTAACATGTTCTATATCTCAAGTCACATCTATGCTACACACATCTGCTTCAGACTCATATGATGCCATGAAATCTTTGATCGGTAGACTTGTTTTAGATCTCATCATTACATTCATACATGCATATAACCAAAATTATCAGCAATATATTTTCGATTAAGTCCTTATGAACATAAATCATGCAAATTGAAAAGTTAATTCATCTCTATTACCAAAACCAACATCACAAAAACGCAAATTCTCCTATTAAATCAAAATCCAAAACAAAACTTAAAATACCTAATCCAAAAATCCAAATATTAAAACCCATTTTATAAACAACATAGCAATAAACAAAAAAATTAGCATCATACCTGATTTTCACAATCAAACCCACCGAGATTTATAGAAAATAGAAAAAGAAAAAATGATTAAATTTTCTTTGTAGAAATCCAAAATATCTAATTGAATCAAAACCCACTTCTAATTTTAACAGAGATTTCTAAAAATATAACTCCAAATCTCTAATTTGAACACAGAATTGTAGAAACCCTAAATCCACAATCTCTAATTTAACAAAGATTTGTCCAAACACTAACTTTGATTTGATATAAATTGAAGAAAAAAAAACAAAATCATAACTTTGAAATCTTATATTTCAACTCAAAAACATACATTCATCATCGTTGAGATATAAGATAGATGTTGAAAGAAGAAGAACCACGGCTATTTCTTTTTACTAGAACTATTTCTCTTTGTTGCGAGAGGAGTAGCGGGTTGGAGATAGAGGAAAGATTAGCAGAGAGAGTGAGGGTTTGTTTAGATAACGAATTATATGCCTAGGGTTTTCAGTGGAGGGAAAAAGGAATTTGGTGAAAGTTTTGGTGGGAAACACCGCGCCACAATAATCTATCGCGGAAAATTTAGATGGTTCTAGATATTTTATGTGGTAATCTGTATGACTTCATAAAGATGTAATCATGATCGTTGGATCAGATGTATTTGGCTTTCTATTGGCCAGATTATCAATTTAAGACTGTCATACGGATCAAGGTAAGTGTTTTTCTCATTATGCTTTTGTGCTTTTTCTTTGTGCTTCCGGTTTGAATTTCGACTAGTCATATAGGTCATGAAGTAATTTCGACTAGTCGTAAAGGTCATGAAGTCACTTTAGTTCACACTGCTAGACTCAATAAGCATACTATGAACCAAGAAGCTCCGAGAGGGTTCTGACTTCAAACTTAGCATCATACATCATCGAAATCGATAAATATGAAACTCATTACTGACCGGATAGAGTTCAAACGAGATCGGGTGGGTGCAATTGAGGTCGAAGTGAACATGATTCGATGAAATTGATTAACATATATTAGATTCAAATGGATGCAATCTAATTCCAACCTAACTCGGATTTCTTGGTTGTATTTTTATTTTTTTATACCAAAAAAAATATGTTTAAATTAAGAAACACTTGCAAAAAATTGTTCTTCCAATAATCTGAATCTAATAATTTCGGTGGATTAGTAATTGAAACCTTAAATTTGTGGATTATTATCCAAAATAAGCGTTATCGAATGATTTTGAGATACAAATGAGTACAATTAGTCTAAATTACATGGGATTTGATGGATAATAAATCATAATAAGTATCATCTAGTTATTTGGAGTATGATTTGTGGATAATCAGTCAAAGTAAGTGTTATCCAATGATTATGAAACAAAGTTATGTGTAATTGGATAAAATTAAATGGAATTAGGTGGATACCTGTCATATTGAGTATGATCAAGTGATTTTAAGTATGATCTGTTGGAATTGAGCAAAATTGAGTAAATTTGGATTACATTTGTGGATAATCAGTCAAAGTAAATGTTATCCAGTGATTGTCGAAGAAAGTTGAATATAATTGGATTGAATTAGATGAATCGTGTGGATAAATCGGTTATACTGAGTATGATATAGTGATTCTTAGTATAATTTGATGGAATTGAGTAAAGTTGAGTAAAATTGGATTAAATTTGTGGATAATCAGTAAAACTAAGGGTTATCCAGTGAAATGACGAGGGTACACAAGTACACCACAATCTTTATGAATACAACCTATTCAAGACCCACCTTGTATAATATTCTTTAAGCAACAATCACTAAAATATTATTTCAATGAGGTGTCCACTTGGAAAAAGTTTAGTTCAGGTTGAACTAACAAATGTGATCTGACCAACTGACGATTAACGTTAAGTGTATTTACTTTAATTATATAGACAAGCTAAATAGTGCAGAAGTAAAGTAAATCACACAACACAAGATTGTGTTAACGAGAAAACCGCAAATGCAGAATAACCCTCGGACCTAGTCCAGTTTTGAATACTTTCAGAATTAAAACACTATATAAAACTACTACCAACTTCGTATATTTGAAATCAAGTAAAAGTTACCTAGTTCCTTCTCCTGTGCCTTTTATCAATCGGGGCAACCCACATGAATCATTTATTGTTTAAATTCATTCACACTCATATTATTCTTGTTTATTCTAATTTAAACCCATAATATATACTTCGAAATATAAATATGATCGATTCAAAGAAAAATTCATCCAATTTTGAGATACATTAAATCTCATTAGATACGCTTAGTGATTTACACGGATCCATTCTAATATGAATTCACCTGATTTTAGAGGTTGTTTGATTTTATTGGAACCTCGTGCTTTCTACCATTACCTTAATCCGTATGAAAACTCCAAGACAAATATCCTTCGTTCAGCAACTTTTATAATCCGTGTGACTAAACCTCAAACTAAAAACAACCAGCGGATGGCTCAGGATGGAGCTCTTGCATACATTCCAGAGGTCATGGGTTCAAATCCCACCTCCTTCATTTCTTATTTTTCGATGTAAGGGCATAGCTCAGAGGGCCCACCTCTCCTTTATTTCTTATTATTTGGTCCAAGGAAAGAGCTCAGGGGTTCAATCCCTGCCGTAAAGGTTTAAATTTAGTTGTACCGGAGTTTTGGATGGGTTTGGTCGGGCAATGGCGCCAGTCCAACTCGCCGGATTTCGGTAGGGGCCTGTTTTGGCAGGATTTGATTGGCAATGGGGCCAGTCCAACTCGCCCTATTTGGATAGGGCCCTGGATCCAGCTTTAGCCCGACGGAAAAAAAAAATCTGCCCGTCCAAACATCAAAACCCTAAAATAGAAATTTATGTCACCTCACTCTCCTATCCAGCATCTGTTTCTCGTTACCTCCGCTCATTCAAGGGGAAATAAAAAGGAAAACCTTAGGAAATCAGGTCAGAATCTTAGGAAATTTTTTCTGAAAGAAGAAATCGAAGAACAAAACTCAATTTTCTTTTCAGTTAACCCCAAATATCTTTGAGCGACATGAAAATCAAATGAAAAATCTTTTGGTCGGGATTATTCCCACTTGTTGTGAATCTGTACAAGTAAAAGCCCCAAAATCATGAAGAATTGCATCCAATTTTATATCCATCTTTCTGAGGTATATTTTCTTCACGATTTTCTCTTCAACTAGAAAGTGAACCTTAAAATTGATTTTTGATTCAAACCCTAATTGATTTTAATTTTTGATGACAGGGAAATTATCTGATTTGGATTATGGTGTTTTTACTGGTATGATTCTCAAATTAGTTTCTACTAAATATTAATCTTAATCTTATAAGGAATATATTCGAGGTGTTTTTATATTTTGGGTAAAATAGTTCAATTTTATCTTTCAATCGTGTGGGTTTTACTCTTCCGGATTCTACTGTCGTTGGATTATCCCCTAATAACCTAGATGTTTGTTCAATTTGATTATGATTCAATAGTTTCCTAAGATGTTCAATTTTCTGAGTAATAATAAGTACATTGTTTGCTGTCCGGCAATGAAAATAAGCTTATACTTCGTTTTTTCATATTTAGATAAGAAAAAGTTTTTCCTTTCATGAATTGAGTGATCTAAAATGTTCTATTGAATACCAGGCATGTTCATCAACTCAAATGTTAGGTCATAATAGTATGTTTCGTAATCAAATCAGCATTATGCTTGATTTTTTTGTTATAGAATGTTTGTTGTCACAGAGCCTAAATTTGAGTCACTCATATTATCTTAATTATGTTCATGTTCAATGATATATGTAGTTTCTGATTTGACTAAACACGAGAATATGAGTGGAGAGTCAAACTATGATGGGTATGCTGACTAAAGCCTTGAAGAATTTGAAGGAAAGTTAAAGGGTGATGGTGATAGCACCAGTTCTGATGGATCTATCAAAAGTTATAACCATCTTGGTAATTCTTGTCAAAGTCTTCTTTTTTGCAAGTTATACAACTCAATGTAGCGAATAAGCTACAAAAGTTTTGAGTCACGATTTAGAATAGTGACTGTATAGGTTGAAATTCAATATTATCACCTCGTGTTTAACTGACAGGCAACTTGAGTATTAGATATCATTATAGAAGTTATTTATGTTGTGCCCGTATTTCTTTATAAACATGCATTTATACTGGATCTTTTTTCTATCCCATTTTAATGTAGGGATTATTTTTTTGTCTCATGCCAATTGGAGGGGGGAAGTCCATGTGTCACCAGATATTGTCCCTCGCAAAAATAAGAATTGATCTTGATGTTTCTCCACTAATAGGCGTAAGCAGTTTTCCATGTTTATGCATTTCTGATGGTTAACAATTTCAAGCTTACAGAAGAGGTCGGTTCATGTTGTGTTCACTCCAACTGTTTATGTTTGTATTTTGGATTCCTTTGACAACTTCGGTAGTATGCGTGCAATGTCTCCCAATTATAAAATATATCTATTTATCTGGAGTTCTCTTTCGGCTTTGAAGGGTTATATATAATCATATTGATGTCATGCCTTAATAAGGAAATCAAGTTATATATGCACTTAAGGAAAAGGGATTACTGTAAAATATATGTCATCCACTCAATCATTAGAAGTCAGGAAAAAGGTAACTGCTTTATCCTTTTTGGTATGTGGAACACCCGAGAATATACGCTTGGTAGAACTACGATGGGGTTAAATTTTATCATGTTGTTGGATATTTATGTTTTTAACCATAAAACTTAAAGGGAAGTAAACTTAGAACATATATTCTGACTTGTATATTCTGGTTTTATCATTAGATTCAACTTCCGAGAGTCGTCATTAAGGTTACTTCCATAACTGATTGTCAAGGTTTATTGAATCTCATTGTCTGGTTTACTGAATCTATTTTCCATAGGTGAGGTATGTATATATTTTGCGTCCTATCCATATAAATTTAATTATGTTCAATCAGTTTGTCAAGATGGATACTTCATTAATGGTAGAGTTTGTCATTTCCAGGTGGAGATGTTTTTTTTTATCAGATGCGTACCTCGTAGCTATTAGGTAGTATGCGACGACAACATAACAAGGTAATGCACCTAACAAAATGAAGAACTTTTGTTTCTTAGTTTTGCTTAACAGTAGAGAATGTCATTCTAATTTATCAGTTTCAGTAGTTTATCAATATACTTTATCTATAGTCCCAAACTCCCAATGTTTTTCCATGCACTTCTTCAGGGCCAGCTATCCCAACCTTTCGTCTGTAAGCTATAACGTTCATGGGGTATCAGTGTTGGCTTTGACTGGTACTAGTGTTGTCTTTGACAGCTACAGATGTTCCAAAGTAATAAGTTATAATTTGAGCTTCATGATGATGGCAAGAGAATAAACTAAATCTTAATAAGACTAGGAAGATAAATGTGATGACATACCCAAAGACCAAGAAGATTAAGAAGAATGCTAAAGCTTCGGATCTGCAATATGGGGGACTGAATAAGAGAGAACTAGTAAGAGAATAAAGACTGCAGTCTAGTTACAGATAAATAGTCGTGGTATTATGGATTTACTATGTAAAATTTTAATTATGGAATCTCCATCTGAAATGGTGTTTTTTCGAGTTCTGCTCAACTTACCAAAGATATGTCCTCATGTGATTAATAAAAAATATTTTGGATCAATTTTGATGGTGTGATCATTTTGTATCAATGATTAATAATAATTTTAATATAATCTTTGCCACACAGGATAAAAATTGCAATTTTCTGGAGTGACTAAAAGCTAATATTTGCCACGTCGAATACGTTTTGTGTTATTTTATAAAGGTTATCGCCATGGTTTGTGGTATCCTATGTGTCCAAAAGGTGAACAATAGCTACATTGAAAACACTTGATGTGTCCAAAAGGTGAAAAATAGCTACATTCAAAACACTTGATGTGTCTTTCGAAAAAATTTACCCACGGTGCTACAAATTTTTAGTAGTCATAACTTATTAATTGGCCATGTAAAATGTTTATCATGTGTCCAAAAATATGGATGGCCATGGTACCATAGATTAAACGTGACTACAAATCATGTATTAGCCATGTTAAATCATTTTCGTGTGTCCAAATGATAGAGATGGCCATGGTTGAGAAAAATTATTGTGACCGCAACTCATGAATTGGCCATGATAAAATGAATTTTGCGTGTCCAATTGATGAC
The DNA here is from genome assembly GCF_003573695.1 of Papaver somniferum. NCBI lineage: Eukaryota > Viridiplantae > Streptophyta > Magnoliopsida > Ranunculales > Papaveraceae > Papaver > Papaver somniferum. The sequence continues at coordinate 9,176,046 of NW_020620825.1, read as the reverse complement.
AAAGGCCACGGCTATAATAAAATTTACGTGAATTTAAGGTAAACTTTAGACACATATAATTAAATTGTGTGTCTATAAGGATCCTATGGCCACGGTGATAGTGAAAATGCTTAACTACCAAAAAAATATTGAGTACCATATAGACACGGTTTTAGAGTTATGGCCATGGTTAATCATATTTTATAGCCACTCAAAGTTTATGTAGCCATAGGGATACCTTTTTGTCTCGGCACCTGATGCCACATTTTTGGAGTGAAAAAAATCCATGACCAAAAGCCTATGGACACGGTGATTAAGTGTGGCCAATGTGAAGATTTGTACTAGTGTTTTCTTCTCTTTTTTGCTGGTGTAGGAGTTACTTTTGTAATTAATTTTGTAATTGTTCGTTTGATTCTTCGATTGATAATCATTACTGGAACGATTATGTTGAATTATATGAAATGGAGTCAGGTTTTACTGAAATTAGGTTCACTGAATTGGGTTTTTTGTTGCTGAAAATTACTGAAACGATTGTATCACAAGAAGAAAGGCGATTGATTTTTAGAGATGATTTAGGTTTGAATAAGCGGTTGTTGTTGTTGATTGAGAAGAAAAGAAGTTTTTCGTCTGATAACAACTATAGATGAAATAAAGACGAAAGAAGAATAATGAGATATAACGGTAGGATAGTGAGGTTACTCAAGTAATTTTAGGTTTCAAAAAACTTTTTGGACCTCCGGTTAATTTATTTTTGGAGCTGGACTGTAGGATAAGCTGGGTCGGGTTTAGTGGACCAAACAACAAATTTATATTCTCTTATAAGTATACAAGTCACAATTGAAGCAAAATCGGTTTTGATTCACTCGAATTAATTCATGAACATTATAGACATGGTTTGCAAAGATTGCATTCCTTATTATATAAATGTATTTGTTCATGAGTATGTAAACATACATAAGCGGTTTTAGAACTTAACCCACTCAGGTATGCAAACGGGTACACATACCTAAGTTCCCGGACTTGGTCTTGTTCGCCAGTATACAAACGAGTACGCATACTGTCGTTCATGACCGAATTCAGTTGAATCAGTACACATACGGGTATGCATATTATAGTTCCCGGACTTCAACTGTTGAAACAGTACGCATACGTGTATGCATACTAAATTCCCGGACTTGGAATACACATGCAACAGTTAGCGTACAAGTACGCATACTGTGCAATATCCAATCAAAGGTTAATTGTTCTAAACTCCCATTTCAATCATTGAAACATTCTTGGAAGACGAGAATAGCTGTCTCAAGCAAACTATTAGCTTCAAAACAATTTTCAATTGATCAAATGATCAATACGAAACATTCCGAGTCTACATCAAATGATTGTCTCACACAAATCATGTAAGATGTTACCAGGCGATTTTCACATGATCATCTTTTGACTTTCGTCAAGAATAAAAGATGAACTTGGTTAAAGCAAAAGCTTAATAACACATATTTCGAGAAATATGTAAGCGGGTTAAACTCGACTCAGAATATCAAATGTGTATAATGTAAAGTCTACATAGATATATGACTTTTGTCTCAATAGAACATAGAATAGAAATAGACTTCTGAGTGATAAATGAGTTCAAGTCTCCATATACCTTTTATTTATGAAGTTCCACAAGCTCCCCTTAGTAGTTTTTTGTCCTCAATCGATGAACACCGTGAAGTATAAAGCTCAACTACACATTTTATCCTAATCCGAGACATAACTATAAGTACACCAGAAATCAAGACTTATAGTTTTGACAACTAAACTTGACAAACAAGCTTGAGATAGCAATGCTTGCGAGTTTTACCGAGAAGTGCTCTAACAATCTCCCCCTTCGTCAATTTTAGTGAGAAAACTATCAATACACATGGATTACAAAATAAATAAACTTTGTAGCTTCCCATCCAAATGCTTGATTTCCTTGGTTCTTCAACATTACTCGAAATCTTCATCACTTCCAAGTACTCCGGTGATTCTGAACGTGTTCAACTCAGTATCATAGTTGTTGAAGATCCGTATCCATAAAAATATATAAAAACAAGATGTTTTCGTATTGTTTTAAAGTGTCATAGTATTATTACACAACATCAAAGTTCAGTTGTATCACAACTTTGACAATAATACTATAATGATATGTATCACTCCCCCTAGTCAATATTTAATCTCACAATGAAAACCGCTCCCCCTTACATAATGATCCGTAAACCATATGTATTTGTAGTGTGAACTACATAATAATTCTTCCCCTTTTTGTCAATATAAATTGGCAAAGGTACGAAAACTAGCGGGATCATAATGAAATTCTCATAGAGATACTTCATGACTAATAGAGAACATATCAACTTTGTTTTGATGATCTCACATAGCTGAAACTTAGTGTATTCATCAAGGAGTTTACAAAGATACAAGAAAACTACTACAATACTCCACAGCCACATTCCCCATAAAGATTTGGAAATTAAGCACAAGTTCAATTAAGAACTCTCCCCCATAAAATGTCATCCCTGAAAGAACAACAAAAGCGACCTTACTTTTGCAAGAAAAGAAGGATTTCTTTGGACATTAACAAATCACATGAAACATGAATTTGTATCCAGAAAACTCAACTAAATTAACCACAAAGGAACCTCAATGATTAATTTAATCGGAAATGCTCTACATAAGAAAACTTACGGATCCATACAGTACTTTTACATAGAAGTGAATAAGGGAAAGATCAATACTGCGGAATATTTAAAGATTCATTCTATATTTCATCAATATTTGCATAATGATATATCATAAAATTTAAAAGTTCTTTCTATTTTCCATCAATATTTGCATAATGACACAATAGACTTAACTTTTGACATATATGTAGCTAAACTTCTTATAGATTTAACACATCTAGCATTTTAATTGAAGGATAAAACCATTCAAGGCTAAAATACCATTATAGTTATTACAACCATTAAAAGTAACAGTTTAATAAGTTCGACATAATAAGTTCAACAGAAAAAAAAAACATAAGAAAATGACATAAACAACATGAAGAAAAGAACACTAATCCAGATTGCGATAGTAATCCTCAACAATCTTGGATATTGGTTCAGCTAGATCTGGATGAACCGTCATAGCATAAGTCAACTGTCTCTCCAATCACTCATTCCTTTGTAGAAGAATAATAACTTCAGGATTGAAAGGTTTCTTCATCTTGTAATGTCTGTCTGGCTCAAAGGATATGGAGTACCAACACACGTTCCAAGCTGAGTGTTAGAGCATTGCTCGGTTGAACCCACCAAGCGTTGGTATGTCAAGTTTGGTTGTCATATTTTAGTGAACCAAAACTCATTTAAAGAGTCGCTTGATTATTTAATAGAGTTAACTTCGTATAGGTTAGCTAGAAAGTTATTAGGATATGAGACTTACAAGTATTACTCGAAGACTTGAAGAATGTGAAGAAGTAAATAGCTACATCGACGACATCATCCTTCCTCTTGAGGTTAGTAATATTTTGACTTGAACTATTTTATTCCTAACATATCTTTCAAGTCGTGCTATATTGAAAACATAACTTCGAAGCTATAAATGATTATACTCTAGTTAGACGTAGTATTAAGGAATTATAATACGAAGTATAACGCCTATCTTTTGAACTTCGTATATAAGACATCGACATAATCATATGAATACTATTGTGATTATGTATGGGTTTGGGTGAAGATTTCGTCCTAGGAAACAATGTTTTACATTCGTTTAAAGGAAGTACAATTCATAAACTTTTTTTGTGAATCGAAAGGGAAATTGCTAAGCTTATTGGTATTGTTATTCATTGCAAATATTTGGATTACCAATATGTGTGTTTAGTATAACCGCTCATAACTTGTTTATGTATCTTGGTAAAACTATTCACAATGCCTGACTTATGTATCAGTATGACTTTTATTAGTGAAACCAATCTTAAGTAACCACCTGAGATGGTATGATCGATATTTGTAATTGGTTTGACCAATCCTAGTCATTGGGCAACCGATCCTAGTACTTGGTGGGACTAATCACAATATGTGTAATCGATCCTTGTAGTAGGTTAACAAGTTTTAGTAATTGGTGTAACCGATCGTATAACTTGTGCAACCGATCACAAGTAATACCATGAGATAGCGGTAACGGATCCTGGTACTTAATTAGCCATTTTATGGAAACTAGTGCAGCCGATCTTAGTAGCCACTTGGAGGTAGAACCAAACCTTGTGTTTGGCAGAACCGTTAAATACATGAATGGTGATTGAATGTTTTTGATCAGTCACGTAGTTCTTGGAAATCAGATGAACCAATTCTAAACTCATTTGGAAGTGTGGCAAATCGGTTCCAAGATTGTAAATATGAAAAAGGATTTACAAAGTAAAGATGTCGACATACTTTGAACATGTGCAGTAATTCTTATCTATTATTGTTCAAAGATATTCCTTAATAACTAAAGGAGAATCCCGGATCGAAATAAATTGAGAATCTTTTAATTAAGGTTTTTAATTTTATATGCTTTTAATTTCCAGCAATTAAATGCATATCTTTAGAAAATAAAAATTGGTAATGTGCATTTACTAATTGGAGATTTTCTACTGAAATTTCGGTCAATATTTGGACAGAGCATTTCCAGGAATTATGAAAACCTATTTTGGCTTTATTGCATATCTTTAAGAATATTCGGTTTTGGAAATTCCTTGGTGTCCAAACTTCCTTGGTCTATAAATATTGAAGTTTGCATTCGAGCAAACTAATCCTCAGAGCCAGCAAAACTACCTAGTTGTGTTGTTACTGATGGAGCCGTCTATTCGGAGAGGAAGGTACCCTAATTAGGAGAAATCTCTTACGACCGCTCGTTTTAAAGACTTCTTTGGGATTGAGAAGCTCTACGAGTACCGTTGGTGGTAAACTAGATAATTGCAGTTTATTATTAGATTTCGACTGATTTGATTGACTAATGGTTGTTGAACTTTGATTGCACCTAGTTTGTTTATGCTTGAGAATCTTCTCTTATGATATAAGATTCACTCAAACTAGATCGAAGTATCGACGGGGATCTTTAGACTGTTTGTAGATCTAAAGACGTCTTGTGATAATCCATCGTTAACAGACTCTGTTCTGTGCGTGATTGATCATAAGAGATTCAAGTTGTTTGTGTGCAAGTGTTTATTGAAGATCTAAGAAGATTTAAAGACAAAGAAGATTTCTTATTTGAGTTCATAATCTTCGGTGTGCACAAAACTTGATCGGCTGTGGATCCAACTATAATCGGTTTATCTTTTGATAGATTGGATTGATTAGTTGCGTAGATCGGCATCAATACATTTCTTTGTGATTCATAGTATTGAGGTCATAGTCTAAACAATAACTTTGGTAGCTGTTGAATAGATTGGTCTAAGAACCCGACAAATGAGTTTATTAGTTAAATGGAAGAGCATTTTTTCAAACTCATATCACGTTGTTTGAAAAGAGTTGTTACCGAACATATTTGTTGTTCCTCTACTGTTTGGAATACGAACCAAAGGAATTGTTCCAAGTGCGTAACTTATTGCAAGTTGGAGGCGCAGGGATACTGAGGGAACTAGGTGAACTATAGGTTTAGTTGCTTGGTCTCAACTATACGAAGTTGGTTTATATTTTATATAGCGGATTAATTCTGAGAGTATTCAATTCTAGACAACGTCCCGGGGTTTTCTTGCATTTGCGTTTCCTCGTTAACAAAGATTTGTGAATCTATAATGGGAGATGATTTTAATGACATGAAAAACACTACTACTGTCTCTAAAAAGACTATATGTCAAATGATTGGGGGTCAAACCTGCAATAACATTGTTGAAAGAGTTTCACCTCAAACATTGAGGAACAACAAATGAATGCTGGAGAGGCAAGCTTAATAACTTAGCAATAACGCTATGGTTAACCTCAAACATTGTTCCTTTGACCATAGTCTTAAAACAACAGTTGGTCTTTTTGGGTGCATGTAAGTTTACATAAAATTCGAAAGTCATTTCAGGATATGATTCCCCCAAACCCTTATGAATATCTCCCCACTCAAACTGGTTCATGAACATGTGAAAGTCTGGTTCCCGAACTGATCGATCATATGCCCTTTCCATGGAAAAAAGACCACTATAGAGTTTATTATATTTTTCCCTGAAAGAAATGTTTATAAAGCTAATTCGACGGCTAGCATCAAAATACCGTTAGCGAACATCTACACCGATATCATCATCATGATATTCATCATCACTAGCAAAAACTCTCCTACTTGAACTTGCACCACCGTTATACTTCCTTTTAGACATGTTGATAAAAAGGAACTTGTTAGAGAACTTACTTGGATAACCGAAAAGTTGTCAACGGCGAAGTTCCGAAACGGTAACAAACCCAAAATTCGTTCTTAACTCGTAGCAAAAAGGCTTCTCCTGATATCAATGAACCAAACTAAACACAAGAAGGTTAAGAAACGAGAGAAAGAGGTAGATGATGGAATGCGAACCTTGGGGTTTTTCTCAATCATTCTCGAACAGCTTAAGAAGAAGAAGAAGAGGTGAAGAGAACGATGAGAGTTATTCCTCTTTTGTGTGTCAACCGGTGGTATACGAACCGGCTAAGTATTTTCTGGAACGCGGTTCAAACACGTAATGGTTACGAGTTTAGAGTATGTGAACCGTACGTGTGCAGTCAAGGGCTCGTTTGTTTTAAGCTTCATCGAATTTTGATAAACAACAAACATTTTCTTGAGCAATTCTTAGTATAGACTAGACAAGCTAATACAAAGAGAGTTTGCACACCGTGACACCAAGAGAGAGTTTGTTTCCAACTACTCTTGCATCCTACAATATTGAGAAATACCCAAGGAACTGTTGTTAATTTTTTCAAAGAACTTTAAAGAGACACAAGAGAATTTGTGTTCCTGATTTCTTCATTTGCAACATATAAGAAACATTCTCCATAGATAATATTCAGTACTGCACAGGAAAACTCTTTTGATAAGAAGAGACATCCTGACATTCTCACAAAAGTGGGAAATACAATTATTTTGAGAGGGTGTATCAGGAATTGAATGATGAAATGATTCATGCCCTGAGATGATACAGTCCGATAACTGAGATTTAAGCTCCTCTTGTAATTCGTTCAGTTTGTTACCACCAATTGGATCCCACAGAGAAGGAGCATTGATTTCACAAATTAACGGACTAATATCGAGCTCAACATGAATATTATTCATCATAACTTGATTTAGCTTATTAAGAGAATCTTGCTCTTTCTGGAGATATAACTCTGTTTATGGGTAAAAACTGTTTCTACTGGTTTTGTTAAATTTGTGTGTGTGGATGAGAAACAAATATAAACCTTAAACAAATGCACTGCACGGGAGTACTTTAGATTCGAGAGATCAATTTGTACAATCCTGGACTAAACCAAAAAATGGTCGTTCCGGTCTTGCTTCAGTCAGAAAGTGAAGGAGAAGGGTTGGTCTTAGGGAGGGAAGCAAAGAAGGTGTTGAGATCAGAATGGTTAACTATTAAGGTATGGCTATTTTATGACTTGTATCAGAATTTTGGAACTGGCTTGTGTAATGTAAGATATCAGTTCTTTGGTGTTTTCTGGATACTGTGTTGTTGTTAACCAAAACCGTTATTCTTTTGAAATAGGTAGAACCTATTTATACAAGTCATATTGAACGCACCCTGATCTCGTTGAAAGTGGGAATGATTGAGTGATGGAGAAGTGTGGTTGTGTGTAAATGCCAAAAACCACGTTCCCAATATGAAGGAGACGGGTTAGTTTACACCCACTGCTTCTTGCCGCCACTAACTTCCCTGATTTATGACACTTTCTTATAATAGGCGTGTTGCACACCGCACGCTGTAAACCGCCAGACCAATAACCTGATGAGTATCCCCCAGTTTGTGACATGTTTGATGTCTCGAGTGTTTTCGTGGAAAACGTGTAGCAGATTGTTATGTGTGGCAAGTCAAAGTCAAGAGACTTACTGCAAGAGAATAGCATGTGGCGCTATTAGGCTTGTCTTGGATGGTCACCTAAGACTTGCCACAGGCCTGTCAATTATGTGGCGAATTTGGACGGCTGAGATTGTAACTCATGAGAAAGGGTGACCATTGATTATGGCCACATTCTGTTGGCGCCCAATAATAGCACAATGGCGTTATTGGTACATGCCAATGGCATAGTGGATATTTAGTGCACGCCGGTGTCACAATGGCATGGTTAGCATAGTTTGTGCATGCCAGTGGCACGGTGGTGCAAGTAGCGCCTAGCGTAGCCATGGCCTCTAGATTTTGGCACATTGGTGTTAGACCCAAATATGACTTGGGAACATTACTTCTAGTTGACACATAGATCCCAATGCTCTGGGTAGCATGATTAGGTTTGGTTGGCGTAGCAACTTTGCCTAAATTAGGGTTTGGCATGCCGAAACCTTAATTAGTGCGTGTGGCATGTGGCATGGTGACGTTTTTGTGCAAACGGCGCCATAGTCACGCTAAAGGAACTATAGTAAGGACATAATGTGGAAACGGCCACAGGAGCAACGGTTGCTATGAGTGGATATGATATGGCTCGTGGCAGGTTGTGGGGCCCAAAGTGGCGTAATTTGAGCCAAAACTGGAAATTAGGGTTTTGGTTAATGTGCCTAAAGCAGAGTCGTGCTTCTGACTAGAAAACCCTAATTTAATCACATCATGGCATTGGCCATGAACATGAGGTAGGTTAGCACGCAGGAACGCTATTTACGGCACGTTGGAATGTTTTGCATGCTGATGCGGCAAAGTGGCACGTTTGGCATGTTTGGCTTGCCGATTAGTGCATTGGCGCGACATGGAATGTTTTGCATGCCATTAACATGCGGAGTGGGATATCACGTTTGGCATGCCATTGGCATGTTGGCGCGGTTTTGGAAATCCAATTGGCTTTATGACCATCTGGCGCCATTTCCCTTTTTCAACACTGTGGAAGGTTTAAAGCGACCTGATTGGTCAATAGAAAGAGGGGTCGGCCAAGCATGGGCGTGGCCACAGTTTCAGTATGCGTGGTGGATTTAAAGCGACCTGATTGGTTAATGGGAAATAGGGTCGTCAAGCATGGGCCCAACCACAACTCGTGTGCGTGTGGCGGGTTTAAGGCGGCCTGATTGGTCGACATGAAATAGAGGCTGGTCGGGCAACATGGGGTGTGGCCACTTGCATGCGGCGCCGGCTGGCCTATGGCATGTCCACACATCCCTTTGTTGCTGCTCCTATTCCGTGCCTCCTTGTTTTCTGATTTTGGGTAGGATTTTGCACCCACTAATCCATGACGGATTAATTGCCTAGTTTACCTAAGCTTGGTTTCGACCAACGGGGTCTAACATGCTGCGCAGTGCGCAAAACCCTAATTTTTGCAAATCAGGTTAATATTTGAAACTTGTGTATTATCACAAAATTGATTGAATCATGTGTGTTGACACAAAGTTCTTTAAGTTTATTGCCAGAAAGAAGTATGCTTTCTGATTGAGTACTTTTATGCAAGGACCTTAACCTTGATACTTGGAAATTCGTGCTACTCTGCTGCGAGTGAACACAAATTGTCATGCCATATCAATATTAAGGGTTCGGCCGGGGAACATAGCACAGAAAGCATTAAAAGAAACTTATATTAATTGAATAACATAGGCAAGGTGACGAAATTTACTGAATATTTTGGATTGTTGCTGCATGCACCATTCTGGATAAATTTCATGTGAACATATTGAATTGCTCAATAAATGCGCCAGTGAAGAGGTTAGACACTCATCATCTTATATGGCTCTGTTTCTTTGCAGAATGACGGCGCATTAAATGCAAGGTTTTACAAATTTATCTCTGAAATAAAAACCACCATCAACATTAAGTACCCTGCTTAGCACGTAAAAGTGGCGTTGTTTCGAGGTAAGCATGAGATGGTGATAGTCAAGGGTGACACCAAAAGGGAAAAAAATGCGGAGATTGCCAGGGCGAATTCGAATGACCTTGGAAAGAGGCACGAGTGGTCTATGGTCCTTGCGCTGGCGGCTTGGGGGGTTGGCGTACTCCCGGATCGTCTACGGTGCTTATGGCATGGAGCGTGGTGCTTTCTTGGCTATGGAGATTGGCCCCATGAAACGTCGACACCGCGGGCCCATATGCTTTCCTCCGTGCATGACCCAAAAGGGAAACCTTCTTCTACTCAAACTCCAAAAGAGATACGCATATAAAAGGCATTACTCCCCTTCTTTATTTTTTGTATCGTCGGCTTTGTTTCCGCATCTTTGTGTTAGCATCAAAGGTGCATTATTCGTGCTCGGTGGACGGAGCAGCAGCAGTAAAAGCGGGCGAGAATATTTCAGGTGTGTATTCTAACGTTCCTCTCTTTTTTTTGCTATTCGGTGTTGGTGTAAACCCTATCCATAGGCATGCCTTCCATGAGATTGTAAAAACACTTCAATATGAATAGTTCCTCCTTTCTAGTAGTATTGTAGTAGCGTTAGTCACAACATTAATCGCAACGAAGCCAATGCAAAGCAAGCATGCATGGGCATGTGGCCTTCGTTGATTCCTTCTCTCACAAAACCTAGCTTTAGTTTTTTTTTTTAATTTGACCGTGAGCACCATTTCCGCGGCAAGTCACAGTTTGGCAAAGAGCATATTTTTCGCGGCAAGATATGGTTTTTTGCTAAGAGCATACTTTCCGCGGAAAGTACTCATTTGAGTGAGCATCAGTCCCCATTCCTTTTGGCCGTGAATGCCATGACATGTGGTCAAGGAAAAATTTCTCGTATAAAATTTGTTGTTGACTCTTGATTATTGTACCCATATTTTGAGAAAATCTCCATGCATGGTCTTCTTCAAAGTAGTAACTTTTCCGTTTTTGCTCTGTTGTAGTTACTTTAAAAGTGAAAGCAGCATATGGAATTTTTATTAAGATGTCACCCGAAAGCAGTTCTGCCGCCGCGTCGAGAAATACTAACAACTCCAAGCCGAACACGGATGATGAGTTCTTTACAAAATCAGCTACAGTTACGAGGACCCATCCCAAATACGTGGAAACCCTTCTGACTGATTCAGAGAATGAAGGAGAAGTCCAATCAGTCTATCCTGGGCGTATAATGAGGTTTTTCCTTCAAAATAAAGAGTATATGGCCTCTCCCATAGACCAAAATATGTCATAGTCCGTTGCGCTCTTATGATAAATGGATGAAATTCGTGATAAGCCAAGACCATGTAAGGGCTAATCTGACTGAGGCGCAAATCATGAATGTTTTCATGGCATCTGCGACACTTCAAATCAGAAAAAATGCTACAGGTTTGATTACTTTCATCTCCAGATGGTGTCCGGAAACTCACACGACTATATGTAGATGGGGTGAGATGACCATTAATTTGGAAAGCATAGCCGTTCTGCCGAGTCTTCCAATAATAGGGAATCTTGACGTCATCTTTTCTGAGGAAGAAGAAGAAATGTATGCCACTTTGGTCACGAAATCAACATGATATGTTCGGAAGTATTATGAGGAAAAGTGCTTCTATAACTGGTGGGTGTCTGAATGGTTCCATGATGAGCCGGAGCCGGATCAGGTGCTGGATGATATACTCCATGTTGCTGCATTTTTAGCTCTGTAGTTATCCAGAGACATTTTTGATGATGGCTCTGGAAAGAAGGAGATAAGGCATAAGCTCATAAAATTTTCTATCAAATTAGCAAAAGGCGTTGCTCTTCCATCGGCAGTTTGTTCCTTGGCTCTTTGTACACCCATCTGGATCACTTAGAAGCAGACATGTATGTCTCTAATGGGTATATGAAAGTAGACTCGTATATCCATGTCGTCTTTGTCCAAGCATGGTTGTGGGAAAATTTCAAAAAATACGCTCCTAACCAGAAAACCTCATTTCCTGATACATATGGAGGCTCTAGGATACTCCGTTGGTTGGAGAGGTGTCCTAGACCTGGCTCAAAGCTCATTGATTTTCTTGACAATGCGCATGCAGTTAACTTTCATCCTTGGGCTCCGGTCCACGCCTCCATAGTTCAACCAGACACTTTTGCTTCTGCCTCGAACGTGACATTGCATTCTGCCGACGAGAATATGAGCATTGGAGAAACTGTGTTCTTGCGAAGCTGCATACCTGGGTATGTGCCATTTTTTTCCAGAGGGTCTTGTGAAGTAGTTCCTTAAAACATTGACAGGGATGCTCGACATATGGGATTTGATCAGGGATTCCCATTCCGCCGCCCACTGACAGCTCCAGATGAATTGCTACCCGCCGTTCTTGATAACAACATCTTTGCACCAGATAAAAGCCATCCCTTCTTGCTCACAGAACGAAGACCAGTGACGACTCCCAAATATAATGTCTTTTGGCAGGATGAGTTTCTCGCTATTCATCAATTCGTGCAGGATGTTGTGACAAATCCACGCGGCAATCCCTCCTCTAAGATTTTAGCAAAGCACCCCTTGTTGAGGGAGCCTTCTCCGATTAAGCGGAAATCTCCTAGTTCAAATGGGAACAGTCCCCAAAAAAGGGAGCAAAGATCAAAAATTCGTGCAGGTGGCTTCCGATCGGATTCGACGTCTCTCGTGACCTTAATCTCTTCCAACATGCAAGTATGTATGATTTCCTTACTGTTTTGGCCGATTTTGTGCAAATTTTGTCGTCACTAAACATCCCTTCTTCTTTTAACTCAGGGTCTCGGCGTCACGAATGCTTTCATCAGACTTGCACGTGGCCATAAAATGGCGCCTCTTGATGAAGGGGCCGGCGACACTGAGTCTCTTGAAGATGAAGAAGAATCCGAAGAGGAAGAAAGCTCGAGATCCGGTAGCGAGAAGAGCACTTCTGAATGTAGCAACGAGTCTTCTTCCAGTGGGCCCACAAATGAGTCGGTGAGTTTTCCACACATTTTTTTTTGGCTTATTTATTTATTCGGAATAAATACTCAATCGGCGATATCACAGGAAGAAACCATTCTTGGAAATAACCCTGAGATGGAGACTCATCATAGTGAAGATGTAGCTTCGTCTCCAATCATGGAAGTCGTACCCGCTAGTAATCCGGAGATGGAGGTTGATCGTGGTGAAGACGTTGTTGTGATCAAATGGCGGAAAACGCTTCCGTGGCTGCAGGCGTAATCCTTGCCAAGGAACCTTTGTTAGTTGTGGATTCTACTGCAGGCGTGGCTTTCGAACCTCCATTCTTGGCTCCTTTTGAAGGTCACGTGCTGATCGGAAGCTTCAGTGTACCAGTTAAATATGAGGAGTTGTACACCAAAATATGGGAAAGGTATGGACATATCGCCACAACCCAAAAGATCACTAGCCGATTTGCGTTGGTCAAGCGTGTGGAAGAAGCTTTGTCTTCAATTCATAACATGTGCAATGTGATTGGCCACACTGTTTCTGGAGATGTAGTCTCAAGATGGAAGTTTCACCGAGATATGTGCGTAGACTTCGAGTTTAACGCCTCTTGGTTCTGTGAAGGATTTTCCAAGATCCAAAAGTTGCAGGCTGAAGCGGTCGAAGGTCCCTCCGCGGCTTTGATCCATCAACAGGAAGCAGAAATGGAAAAGTTGTCTTAAGAGTTGAAACTGAAACAGGCGGCTCTTCAAAGCATGAAGGATGTTTTCTCCCAAAAGAACAAGCCGTTGTTGGATAATTTCCCTTGAATGCCTTTTATTTTTCTGAACTTCCTTCTCTTAGGGTTTTTTTTTTTGAAAGGAAAAAATACACCTGTTTATGGTTTGATTTTCTGTTTTTTGGATTGATAGATGGTTGATTTATAAGGATTTTCTGAATTGACTTATTTTTGGGACGGTTTTGTGAGTAATAAATTTTTTTGAAAGTAATGGTACTTAAATCAACGGATATGTTAGGATCCAAATCCTGAATAAAGGTAGTGCAACCATTTTTGGAAGAACGACAAGTATTGCATGAAAAGGGAAAAATATGGGAATGGTATGAAATCTTAGAACAATTGGGTTATTGGATTTTGTTGTCAATATGAAACTGACGCCTGTGTCAGATTTCTAGCACATTCAAAACGTGAGTTGCGCAAACAATGTTCAAAAAAACTTACCCGCTTAAAAGTCTTCCAATAAACTGAATTTTCAGGAGTAAATCCAAATTTATTGTGTGACACTGTCCCGGCCGCGAGTAGTCCCCAGTCTTCCTTTATTATCCGTGTAACACATTTACGTCGATTTGCGGCAAGGAGAAGAGTCTCTAGTCCCCAGGCGCAATTCCCCTGAATCTATCTTTCTTTGGACAATGCGCTTCAGAGCATTGCATTCACTGGTAGGATGATGGATAAATCTGTGATAGTCGAAATATCTTGAATCTAACATCTCTTGATTAGTTGGTGGGCGTCATACCGAGGGTAGTTGGACCACCCCCTCTTGCACCCAAATTTCCAGTAACTCCAGGACTCTGTTGACAGGCAACGGGAAGCGTGAATATTCTGGGTCTGGATTCTCTTGCATTAGCGGCTGTGGTGGGAGTTCTGGTGGGTTTTGGTATAAAGATCTTTTCAAGGAGGAATTGATGCTTGAGCGATCATGGATTCATGAGCGGAGCGTTTACTTCCACCATATTGCTGAAGGGTAATTTATCTTGAGGGGCATGTGTCAGTGGCGGCGACATGAGATTGCTGGGCTGGGTATTTCTCGTTCCCATAAGCGTCTTGGAATATTTCCCCTTCTTTCGACTCTTCTCTCGTAAGTAAAGCATTCGTGGCTGCGGATTGTTGGACGACTCTTTGAGCCTTCACGAGAGTTTGGAGATAAATGTTTTCCAACAAATCTTCATAGGCTGTCTCTTTGCCCTTGTCTTATAGACACTGTGGCACACCTGGCAAGTATCCTTCCTTGGTCTTGTGAAACTATCTTAGCTCCCTGTCGTTTACATAATTCAATTGGCTGCTCTTCTGCTCTTATATGACATGGCTACGTGATCTGTTTGCGTCTTCATTGGTAGGAGTACGAGCCTTAGCCAAATACTGAACGTCCTTCGTATTATCCTTGAAATTGGTGAGATTCTTCTGACAGGTACCCGCTGATTCTTTCCACAATCGACTTATCATACTCTTCAGGATACGAAGCGTCTCGTTTTGCCGTATGATAATATCAACTTGGTTTGCATCCATATCTTCTATCACTCTTATTACGCCTTCCATGGTGGTTGGCTTCTGGATGTTCATTGCTTTTGAAAGGTTCGAATGACCAGGAAACATCTGGGAAATTGGAAACTTTGACTGAAATGAGTTTTAGTTAATGATTGGATTAAGCATAAGACCAATTGGGATGGAAATTAAATTGAGAATTGAATTTGATATTGCAACCGAGAGATTAATCTCCCACTGTGGTCGCCAATTGTTTATGGGTAAAAATTGTTTCTACTGGTTTTGGTAAATTTGGGTGTATGGATGAGAAACAAATCTAAACCTTAAAAAATGAACTGTACAGAAGTACTTTAGATTCGAGAGATCAATCTGTACAATCCTGGCCTAAACCAAGAATTGGTCGTTCCAGTCTTGCTTCGGCCACAAAGTGAAAGAGAAGGGATGGTCTTTGGGAGGGAAGCAAAGGAAGTGTTGATATCAGAATGGTTAACTCTGAAGGTGTGACTATTTTATGACTTGTATCCGAATTTTGGAACTGGCTTGCGTAATGTAAGATATCAGTTCTTTGGTGTTTTTTGGCATGCTGATGCGAAAAAGTGGCACGTTTGGCATGTTTAGCTTGCCGATTAGTGCATTGGCTCGACATGCCATTTTTTGCATGCCATTAACATGCAGAGCGAAATAGCACGTTTGGCATGCCATTGGCATGTTGGCGCGGTTTTGGAAAGCCAATTGGCTTTGTGACCATATGGCGCCATTTGCCTTTTTCAACACTGTGGCAGGTTTAGAGCTACCTGATTGGTCAATAGAAAGAGGGTCCGGCCAAGCATGGGCGTGCCCACACTTTCAGTGTGCATGGCGGTTTAAAGCGGCCTGATTGGTCAATGGGAAATAGGGTCGGCAAGCATGGGCCCAACCACAACTCGTGTGCGTGTGGCGGGTTTAAGGCGACTTGATTGGTCGACTGGAAACAGGGGCCAGTCGGGAAACATGGGGTGTGGCCACTTGCAAGCGGCGCCGGCTGGCCTATGGCATGACCACACCTCCCTTTGTTGTTGCTCGTATTCTGTGGCTCCTTGTTTTCTGATTTTGAGTAGGATTTTGCACCACTAATCCATGGCGGATTAATTGCCTAGTTTACCTAAGCTTGGTTTCGACCAACGGGGTCTAACATGCTGCGGAGGGCGCAAAACCCTAATTTTTTGCAAATCAGGTTAATATTTGAAACTTGTGAATTATCACAAAATTGATTGAATCATGTGTGTTGACACAAATTTCTTTAAGTTTATTGCCAGAGAGCAGTATGCTTTCTGATTGAGTACTTTTATGCAAGGACCTTAACCTTGATACTTGGAAATTCGTGCTACTCTGCTGCGAGTGAACACAAATTGTCATGCCATATCAATATTAAGGGTTCGGCCGGGGAACATAGCACAGAAGGCATTAAAAGAAACTTATATTAATTGAATAACATAGGCAAGGTGCCGAAATTTACAGAATATTTGGGATTGTTGCTACATGCACCATTCTGGATAAATTTCATGTGAACATATTGAATTGCTCAATAAATGCGCTAATAAAATGGTTGGAAACTCATCACCTTACATGGCTTCGTTTCTTTGCAGAATGACGACGCATTAAATTCAAGGTTTTACAAATTTAGCACTGAACTAAAAACCACCATCAACAAACTCAACATCAAGAGATAAGGTTTCAAGTTTCTTTTCAAGCCATGAAAACACTTCAAGGGATTTTAAAACTGGTGGAGGTTTAAACAGAATTTTTTCTCCAGATTTTATTAAATCAGTCATGGAAGAGAATTCTGAAGTCCCTGGATTTGGTGGTACGTTTATTGAGATAACACTTCTGTCCATAGAGTCAGATTGCTACAAACACATACTTGTGAGGTCTTAAACGCGTTTTCCTGCTCTGATACCAATTGAAAAAGCGGGAGTCTAACAACCACACCCAATATTTCGTTTAGGCAATCTGTATGGACTAACTCCAATATAATTCCAAGAGAATCAACTAGACAGTCAGACTCAATCAAGGAAAATATATCCAAGAGTTATATCTCAATTTCTCAAATCAATCTGCAATCAAACAAATAGAAATCTGTGAGTCGGATTATAACAGAAATAACTTGGATGGTACAAAAGACCAATATCTAAGCATTAATAAATTTCAATCAACAACCCAAGGTTGGGTTCACCAATTGATTGAACTACGCACAACCTGTGATATTTCAATTATATAGAAAATTTAATACGGAAAAGAAATGACACAGACACCAGAAATTTTGTTAACGAGGAAACCGCAAATGCAGAAAAACCCCGGGACCTAGTCCATATTTGAACACCACACTGTATTTAGGCACTATAGACTCTAGCCTACTACAAGTTCACTTCAGACTGGAATGTAGATGATCCCTAACCAATGTCACACTGATTAAGGTACAATCGCGTTCCTTACGCCTCTAAATCCCAGCAGCACTCTACGCACTTGATTCCCTTAACTGATCTCACCCACAACTAAGAGTTTCTACGACCCAAAGTTGAAGACTTGATAAAAAAATATGTCTCACACAGAAAAGTCTATTGAATAGATAAATCTGTCTCCCCCAGAAATACCTACGAGATTTTTGTTTCGTCTTTTGATAAATCAAGGTGAGCAGGAACCAATTGATACACTAGACTTATATTCCGGAAGAATAACATAGCCATATGGAGGAACTAACTTTCTTTCTTGTCCCACAAGGAAGGTATGAAAATCAATCACCTCACAATAATCTTAACCGTATGGTAGCGGAATAAGATATTGTGGAACCACAAAGAATGAGATGAAGAGCTTTGTGATTACTTTTTATCTCACCTATCGGAGATTAAATCTCGAGCAAATCTTAGAGAAGATAGTACTCAACATGATAGAACAAAGTAAGATCATAACACGCAACTATAGAGAAAATAGTTGGGCCTGGTTTCAGAATCCCAATGAAGTCTTTAAGTCGTTAACCTATAATGGTTTTTGGAAAAACCTAGGTTAAAGGAGAATCGACTCTAGTCACAACTAGTATCACACATGAGGTGTGGGGATTAGGTTTCTCAGTTGCTAGAGTTCTTCCTTATATAGTCTTTGCAATCAATGCTACCTTGGTAACAAAGCATTCAATAATCACCATTAGATGAAAACCTGATTAGACTCAAGATAATATCTTTCAACCGTTATATTGTCTTAGGTTGTTATACACAAATGAAAGGTGCCTTCATTTAGATATGGGTAAACGTATTTAAACTTGTACACTTGGTTGGCTCAACAATAGTTAACCGAAGTTAGCCATATGAACACTTTCATATCAACCTTGTTCATCTTTATCACAACTAGTTCAGATGACTCAAATGAAACTAGTTATAGAGTTTTTCAATTTTTTATATTCTCATAGAAGTATACAAGTCACAATTGAAGAAAAATCGGTTTTGATTCACTCGAATCAATTCATGAACATTATAGCCACGGTTTGCAAAGATTGCATTCCTTATTATATAAACATAAATAACCGATTTGTTCATAAGTATTTGTTCATTATACTCATGAACATAAATGTATTTGTTCATGAGTATGTAAACATAGATAACCGATTTTAGAACTTAACCAACTCAGGTATGCAAACGGGTACGCATACCTAAGTTCCCGGACTTGGTCTTGTTTGCCAGTATGCAAACGGGTACGCATACTTTCGTTCATGAGCGAACACAGTTGAATCAGTACGCATACGGGTATGCATACTATAGTTCACGGACTTCAACTGTTGAATCAGTACGCATACGGATATGCATACTAAATTCCCGGACTTGAAATACACATGCAACAGTTAGCATACAAGTAAGCATACTATGCAATACCCAATCAAATGTTAATTGTTCTAAACTCCCATTTCAATCATTGGAACATTCTTGGAAGACGAGAATAGCTGTCTCACAGAAACTATTAGCTTCAAAGCAATATTCAAGTGATCAAATGATCAATACAAAACATTCCTAGTCTACATCAAATGACTGTCTCACACAAATCATGTAAGATGTTACCAGGAGATTTTCACATGATCATATTTTGAATTTCGTCAAGAATAAAAGATGAGATTGGTTAAAGCGAAAGCTTACCAACACATATTTTGAGAAATATGTAAGCAAGTTAAACTCAACTCGAAATATCAAATGTGTATAATGTAAAGTCTACGTAGCTATACGACTTTTGTCTCAAAAGGAGATAGAACAGAAATAGACTTCTGAGTGACAGATGAGTTCAAGTATCCACATACCTTTTGTTGATGAAGTTCCACAAGCTCCCCTTAGTAGTTCTTCATCTTCAACTGATGAACATCGTGAAGTCTAAAACTCAAGTACACATTCTATCATAATCCGAGACATAGCTATAAATAGACTAGAAACCAAGACTTATAGTTTTGACAACTAAACTTGACAAACAAGCTTGAGATTGAAACACTTGCGAGTTCGACCGAGTAGTGCTCTAATACTTACATGAACTCCTAACAAAAGTTTCATCTAAACAAAGAAATTGTTTGCTTGAATCTCAAGTTATCGTACCTTGAATTCAAATCAACCCTATATTGAAAGTCTATAAATAGAGAGACACAAACAACTGGGAATTTTAATCCTTGACACTTCTGTGTCCTAGTTTTTTGCTAAAGTCGTCCTTTATTAACCTAGGTTTCCTCTGAGAAACATAATTATGTTAACGACTTACAGACTTCACTTAGGGATTCGTGAATCCAGGTCTGATTATCTTTAGCTTGATAGTCCGTATATCATGATCTTGTTATTTTTGTTGTCGTGGTTTTCGTCAATCTCCCTCAGGAATGAGTTAGATAAAAATCGCAAAGTTTTTTTCGTCCCAGACTTTGTGATTCCTTAAGACAGATATCTAAACTCTTCTTTATTGATTGGTTTAAGATTGTTCTTGAGAGGTGGTTAATAATCCAAGCTCCTCAGCTAACTGAGTATAAGTGTTCTGGATTTATGAGGTTTGCAAGCTTTGTCTATTGCAAACTGATTACTAAACCTCGGTCTATTAGATTTAACGGGAAATCAAATGAGATTATCCATTAGAGGGAGATTGGTATCAAAAGACTTCACTTAGGCTGAAGCAACTCTTATGCTGTAAAAGACATCAGTTAAGGGAATCAATTGCGTGAGCCTTGCGAGGTTCAAGAGACGTAAGGAGTACGACTATAACTGAATTGCTTGGAGGGTGAATTCAGTCTCAAATACATTCCATTCTGAAGTCTGATAGTAAGCCAATATCTGTAGTGGCTTAATAACAGTCCGATGTTCCATTATAATAGATAGGTCTCCTCTTTAAAGATTAACTACGCTTTAAAGGTGGTCACCGTTTATTGGTTTGGGTTTTAAGGTAAATAAGGATGTTCTCCAACGAAGAAATCTTCATATTTGTTGTCTCCGGCCACAGAACCTTCACCAGAATCTTCACCATTAATTTATCTTGCTATGTAGGAATATTCACCACTCGTTACAAGAGATTTGAGCAAATCACTCTTCATTGGGAGCACATCTTTCTAAATAAGAAAAATAAACAAAATGGTTGGAATATAAGTTCGGCAAAGACCATTCTTCCTACAATTTAATCAGATTTTATTCATACTTGTATTTGTTCTACTTCAGTAATTTTTATCTTTATCTTATCAGAATTCTTGGTATTGTATCTTTTATGGTATGATCTTGTTTCTTCGTATTTTCGATCTTAAACTCATTGCAACCTCGAATTACCATCAATAAAAAGGTTTCTTGATTGTCCCAAGAAGGTTATTTAAATTCAGTACCCAACTTTGTAACCAAAGTTGTGTTTGGGTCCCAAAAAGTTCAATATTATAGTTTAGTACTCAGGACCGTAGTTGACCGTCTTGATTGTTATCAAAATAATTTTAGTTTTAGTTTTAATAATTTTAATTTAGTTTTAGTTAACCACTAATAAATGATTATATAACCTACAATGTCACCTTGCTCACCACAACTGTACCATCGACATCACAGTTGCCTTGTTGGAGATCAAAGTCCCCTTTCAGATAATGGTTGAAATTTCAAACCCACGGTTGTATTACTAATTAAGACTCCGATTGGACCCAAATTGGATATGAAAGTTCTAATCCCAAAATACAATCAAACACCATGCTGAAAACACTCCCAACTAAGTCTCCACCATCATCTGCAGTTTGAACCAACAAATCGCCACCACCTCTCAAAAATGTAAGGTGTTTTCAACTTGGTTATGAATACCCGAGGTTCTAAACGACAACAAAATTCGAGATAGACATAAATGAAATTACTAACTCCTTTATCAATGAAATCATCTTGAAAAACTAAAAAAACAAAATCAAAATGAAACCCAACTTTGAAATCATAAAGTGAATGACAAACTGAGCATAACAATCAAACTAAATATTTAAAACCAATTAATCATAAAAATTTAATCTTTCCTTATTCGTATCCTTTAAGAATCGTATTCATAAAAATTAATAAAAATTATTCATAAAAATTAATCAACCATAAAATCCAAAAGTCTTTAAGAATTGTATCCTTTCTTCATAACATCAGGTACCAAATTCATTTCCTTTAGTCGTATCACGAGAATTCCACTTGTTTTCCACGTAGATTTCTCAAATTGAAATTTGAATCGGTAGCTTTTTTGGATAGTGTGAATGGCCCGCCATTCTTTTTGGTTTCGATTTCTCCGTTTCAAGATCATTTTTTCATGGAAGCTTGTTCTTTAACCAATATATCCACCGTAAGTTTTATATTAGCAAAACTTCCCGAGGAAAGTGAATATAAAGAAAAAGATATTGATGAAAACAATGATGATATTGTTATGTTTCCGCCACTACCAGAAATTGATCATGATAATGACCAAAATTCATAATATAAATTTTTTTCCATTTAATAGAGAAGGAGCCAACGAGGCGAGTTGGATGAGAAGGAAAAATAACAACCGAAGTGGTGTAATTAGTAAATAAAAAGCATACCTTAAGTTTCAGTTTGTAATTTCCACAGTCAACATGATTTTGTACCCGTCAACACGGTCAACTATGGTCTTGGGTACTGAACTCTAATATTAAAATTTATGGGACCCAAACACATCTTTAGACATAAATTTGGGTACTAAAGTCCAATTAACTGAAACACATTTTTAGCGTGTGCTTGTTTTTCGGGGATAATTATAGGATAACAGGGAAATAAACCCTAGCATTCATATGTTTTAAGTATTCAACAAGCATACCCTTTAAAATCGACTATGTTTTTTCAATCACGTTGTAAATAGAGTTTATGAAATTATTGCCCCGTTGCTATTTTATACTTTCCAAAGCTGCAATAGTCTCTGTCTTTTTTGTGTCATGCGTTGTATTTGGGATGCATAATGCTCATTTACATTCACCTGCACCATTAGGGCAATTTTTATGGGACGGGGCAATCTTAGATTTGCCCGTTTTGATCCCATTATGGAATCAACAAACCTGAAAAAATTGATGGGAAAAGCAAATTTATTGGATTCCCTTTACGACTGATGAAGAGTCAGGTGTTTCACCCTATATCGCGCGGGTGATTTGTGACCGCACGACATACTCCACTCGCTCAGACTAACTTTTTAATATAAAATTTTATTTTAATCTGACACAGTGTTATTATATTACTCCCCCTGTTTCTGGAAAAGAGATATTTTCACTTTTTCAATTTAGCTTATTTTTAGGCTAAAATGAAAAAGTGAAAGTATCTCTTTTCCAAAAACAAAGGGAGTATTACTTTTAAGTTCATAGTATTATATACATTATTATTATTTTAATTTTATTATTAGATAAAGAGTATTACATTAACTAGTTGGAAGATGAATCTTACCATAGTTGCGAATCGGGCAACCGCCGTTCTGACTAATCTTCCACCGATTTCCACCATTTTTGTCGTCCAAAGCCTCTGCATGTCCAAGATTCAGACCTAAATCACCTTCTAAACTCTTGTTTTATATCCTTATAGCTTTAATCTCGGTTTTTTCATCCCATTGTCTCTCATATTTTTAGATTTTTCTCTTCTCTTTAGAAATTTTGATTTCTCTTCGCAATTTTATTTAACAGTTTTGAATGTTTGATTAATACTTCTTCTTCTTTGAATCTTTTATTTCTCCTTTTTACATGATTTATCCCTTACCTTCTTTCCAAACCTGATTGGTGGGAGCTAGGTTTTAGCAAAACACAAGAACGGAGGCTATGATGTCTATCAGTGGTTTCTGGTTGGTGTTCTCTTTAGATCGAAGGGCAAACTTCAAAATCTGAAATTGATGTCTCTTATAAATCCAAAGACAAATCTTAAATTCAGAGGTTAGAGTACAAGTTTCGAATTTTAAATCTTTGAAGCAATTGTCATATTCAATTCAAGAAGAATCTAGAGTTGGTGGTTTTATTCTAATTTGAAGATTAAGTATGATTCTCAATAGTTAAATCCAGATTATACTTGTTTTAATCTCTGACGCAAGTAGTCATATTAATTTCCAATAAGAAGACATAAACCCTTTGTATTCTTGAAGTCTCAGTGGGCGGGCAGCATAAGATAGATAATTTCAATTAATTTTTGGAGCTTTGGAATTAAAATTTTGAATAAGTTTCATCATTTAAGAAGATAAGAAATTACTTAAGGACATCATTGTTGGTTGTTTAGTTGGAGGATTTTATAATTGAAGTAATTATTATTTTTATAATGGGAAGCCTGGTTTTCTTCAAGCTCGGAGATTAGTCTATTGTTAATTTCCAACGCCTTTATAGTCAATGTTCTTGGTGTTCTTGCTGGATCTTTTGTGAACCTACCAATCAGGCCAGTTTCCTATTCTTCTGATCCTTTTATCTACCAATCCTTTCCTTTGAATTATTTTTTTTTCTAAATTTTCCAATCAACTCTTGTTTTCAGTCTTTTTCGATTCTGCAATTTATAGTTAATCGCCTTTCTGATTTCTATTATCTTTGTTTGTATTGTAAGTTTACCATTTTCCCACTTTTAATTTCTATTTGCTGCGTCTATTTAAGTCTTTTACAATGAAACTCCTGTCATGGAATATGCAGGGGATTGGGAATCCCCTCACAAAAAACCACCTTAAATACCTTCTCAAGAAGCATAACCCTGACTTCATCTTTCTGGCAGAAACTAATGCCCTTAAAGATAATATGAGTATTATTGCTATAAATTTAAAATTTCATGATTGGTTCGTCGTTCCTAGGATAGGTCTTTCTGGTGGTTTCCTCATTGTATGGCATAATAATATCCAAGTGAAATGCATTGCTGAGTTTTTTGATATTTCTTTTTTTTGAAATTCATGACTGTTTTAATAATATTTGGAATGTTGTTTTCATGCACGGGTCTCTAAATGCTCAAGGAAAAAAGTTTCAGTAGGAAAAAATAAATTTCTTCTGTCGTATGAATTCTAATTTTCCTTGGATCATAATAGGTGATTTAAATTTTATTCTTCATGTTAATGATAAACAAGGGGGGAACATTAGCTCTAATATAAATAAGTTTATTCATGATAGCATTCAGTCTCTAGGGTTAATAGACCTTAGATATCAAGGCATCCCTTTTACTTGGTCTAATAATAGAGAAGGTCATGAAAACATTAAAGAACGTATTGATAGAGTTTTAACTTCTTTTTGTTGGTTTAATCTTTATCCTAATGCTATTGTTAGTCATCTCCCTAGAATTGGTTCTGACCACACCCCTATTTTGTTAACTTGTAAACCTTTGAATCAACACTCTCACAAACCTTTTAAATTATGAGAACTTGGTTAAGTCATGAAAACTTTAGTAATCTTATAGCTAAAAATTGGAACTGTAATCTTAATGGTTCTAATGCCTATAAACTTCAAGGAAAACTTAAAAATCTATCTTACATTCTTACTAAATGGAACAAAACAGTCTTGGTAACATTTTCCAAAACATTGATAACTTTAATAAGAAAATGGAATATCTTCACACCATAAATCCTTTACCAATTTTAGGAATTAAAAATACTCAGAATTAACTTGATACTTGGTATAATAGAGAGTCTGATTATTGAAATCATCTTTCGAAAGATAAATTTATTAAGGATTTGAGAGGAACACCGCTTTCTTCCACCAAGCTTCTAATAACAGAAGAAGAATAAATCATATTCATACCCTTAGAAATGACTCCGGTCTTTGGATTGATAATATACCTCAGATTCATA
This sequence comes from Papaver somniferum, assembly GCF_003573695.1. Taxonomy (NCBI): domain Eukaryota; kingdom Viridiplantae; phylum Streptophyta; class Magnoliopsida; order Ranunculales; family Papaveraceae; genus Papaver; species Papaver somniferum. The sequence goes on along the minus strand of NW_020620825.1, from coordinate 9,150,629 downwards.
TCATTATAATAAAACATTTCAAAAACATAAGCACTTCCATTAATGCGCAACATCTTGATATTCTCAAAAATCTCATTCATCCTTGTATTAGCGAAGATGATAATAATTTGCTCACTAAAATTCCTGACGAAATAGAAATAAAAAACACTCTTTTTAATATGAACCAATGGGGCTCCCTAGACCGGATCGTTACCCTCCCGGTTTCTTTAAATCTCACTGGGATATTGTTAAAAATGACATTATCAACCTTGTTCAGGATTTTTTCAAAAAGAAATACATTCTCAAAGAAATGAATTATACTTACATTACTTTGATTCCTAAAGTTCAAAACCCTTTTACGCCTAGTGATTTTCTCCCTATTAGTCTTAGTAATACTACGTATAAAATTATCTCGAAAATCCTAACAAACAAATTAAAACCTTTACTTCCTAAAATCATTTCTCAAAATCAATCTGCTTTTATTCTTGGTCGTCAAATTACTAACAATATCATCGTGACTCATGAAATCTTGCATTCCATGAAGATTTCGAAAAATAAAAATGGAAATATGGCTTTAAAAATCGATCTGTCAAAAGCTTTTGACATAATTTAATGGGATTTTCTTAACCAGACCCTTCTTTCTTTTGGTTTTAGCAAATATTGGTGTCACTTAATTATGCAATGTATAACCACTACTTCTTTTTTTGTTCTTTTAAATGGTGTGCCTGGTGAAAACTTTTATGTGTCTAGGGGTCTCCGTCAGGGCGACCCGCTTTCTCCTTACTTATTTATAATCTGCATGGAAGTTCTTTCTAAACTTCTTTTAAAAGTTAAAAATGAAAAACAAATTTCAGGAATTAAAGTTACTAAAACAGCTCCCTCTGTTTTCCATCTGTTTTTCGCTGACGACTGTTTTCTATTCTCTAAAGCTAGTATGTCTGAAGCAAAAAATATTACAATCATTCTCAATTTTTTTCGAGAAATGATTGGGCAGGTCATTAACTTTCAAAAATATGGGATTTACTTTACTCCTAAAATTCACAACAAGCATTGTAAAATCATTTCTAAAATTCTCAAGGTTCGGCAAATTTCTAAGAATGATAAGTATCTTGGAACACCTCTCTTTTTTGACAGGAATAAAGTTAATAACTTTGAACCTTTAATTAATAAATACTATGCCTCTCTTCAGGGTTGGATTGGAAAGATATTTAATCATGCTGGCCGTACTGTTTTGATTAAAACTGTGCTCTGTGCTTACCCTAACCACCAAATGCAATGTTTAGCTTTTCCTAAGCAAACTTTAGATAACTTAGATAAAATACAAAGGAATTTCTGGTGGAAAAAGAAAAACAAAACGAAATGTTATTATCCTAAAGCTTGGCCTAACATTACCAAAGACGTTAGACATGGAGGTCTGGGAATTAGCATACCTCACAAACATAACCTTGCTTTAATCACCAGGTTGGCCTGGAGATTAATTCATAGTCAAGAAAAACTTTAGGATAAAATCCTTAAACACAAATATTTCTGAAATCATAACCCGCTAAGAAAAACAATAAAATATAGAATTTCATGAATTCAGTCTAGTATTAGGAAAGGTCTGGAAGTAATAAAATCCAACAGTGTTTGGCAGGTGAAAAATGGAGCAGATATAAAACGGTTAATATCTGCTCCCTAACCAGTCCGTGCCTCTGACCACTGTTAAGATTGATGATAATATTCCTAAAACGGTTAATAACCTGATTTATGGCTCCCTAACCAGTCCGTGACTCTGACCACTGTTAAGATTGATGATAATATTCCTAAAACGGTTAATAACCTGATTTCCTTCGATGGAAATTGGGACATGAAAATTATCTCTAATTATATAAATATCTCAGAACATAATGTTATTAACTCCATAACTATCAATCTAAATAAACCTGATAGGATAAGATGGCTTTCGACTAGATCAGGAGAACTTACTAAGAAATCTGCTTATAATTTTCTTACTAAGCTCAAAATTGATAAGGATGAAGCTTTATTTTGGAAACAAATATGGGGTTTAAACATCATGCCTAAAGTTAATATGTTTTGTTGGAAAATTGTTTCTGGTGGTCTATCTTTAGACCGTAAAATGTCTAGATATGTTAAAGATAAAAATCCTTTTTGTCTCCTCTGCAACTGTAATGCTCTGGAGGATGAAATGCATTTGTTTGTCAATTTTCCCTTTACCAAAAAAATGTGGTCTTAAAAACATTTATAACTATAAGTGTCAAAATGATGCTTTGCATTGGTTCAATTTTTGGATGAACAACAAATTTTTTAAAGATCATGACAAAATTTCTTTCATTATTTGTTCTTTTTGGAAATTCAGAAATCGTGTTAACTTTGATAAGATTTTGCCAGAGCCACAAAAGTTAATTGACATTATTAACTCCACAAACCAGAATCACTCTATCACTAGGACTGCCCCCGTTCGGAACTTCTCTTTCTCTGAAAAAGAAGTTTGCAATGCTTGTAATGCTAATGATAACATGAAATTTGATTGGTTTGTCCCTTTTGATGCATCTTTCATGGAATCTGATTTCACTATGGGATATGCGATCTGTATTCTGAATAAAGCAGGAAACAGAAGGAATTGTAGAGCATACATCAGTTGGGCATCCTGCCCCGTAGAAACTTAAGCTAAAGCAGGGATAGAGGCTCTTAGATGGATAAAGGATTTGGATCTCAACAACTGTTGCTTAATCAACAACTGTCAAATCTTGGTGAAGACTGTTAATGGAGAAATAAATTTTGAAGATCAGCCTTGGAGATCTCACACTATCATCAACAGATGCAAAATTTCTTTCACTTACTGTAACTTGGTTTCTTTTGTGTTTAAAACTAGAAAGTTTGTTGATTTTCTTGCTAAGGAAGTTAGAGCTAGGAGAATCATATACTTCTCTATGGAGAATATGTATAAATGTGAGAAATTAATTTTCTTAGAAAGGGCTAATCTCAAATTAGATCGCATCTTATGTAATGCAAACTTCCGTTTATAATTAAATAAAAGCCTTCTTATCATAGAGAAAAAAAAAACTAGTTGGAAACCTAATAAGTTAAGCTCCAACAACGTATTACTACATTAATTTTATAATGTTTTATATATTAATATACATCCTCCAAAGTAGGCGTTGGCGCCACAGGAAAAGCAGCTGGCGACTCGTTATCAACCGCCCGCAGATCATCGTCAACTGTGCGTTTGTTGTTCAGCAGCTAAATACGTTTTACCATAGTAGAAATCCTGGTTTGCCAATCCACCAGGATGAGCAAACAAATCAATCACCATTGCCATAGGAACGGCCCTTTGTAGTACTGTGATGTGAGGTAGGCCAAAATTTTCATTCAAATCCAGATCAAATTTAGATGCTTTACAGCTGGTAACTCCCAATTGGCGGATGAGGTTTCACTAGAAAATATCCACAAAATCCCATTCACCATTCAGACAAGTCGGACTCAACAAGAAACGACAATTAGAAACTGCTAAAAACCGTGTCCATCGTGTCAGCCAAGTCATCCAATAAGAATAATTTAATAACGAGAAAACCGGGGAAAAGTAGATTCCTGCTCTAAACCCTTTTTTGTGGTTTTCTTCCTTTCTTTTTCTTTTCCACGAACGCGGACAAGAAAGAAAAAGAGTGAGTATACCTTTTCCCAAATTTCATTTTTCGTCATTTCATTTCATATATCGCGTCAAGAAGCACCGGTGAGTCTCAAAATCAAATCAATTCATTTTTAATTTTTTTAGATTTCTTGATATTTTTTCAACAATTTTTGTCTTTCATCAGTGGTGGATCTTGTTCACTGCTTATTGATGGAGAGATCTAAGAGTTAATTTCGGAATTATTATGGTATTAGGGTTAGGATCATCTTAATAAACAAAGCAACAGAAACTGAATTTAGTGGATAGGAGGTTCAAATTTTGATAGAGAATTGTTTTGTTCAATGTTTTTTGATTTGGGGGGAGTAAAAATTAGGGCATGATTAAATTAGACGAGAAAATGAAAGGTTTGATAAGTAGAATGGTTCCGTTAGGGGCACCTATAGCTGATAATGAAGATGAGATTGATTATTCATTTGCTATGGAGTATCAAGGACCACCTGTTACTTACGATCTTCCTCGAGCCGTACCGATTGATATTAAACGAATACCTACTGCTTCTGTTGTTGCGCCGAGATCTTTGTCTGATAAGATGTTGTTACCGGTTGTTCAGCCAATACTGATACCTGATTCTGTTAGTAAAGATCAGCTGAAAGAGACAGTGTTGGTTTCTGAATGCGTTGTTGTTTCTCCAACATCTGTAATTGCATTTGAGAAGAGAGTAAGAGATGGGAATGAGTGTGGAGTATCTAGTGAATTCAGTAGTTTGGGTACTTCAAGATTATCAAATGGGCTTGATCAGTCTTGTGAGTTGTCGGATCTGGTTGATAGCTCCGGGGGTTTAGGTTTTCGAGACGGTCAGGAGTGCTCGGGTGAGTTGTTACATACAGGAAGCAGCTCAGACAGGTTAGGAACTTCTGATTGCAAAGTTCATGAGTGTTCAGCTGTCTTAGGGTTGTCCGATGGCCATGAGTGCTCTGGTGATTTTTCACACATAGGAAGCAGCTCGGATACATTAGGAATTTCTAGTGATAAGGGTCAGTCTGGTGAGATTAGGAGTTCAGAAATTTTGGCGTCTTTAGAAGATTGTGAAGAGAATGTTGATTTTTTAAATGATACGGATCCTCAGGATTGGGTATCATCCGAGTTGAGCTCACAATTTCTGTCTTCGGCGGAATCTTCGTTCAAGGCTGAGGATTCTTGTAATTTGCCTCTGACTCGTGGTAAGAAAGCAGCAATTGTCAAATTCCGTGATGTCAAATCTGGTGACATAGTTCACGAAGATTACAGTGGTGCTGAACCTGAAGTTGTCCTAGAAAAGAAAGTACCTGAAACCAAAGTAAAGAAAGGGTTGTGTTATCGGTGCCAGAAAGGAAATCGTTTCACAGAAAAGGAGGTTTGCATCGTCTGTAATGCCAAGTATTGCAGTAATTGTGTTCTTAGGGCAATGGGCTCGATGCCCGAGGGAAGGAAATGTGTTACTTGCATCGGCTATCCTGTAGATGAATTAAAACGCAAGGGATTAGGAAAATGTTCACGCATTCTCAAAAGGTTGCTGAGTGAGTTGGAAATTCGACAAATAATGGAGGCAGAGAAGTTATGTGAGGCCAATCAGCTACAAGCCGAGTATGTCTATGTGAACCGACAACAGCTTTCTCAAAATGAGTTAGTTTGTTTGCAGAATTGCCCAAATCCACCAACAAAGTTAAAACCTGGGCGTTATTGGTACGATAAGGTCTCTGGGCTTTGGGGAAAGGTTAATCTTCAATCCATAAGGCTCTTTTTCATTTCTGGTATTTCTTTTGATATTTCTTTTTAATGATAGACTTGATGCCCTTGCTTAATTTACAGGAAGGTCAGAAGCCTTGCAAGATCATTAGCCCCCATCTGAATGTTGGGGGACCAATCATGGCAGATGCTAGCAATGGAAACACGCTAGTATTTATGAATAATCGTGAGATCACTAAGGTGGAGCTACGCATGTTTCAGGTTTGTATTGTAATTTTGAAACGGTTTTTGTTATCTGCACTTTGATAAAACAATGGTTTATAGAATCAGAACTGAGCATTGTTTGGTTAATAATTGCAGTTGGCAGGAGTCCCAATGTGCTGGAAACCCTCACGTCTGGGTGATGAGGAAGGGTCATCCCAGGAAGAAGGTGGCAGAAGAATATTGAAAGGAAAATAGGAGCAAGGTTGGTGTTTTCACATGATATCCTTTCATGCTTCTCGATTTGTCTCTGACACCGTGTTCACTTATTTCTGGTTTGGGTTCTTACAGGCTGGAATGAAGCTGGTCTGTGCTTTTATCACTGCCAATCCCTAATAAGGCTGCAAATTTTTCTGGCGAAGAGGTAATTAATCAGGTCAACGGAGCTCTCCCAGATTATCGAAAGGAATGCTTCAGAAGCTACTTTTAGTGGGATACAATGGATCTGGTACTAGCACAATATTTAAGCAGGTATTAGTATTACTATGTTGGACTCTTTCATTTTCCCACCTGCAGTAGCACCAAACAAGTATATAGGTTTTGCTTCAAATAAAAAAAGTATCTTGTTTTTTGTTTGCTTGTTTTGTTTTGGAAGTTAGATGCCGGAGTTCTGATATTCAAGTGACATAACAACTGTTCTAACTTCTAACTGGTTTGTGACGTCAGTTGATGAAAGTTTCTTTTATGTTTCAGGCCAAAATCTTATATAAGCCTGATCCATTTCGGAAGAGGAGCGGAAAATATTAAGTTGACAATTCAGAGCAACGTGTACAAATATCGGGTCTACTACTTGAAGGCCGTGAACGTTTTGAAGAAGAAATACTGAAGGAAATACGAGTAAGCGGTTGCTTGACCAACCTGATGCTATCAGGTATGTTTGTATAGTTAAGTGTAACTGATTATATCTTCCTTCAAAATAATTGTACATGCACTGTGGTCTAGAGGTAAACTACTTGATGCAAACTTACTATTACTATCTTTATTCACCAAACAAATGTTAAATCTTACACTCTTATAGATCCACATTTTCTATGCGTTTACTGCCCGGAGTATCACACCATGAGGACTTAAATTCCGTTCTAATAGTGTTCCATTCCTGCAGGAATCTGTGAGGAAGGAGAGATAGTAAAACTATCTATTCCATTGGCACGAGGTTGAAATCATTTTCCGATTGGCTTCTTAAAGTCATGGTTTCAGGTAACTTGGAAGCTATTTTCCCTGCCGCTACTCGTGATATGCTCCATTAGTTGAAGAATTATGGAAAGATGCTGCCATTCAAGAACATTTAACAGGAGAAGGTGAACTTCAAGTATCTGGGGTTTGCTAGTGTATTTTCTGGAACGGTATATGAATGATTTGCTACGAGATTTACTGTTTTCAATTGCATGATATCGGAGAATTATAGGTTATGGTAGTATTGGTTGTTCGCATTGTTATTCTTCAGCTATCTCTGTAATGATATTTAAATTCTTTCTTCAAGTCATATCATTTCAATAGCACATTTGCGCAGTGCCGTAAACCAATTTATTCATTTTCAGGTGTTGATATATCAATGGCAGACTATGAGCCAACCAATACGGACATCCTTTATGCGAGGGTATAACTTCGTCCAATGGCTTGCGTGCATGGGATTTTTCATTCCCCTGTCGACTCATGATGAACAACATGGAGCTTCCGCTCAGCATGAGCAGTATCTTAGGTTGGTATTCCATGTTTCCTAGTCATCAATCTCTTTGTGCTGCAGATGCTCAACTGTACAAGGACAGTGACAAGTTGCACGCTAATCTTTGGTGTTCAGTAAATCCTTGCCATTTATTGCTTGGTTCCTGCAGGTATCAGCTTATTAGGTACATACTAGAGGTCTGGGGAAAATTGCAAGTGGCTAGAGATGTTTGAAGACGTTGGAATGACTATCTTTTGTGTTATTTGAGCGATTACGACCAGTTTTGTGATGATGGGAGTGGGGCTCATAAACAGGATAGGATGCGAGCAGGAGACTCTTCGAGAGAGTGTCATTACTCACCCATCCAGTTTGAAGAGAGGGATTTTCTTGTACTCAACAAATTTGATCTTCTCGAAGAAAAGATTGAACGGGTCCCACTAACCATATGTGACTGGTTCCACGACTTCAACCCAGTGGCTAGCCGCGGTCGGTCCAATAGTGACAGCAGCATTAGTACTGGGGCTCCAGCCTTGGCTCAGCTGGCTTTCCACTATATTGCGGTCAAGTTCAAAAAACACTTTGCATCTCTCACCGGACGTAAGCTGTATGTTTCCATGGCTAATGGACTGGAGTCTAGTAGTGTGGATGATGCTCTAAGATATTCGAGGGAGATTCTGAAATGGGATGAAGAAAGAGCCAACTTCAGTGCTAGCGAGTACTCAATTTATAGCACCGAGGCTAGCAGTTCAGCTTGATATGGAATGTAATAAACAGTCTTGTATAGATATCCTGTTACATTGTTAGAAAAATGTTTGTTGTATATATACAAGTTTTTGTAAAGTGCACACGAAAGAACTGAATGTGCTCTTAAGAGCATTTAATTGCCACGGAGTTGTGTGACCCTTGGGTGCTTACCGATTGTCCTTTCTGTTGTACCATGCACTGTTTTATGGACTTACTAATTTAGTATCCACGTTTGAAAGGGGAGTGGGTTTGACTTTACCATTCAAACTGTACTCCGATTTGGATTCTCAACTCACCCAATTCAAAGCTGTCTGGACGGATTGGAGCACTTTTGGTGCTTCCCTCAACTTAACATTGTGCCAATGGGCATAGCCGCATAGAGCTTGACCTTGTTTACAACCGTGCTAGGGTCCATGCACATTTTTTGCTTCCATGCACGCTCTATGCTTGGATACTCGTCTAATCTCCATTGACTGGAGAACTAGTTTGGGTAAATTTGGGTCATCAAACAAAAGCCGTCTAAATCCGCAGTTAAAGATGAGACCACATCTAAGTGCAAAAATACTTCACGAGCATTTAACGTGAACGATAACATTTATTCCCTGTCGTAAACAGTTTCCTTTCCTTTTTTGCGTAGTCGCTTTGGCCGACCGACCAAAGGGTCCGAATATGGAGGGAGTTCTTTTTATGGTCATTCTTTTGTATAATGAAACCTAACGTAAATTTGCAATTTGGTAAAAAGATTGGAAATTTCAGTCATTTTTTCACTGGACAAAATTATCGCACCCTTTAATCCAATTACTATAACTTCCACAGCAGATCGAATCAATTTTCACTATTACAGATTTAATAGCTAGCTTGTATATATGTAGGGGGTCACAATTATATTGAATATGCCGAAATCGAATCGAAATCAAAAAAAGGGAAAAGAAAAAAAGAAAAAGAAAAAATAGATCCAACTTAGCTGATTTGATTCCAGCGATTGCATAACTGTTTTGATATTAATCATCCATGTAAAAAAAAGAAAAATCAATTGATCCAATTTAGCTCTGCAGTATAGCATCGTGCATGCTAACGTTTTGTAGTAGAATAATAGGGAAAAAGGAAAAGGCAGGCAAAGAGAATGATTTCATTGATAAGGGTTCATCTTGTTTACATGGATAAATTATCCTTTATATACATGGAGAGGGTAAAACCAAAAGACTAAAGGGGAAACCAAAAGACATTTGTTTTGGGCCGCACATCTATGGGCGTAGCCCTACAACAATTCTTAATTTATTTTCGGTCCGGGATCTCCTTGAGTTATTAAGGAATATCTTTGAACAATAAAAAATAAGAATTACTGAGCATGTTCAAAGTATGTCGACATCTTTTCTTATGTAAATCCTCTTTCATATTTACAACCTTGGAACCGATTATACCACACTTACAAACAAGTTTAGAATTGGTTCATATATATTCCAAGACAACTATGTGATTGATCAAATATCAATTCACTAATCATGGGTTTACGGTTTTACCAAAACACAAGGATCGGTTCTACCTTAATATGGTTACTGGGACCGGTTACCAGGATCGGTTACGTCAATTACCAAGACCGGTTACCATATTCTCATGGTATTACTTGTGATCGGTTACACAAGTCACTAGGATCGGTTACCCCAATTACTAGGACCGGTTACGCCAATTACAAGGATCGATTACACAATACTTTTGTGATCGGTCACACCAATTACTAGGATCAGTCACACCAATTACAAATATCGATCATACGATCTCAGGTGATTACTTCGGATCGGTTACACTTATAAAAGTCATACCAATACATAAGTCAGGTACTGTGACTAGTTTTACCAAGATACATAACAAGTTATGATCGGTTCTACTAACTCACACATATTGGTAATCCAACGATATGCAATAAATAACAATACCAATAAGCCTAGCGATTTCCCTTTCTATTCATAAAACAAGTTCATGAATGTACTTCCTTTAAACAAATGTAAACATTGTTTCCTAGGATGAAATCTTCACCTTTACCCATACACATAATCACAATAGCATTCACACGATTATGTTGATGTCTTATATACGAAGTTCAAAAGATAAGCGTCATGCTTCATATCTTATTCCTTAACACTATGATCATGTGATCATGTTCTACTACTAGAGTAAAATCATTCACAGCTTCGCAGTTATGTTTTCAATATAACACGACTTGAAAGATACATTCGGAATGAAACAGTTCAAGTCAAAATATTACTAACCTCAAGAGGAAGGATGATGTCGTCGTTGTAGCTTGTTACTTCTTCACATTCTTCAAGTCTTCGAGTAATACTTGTATGTCTCATAATCCTAGATTTTCTAGTCTAACCTATACGAAGTTGTCTCTAGTACATAATCAAGAAGACTCTTTAAATGATTTTTGATTCACTAAAATAAGACAACCAAACTTGACATACCAACGCTTGGTGGGTTCAACCGAGCTATGCTCTAACTATCTTCTCTAAGATTTGCTCGAGATTGATCTCCGATAGGCAAGATAAAAAGTAGTCACAAACATCTTCGTCTCATCGTTTGTGATTCCACAATATCTTGTTTCGCTTCCATACTATTAAGATTATTGTGAGGTGATTGATAATACTAGGCTGTTCTTCGGGAATATAAGTCCGGTTTATCAATTGGTTAATGCGCACCTTTATTTATCAAATGACGAAACAAAAATCATAGGTATCTCTGTGGGAGACAGATTTATCTATTCCAATAGACTTTTCTGTGTGAGATATATTTATTTATCAAGTCTTCGACTTTGGGTCGTAGCAACTCTTGGTTGTGGGTGAGATCAGCTAAGGGAATCAAGTGCGTAGAGTCCTGCTGGGATTCAGAGATGTAAGGAGCGCAACTGTACCTTGATCAGTGTGAGATTGATTAGGGCTCTACTACATTCCAATCCGAAGTTCATTGGTAGTAGGCTAGTGTCTGTAGCGGCTTAATACAGCGTGGTGTTCAAAGCTGGACTAGGTCCCGGGGTTTTTCCGCATTTTCGGTTTCCTCGTTAACAAAACTTCTGGTGTCTGTGTTATTTCTTTTCCGCATTATATTTTGTTAAATAATAGAAATATCATAGGTTGTGCATTAAGATCAATCAATTAGATAATCCAACGTTTGGTTGTTGATATAAATTGATTGACACTTGAATATTGGTTTTTGGTAACGTTCAAGTTATTTCTCTTCTTCAATAGGCTCGCAAATTCTTATTTGTTTGATTACGGATTGAATTGAGAAATAGAGATATCGCTCTCTAATATACTTTTCTATAGATTGAGTCTAACTGTCTAGTTGATTCTCTTGAAAGTGTATTGGAGTTTGGCCTACTCAGATTTCCGAACGAAATATTGGGTGTGGTTGTTAGACCCCCGGTTTTTCAATTGGTATCAGAGCAGACAAACACGTTTAAGACCTCATAAGTTTGTGTTTGTAGCAATCTGATTTCTGTGGACCTAAGAAGTATCTCACAAACCACGTACATAGAAATGTTTTCCAAAGTTTCTGATTATGCCAAAAATCTTGGGTTTCACTCAAAGGATAACTCCTTAGAAGATTCTTCTGAATCCCGAGGGAAAAAACGAGAAAATTGACATCGTATCAGAATCTGAAATGGAACTCACCAGATCGTTAAAAAAATATGCTAATATCATTGATTTCCAAGTTTCTAAAATCAAGACTCTTGAAGAAAAGAATGATCAGTTCATTGATGAATTCGAGAAATCTCTTTAAAGAGAACGTGAACTCTATTGCTTTATTGAATCTCTCTATAACAATATCGAAAAATTGATTCAAAAAACTACTCTACAGCGTTAAAGGATTAGTACACTTGAAGATACTATTAGAGAGGACTCAATTAGAGAAGAACGTTTAATCAACACTCATTCATCAGAAATAAACAGTCATCTTGTTTAAAAAGAGAAACTAGTTACATCACTTCTATGTGCCCAAGAACAGTGTAACACTTTGAAAAGGGAAAACTCTGTTTTGATGAGTAAGTCATCCTATGTACCTCTTTCCGATATTCACAAGGCTTTACCAAGAGTAAAGAAGATTCCCTCCAAGGAATTACCCAATATGAATCACTTGCACAATTCGCATGTGCAGGAAAAGGTTATGAGTCATGGAAATTATGTTTCTAATCCACGATGATGTTCCTTCTGTGGGAAAAAGAATCACTATGCTCTTCATTGTTTTGCTAGAAAGAAACAAGTTTCTGATCTTCATAATTTATTTCTTTTTACAGTCAACAGAGTAAATCGTCTAACGACATCTACAATGAATTTCTTTCCTACAGAAAACCAGAATTCGTATAAGAATGAATTTTTTTCAAGAAATCGTAACAGGTTGTAAGTTCCTCTTAATGGTATAAACTCTTGTTCCACGAATGAACACATTCCCTGTGCTTATAAGAACAAGTCTGGCAAGTCTAAATAGAGAAGAAGGAAAGTCATTCAACTCTTGTCCTCTGGAACCAATCTCTAGAGGTCCTAGACTTAGTCCTCAAAAAATCCTTCCGATGGAATTTTAAAAGGGTTTATGACAAATTCTCCTGGAATAAGTTATAATCAACGCAAAGAAGGGAATGCACGTCACAAACGCACAAAATATTTGTACAACTCTTCTCCCACGATTCATAGTGAGATTACTTCTCACTCCTTTACCTGATCCCATGTAATCTCATCCTTGTATCTATCTTGAGAGTTGCAAAGATGATGATTGTGGGAGTCTCAAGATTAGTTTTATGTTTTTATGTTATCTATCTTAGTTCTTGATCTTGTTGATCATGTGTCATGCTCTAAATTTTTGACCAATGTTAACAAATAGTGTGTTTCCTCTTGTTGGATTTTTTCCAAATCCATTCTTCATCTGTGACCGGTCCACGAACGTCCGGTTCCCCTTCATGTGAGTTCATAACTAGGGTCTCCATAACAAGAGATTCCTTCTCCTGTTTTCAAACATATATTTATTCTATATTGTGTTATTCCATCCCTAACACAAAAAATAATATGGAGAACTCTTCAAGATCTCAAGAGATTGTGAGTCTTGACATGGAGGAGGACACTCAAGGATGTGGTTCAGTTCAAGAACTTGTTCTGAAGAAGATGCTTGCAAGGAAAGAGCACAACTCCTGGATTGATGAATCTTAACTCGCTTTCAGGATGATTCAAAGGCCGATTTTGAAAATCTTCAACTGCAAATAAAGTATCTCATAGATGGTCAGGCCAGAATCCTTGCTAATCAAAATATTCTGATACGGAATCAGAAGAAACTCATCGTGGACTGCGTTAAGGCTAGACAACTTGATCGTAAAGTTTGTGTTCTAACTCACGAACATGGAGTATCCACGGTCAAGGGAATCAAGAAAATCAGTGACACCTTCTATGATAGATTCATTGAAAGGTATGAGGTTCTCAAAGAACTTTGATTTTATCTAGGAAACTTCTTATGAGAATTTATTCTTATATTTTAATAAGGATAACTAGGGTTTGGAATAGCCATTATTGTGAGTACACATAGCTATTGCCAACATTTTTCATCTTGCAATGTTTTTAGATTTATTTAATTAAATTCTAAGCTATTTGGAAGATGATTTTTGCAGTATTAATCTTTATGGTTTCATATATTGCAAATTATTATAGGATATGTTGTTTACGTCCGTGAACCTTGACTGTCCCGTATGTGCTCAAAAGTTATATATATTACATGTCAGTATAAAAGTATTGATAAAAGATAGAATGCAATTTTGACAACAAAAGTTAAGCCTATTATGTCTTTATGCAAATATTGATGGAATATATGATGAAATTTTGTTTACAAAGATTAAGTTTATTATATGTCATTGTGCGAATAATGATGACAAATAGAATGAATCTTTGATTATTCCGCAGTATTGGTCCTTCCCCGATCCACATCTTTGTGTATATACTGTGTTTCTCTGTAAGTTTTCTTATGTCGAGCATGGCCAATTGAATTTAACATTTTCCTTGTGTTTAATTCAATTGAGATTTTTGGATACAACTCATGTTCTCATGTGATTTGATTATGTCCAAAGAAATCATTCTTTTCTTGTAAAAGTAAGGTCGCTCTTGTTGTTCTTTCGGGAATGACATTTTATGGGGGAGAGTTCTTATTTGAACTTGTGCTTAATTGACATATCTTTGTGGGGAGTGCGGCTGTGGAATATTGTAGGAGTTTTCTTGTATCTTTATAAACTCCTTGATGAATGCATTTAGCTTTGGCTATATGATTGCATCTAAAAGTTGATATCTTGTTCTCTTTTAGTCATGAAGTATCTCTATGAAAATTTCATTAGGATCCCACTAGTTTTCATACCTTTGCCAATTTATATTGACAAAAATGGGGAAAATTAATGTGTAGTTTCATACTACAAATACATATGGTTTACAGATCATTATGTTAGGGGGAGCGGTTTTCATTGTGAGATGAAGTATTTGCTAAGGAGGAGTGACACATATCACCATAGTATTGTTGTCAAAGTTGTGATACAATTGGACTTTGATGTTGTATAATAATACTATGACACTATATAACAATGGTTGACAACAACTGTTTTCTCATTGTTATTGCTACGGATCTTCAAAAACTATGATGCTGAGTTGAACACGTTCAGAATTACTGGAGTACTTGGAAGTGACGAAGATTTCGAGTAATGTTGAAGAACTAAGGAGATCAAGAGATTCGAATCTACAAAGTTTTATTTATTTTGTAATCCATATGTATTGATAGTTTTGTCACTAAAATTGACAAAGGGGGAGATTGTTAGAGCACTGCTCGGTCGAACTCGGAAGCGTTGCTATATCAAGCTTGTTTGTCAATGTTAGTGATCAAAACTATAATCTTGATTTCTAGTCTACTTATAGATGTTTTGGATTAGGATAAATTATGTAGTTGAGCATAGAATTCACGCCGTTCATCATTTGAAGACGAAGAACTACTAAGGAGAGCTTGTGGAACTTCATCAACAAAAGGTATATGGAGACTGAAATTCATCTATCACTAGGAAAGTCTATTTATACTCTATCTCCTATATTGAGACATAAGTCGTAGTGCTATATAGTTTTCTATTATGCATATTTGATATTTCAAGCGGAGTTTAACTCGCTTACATATTTCTCGAAATATGTGTTGGTAAGCTTTCGCTTCAATCAAGTTCATCTTATATTCTTGACGGAAGTCGAAAGATGATCATGTGAAAATTGCCGAGTAACATCTTACATGGTTTGTGTGATACAATCATTTGCTGTAGACTTGGAATGTTTACTTATGATTATTTTAGTAACTTGAAAGTAGATTGGATGCTAATAGTGTGTGAAAACGACTATTGTCATCCTCTAACAAAGTTTCAATGATTGAAATAGAGTTTAGAACACTTAACCAATATTGGATTATGAACTTGTTATGCACTCTTGCATATATGTAATCCATGTCAGGGAACCATAGTATGCATACCCGTATGCATACCTGTTGGTTTATGAATTCCGAGAACCAAAGTACACGTACCCGTATGCGAACTGGCGTAAGGTTCATATCTGAGAATTTCTCCACTAGCGCATTTATTGAGCCTTTCAATACGTCTACGAGAAATTTACCAGGGTACCTTTTTTTATATATCTATACGATATGTTCCACGACAGAACCCTCAAGTATCGACTGGCATTGTCTCCGCACATGCCAGCCGCGCATGCTAGCCAAGTGTGCCAACGGCATGCCAGCCACACCTCTGCGCCAAAGATATTCCAACCATGCCAGCCGCACCTCCGTGCCAACGGCATGCCAAGCATGCCAGCCACACCCCCG
The DNA here is from genome assembly GCF_003573695.1 of Papaver somniferum. Lineage (NCBI taxonomy): Eukaryota > Viridiplantae > Streptophyta > Magnoliopsida > Ranunculales > Papaveraceae > Papaver > Papaver somniferum. The sequence continues at coordinate 9,134,763 of NW_020620825.1, read as the reverse complement.
CGCCAAAGGAATGCCAACCATGCTAGCCGCACCATCATGCCAACGGCATGCCAGCCACACCTATGCGCAAAAGGCATGCCAACCATGCCAGCCGCGCCACCACGCCAATGGCATGCCAACCACACCTCCGCGCCAAAGCCATGCCAACCATGCCAGCCGCACCACCATGCCAACGGCATGCCAGCCACATCTCCGCGCCAAAGGCATGCCAACCATGCCAGCCGCACCACCGTGCCAACGGCATGCCAACCATGCCAGCCACACCTCCGCGCCAAAGGCATGCCAACCATGCCAGCCGCACCACCGTGCCAACGACATGCCATCCACACCTCCGCACCAAAGGCATGCCAACCATGCCAGACGCACCACCGTGCCAACGACATGCCAACCATGCCAGCCACACCTCAGGCGCCAAAGGCCCAACCATGCCAGCCGCACCGCCGTGCCAACGACATGCCAAAGCCATACCGGCCATGCCGACCATGCTGCTGGCTGCCAAACGGAGGGTTGCAACAATCAAACGTCTACCCCTCCTTCTGAGATGCAGATCTTAGTCGTACAAGTTCGCCACCAAACGCATGGCAACTTCTGTCCCAACCAAATTCCATGGTTTATGCCAAACCCTAATTTGGCCGCGCCTAAAACATTCCAAAGCCATGCCGGCCATGCCTCCATGTCGCTGGCTGCCAAACGGAAGGTTGCAACAATCAACGGCTACCCCTCCTTTTGAGATGCAGATCTCATCCGTACAAGTTCTCCACCAAACGATGGCAACTTTTGGCCCTATGACAAATTCCACGGTTTATGCCAAACCCTAATTTGGCCGCGCCTAAAATATGCCGGCCATGTCTCTATGCCGCTGGCTGCCAAACGGAGGGTTGCAACATTCAACGGCTACCCCTCCTTCTGAGATGAAAATCTCAGCTGTACAAGCTTGCCATCAAACCAAACGATTTGTAGCAACCTCTTGGCTGCGATGCCAAAATTCCACGGTTTGCGCCAAACCCTAATTTGGTCGTGCCAAGAGCATGCACGAGCCATGCCTCCAAGACACTGGATGTCAAACGGAGGTTCCAAAAATCAACGGTTACCCCTCCTCCTGAGACACAGATCTCAGCCGTACAAGCTTGCCGCCAAACCACACAACTTGCAACCCTTTGGATATGCTGCCAACTCTTTGGTTACGACACCCTAATTGGCAACTCCAAGAGCATGCGCAAGCCATGCCAGCATCGTGGCTACGACACTGGATACCAAGGAAAGGTAGCCATAATCAACAGCTACCCTTCCTCTCAAGATGCAAAATCTCGGCAGTCGAAGGTTGCCACCGAACCGGCAAGCCTCTCAATTCTAACTTTCCAAATAATAGCAACATGCTACACGTTTTGCACGAAAACACTCGAGACATCAAGACATGTCACAAACTGGGGGATGCTCATCAGGGTATTGGTCTGGCGATTTACAGCATGCGCCGTGCAATACGCCTGTTACAAGAAAGTTTCATAAGAGTAAGGCGGTTAGTAATGACAGGAAATAATGGTGAAACATATCCTTCATTATTGAAACATCAATTCCAGGCGTTACCCATTACTGATGAAATTTTCAATTGAGTTGTAGTAAATGATTCGTTCAAGACTTGTGAAAGCAATAGATTTTAGACTTAATTTTAAAGCAAAGAAAATAAAGCAAATAAATGTCAATATGTTGTGAAAATTATGGAGAGGCTGGAGATAGGATTTCACCATTCATCAATACTTATGTGGTTCTAAATTAATTTGTATCATGCAATTTAAACAATTGATTCGATTCTAAAGTATTGCCAAAATCAGATTCCCCAAATATCGAATGTTAGTCGCAAGTATAACGCATCAAGAGTCTAAAACTAAGCATGCATCATCAAGAGAAAACACATTTGATTAATAAAAATCATTTAATTTATTTTTTTATCAATGCAATTAATCATATAAAAATATTGCATAAATTTATAAAATAAATATTACCACATAATTCTTGAAAGAATGGCTTCCTCTGTCGCCCCAAGGTTTGGGTTTAGCTCATCATTAGGAAAACACGCTAAAAATTCATTTTTATTGCTCAAAGGTGGTGTACAAATGATGAAATGGGAGAAAAATCAATTAAAACCGGGTTTGTAACAATTATATTTGTTACAAACCGCACTGTTACAAAGAACGATAACTGTGAACTGTCGTAGGTACTGTAGCATAAACGACTGCCGATGCGCGTCTTATGTTCTTGGTGTTCTTCACAGCAGCATAAATGGTGATTCTTCTCCAACTCGACTTTCACAGCTCTGTAATCTCCCAAACTCTCCGTCCCCCACTATGAGTCTTGAAAACTCTTTTTATGCCCAACTCGATCAAGAATATCCCGTAATAACTCGCCAAATCTCTGTAATAATTCCATGCAGTCATCGGAAATAATTTCCTGAATTAACTTCTTCACACGTCTGCAGGTACTCTGTGCACTCTCATTATCCTCAAACACGCTCCATAAGAAGTTTAGCATGCTTCAAACTCATGCAAACCTTCAACAGATGAAGTAAAAATCTCGAGAATATCTCGAAGAACAAATGTGCCCTGTTTTCTTCCACATCACACCACACTCCTAATTTCTCGAAATTAAAGCTCTTACCATCTCTGTTTTGATTAAACAGGCTGGTCTCAACTAATTGGAACGAGAAAATATCCCCAAATCTTCTCGACTTTAATGAAGAAAATCCTCCCATACACGTACTCCCTGTTTTCTCCCACGCGTGATTGTAACCAAAGTTAATCGATTCTGACGACATTACCTACCCTGTTTAGTCAAAGAAGGATATTTGATGCCAATTCCAGCTATTTAATCTTCTTCAAACTCGTCGAAATCTTCACTGTAAGCTCTCGGGGTTTTCAAGAACCAATTCCCGCCAAAATATAATTCAAATGGAGAAGATGACCCCCTATCATGTACAGGTGTGCGAATAGCAGGTGGATGCTTGGGGTGCAAATATCAGGTAGTGTGCCCCTTAGTCAATAGATTGCCCCATAGTAATAGGTTACCCCATATCCAAAACATCGAGTCCGAATAACATGTGCCCTCCGGGTGCCTTTAGCAACTTTTCGAGCCGAATTTTCCAAAAATGTTTATTGCCAAAAAATACCTACAAACACACAAAAGACCATAATAAGTACAAAATCGAGTACCAACAATACAGAAAATTAAGGACAACGTAGACACAAAAGTGTGTCTATCAAATACCCCCAAACTTATTATTTTCCAGTCCTCGAGCAAATCTAATCTAGAAAACTAGGTGGCCCTAGTGACCGAGATATAGTCTCGGGAGGGTTTACCAGAGGTGTACCCACAAAACTATTACTCCAAACCCTAGCTATATACGCAGAACCTTGGAAGGCACTAAAGAATCTCCTTGGTTGGCATACTCTCATTGACTACAGGAGGAAGTACCCTGATGCGAAATTCCAATTGTTATACACGAGTTTGCATTCAACATACTAAAATTCATATATAAGTGACAGAGCTCTACTCAGATAGTTTCTAGAAATCATAACCGGAGTCAACCAATCACATGAAAAGATCAAGAAGATGGATAAAGAGAAAAAATATATGTTTAAAGTGAATGGTGTTTCCCATATCTGTCTGAAGGCTTCTGCCAAGATGAACCTATCCCAATAGACTGAGATACCGGTCTGACTAATACCAACACAACTGGCAAATACAAGGGGACCAGTGGTCGATAAACCTAACTCTAGGTCAACATAACTGGCATATACAAAGGCACCAGTGGTCGACTTTATTGAATTTCTTCCGGTTGGTCTGATGGTCTGGTCTTTTTTTTTTGATGGTATCTCAGTCATTCTATTTCACCCTAGCAATGGTAACAACTTGAATCGTGTGCCCCACCAAATCACTTAAAAATAAAAACAGAAGGATTATGATTCAACGAGATATGGCGAAACAACCATGTTTTTTTTAATTCTAACACCTGAGCTATGTGCTTTTATGAATAGACTCTTTAGATGTTTCCATCTAATCAGATTGGTTCCTCAACTCCTACAACCAAGATGTTCCCATCCACTTAGATTGGTTAGTGCCATTCTTAATAAACATAAATTTCTAGGCTGTGGAGTTTATTTATTGCAACTAAAAAGTTTCTCCCATATCCCCAAACTTAAATCTAACATTATCCTCAATGTTCTAAAGATGAAATTAAATGCATGAACAAAGAGAAACTGTTACCACTTGATGGATGGAAAAAGAAATAAGGAAGGACATTACCGTAAGCATGAGCGTGGGTGCCTCCCAGAAAATGCTAAATTTAAAGTCTTTAGCTGGACATCAAATACCTCAAAAAGGATTGTCACCTTCCAAAGTCATATACCAATAGCCGAAATAGTTGCGGGTCCTCAGAACCAAATAGAGCAGACACAAAAGAAATACTACCCTCTTGGATTATAAAAATGAGCTGACGGAGCATAACTTGATCTAGGGCTTTCATCAAGGAAACTAGATTTATCTGGGGTGTCTCTTTGGGCTCTATATAAGTGTCTAGGAAAACAGGTTCAACCGAATGACATGCCTCTAAGAATTGGGTTTCTTCATGGACAGTATCTGGAGGATCGGGTAACAGAGTTTTAAGAAACTCAAGTAGTATCTTAGACGCGCAAATATCGAGTCCCAAGTTAGGGACTTCAATTAGGGATACATGACGATCACTAGAGTCATCATTACCCCCAAACTTAGGGTGAACAATATCCTCAAATGGACCAAAATCTATGGGATGAGTTCTAGGTTCCATAAAGTCAACACAAATACTAGCTTCTTTTGGGGACTGTTCATCTAAACGAAAAACATCCTCATATAATGGATTATCAAAGAAAATCTCTAGCATAGGCTCATAAACTAAGGTGTTCGCCATGGTTACATCCTCCGAAGCACTGAAAGGTTCATCAAATAATGGATTATCAAACATAGTGCATGCTAAAGGATCAGGAACTAGAGTGCTAATCATGTTCACCACTTCTAAATCATCTATCTCAGAAGATTTAATGATATTAAAGACATTTAGCTCAGTATTCATATTACCAAAAGATATGTTCATAAGTCCGGTTCTACAATTGATGACAACATTAGATGTGGCTAAGAATGGGCGACCTAAAATCACCGGTATTTGAGCACTTGGGTCCTGAACAGGCTGGGTATCTAGAACAACAAAATCCACTGGGTATATGAACCTATCAACCTCAATAAGAACATATTCTATGACACCATGAGGCACTTTGACAGACCTATCAGCTAATTGAAGTGTCATTTTGGTCGGTTTCACCTTACCAAGTCCTAGCTGGGTATACACATGGTATAAGAGTAAGTTAACACTAGATCCTAAGTCAAGCAATTCCTTATCCACTACATGATTACCAATCACACAAGATATTGTGGGGCATCCAGTGTACTTATACTTAGGGGGTGTTTGGTTCAGAAGAATTGAACTTACTTGACCAGCTAAAAGTCTTTCTTATGGACATTCAGCTTACGCTTTCGTGCACAAAGATCTTTAAGGAACTTGGCATAAGCGGTCATCTGCCTAATTGCTTCTAATAATGGAATGTTGATGTTCACCTGCTTAAATGTTTCCATTATCTCGTTGAAAGTCGAATCCTTCTGTGTTGGGGCTAACAAATGTGGATATGGGGCTCTAGGCACATAGGTAGTCCTATTAGGAATTTCTTGGGACTCCTTATAAATTGTTTCAGTTTCCTCAGCTATGGGCTCCTATTAGGAAGTAGAAGGTGGAACTACAGTATGTCCACTAGGCATGGATACCTTATTATCTACCGTTTTACCGCTCCTAAGGATTGTTATTACATTAACATGATAAGATGGTCTTTCACCTATTTCATTAATTCCTCTAGGGTTCGGTTGATTTTGACTAGGAAACTTACCTCTTTCTCTTAAAGACTCATTTATCTGACTAACCTGGGTTTTCAACTCGGAAATAGCCTGAGAGTTAGCCTGACCTATTCTCTTACTTTCTTCTAAACCTTGAGCAACAGATTGCTGAAACTGCACAGTGTTACGAGTTAACAAAGCAAGAGACTCTTCTAAACTCATAATCTTCTTATCCGAAGGGTTCTGAAACTGTGCCAGAGCTGAAGGATTCTTAGTATAGCCAAAACCTGGTGGAACCTGAGAGTTACTAGACTGACCTTGATTCTGTCCCTTAGACCAAAAAAAGGTTGGGATGGTTTATCCAACCAGGGTTATAAGTTTCTGAATATGGGTCAAACTTCTGACGTTATCGAATCTAGTGTTGTTATAAAGAGTATTGGCTTGCTCCTCAACAGTATGGCCTTCCCAAAAGGGCTCTATTCTACCACTATTACCACTAGAATGACCTAATTCTAAGGCTTCTAACCTTTTGTCTATGGATGCTATTTTAGCATCTGACTCATAAGATCCTTCTACCCTATTGACATTTCCTCTACTTAGAAGAATTGTTTTCTGGGGTTCCCTACTATTTTCCCATTGTTGGGTCTTATCGGCGATTTCATTCAAAAATGTCATCGCCTCATCAACAGTTTTATTCTCAAACCCACCTGTGCATAAGGACTCAACCATGGTTGTTGTTGAATAATCTAAACCCTCGTAGAGGATCTGAACTAACCTAACCATCTCTAAACCATGATGAGGACATTGAGATATTAAGTCATTGAACCTTTATAAATACCTATATAAAGATTCTCCCTCTTGTTGAGCAAAAGTAAAGATTTGTGTCCTAATAGACGATGTTTTGTGCCTTGGAAAAAATTTATGTATAAAGGCAGATGTAAGTTGGTCATAGGTTTCAATTGACTCATAAGCAAAACTATACAACCAAGATTTGGCTTTATCTTTTAAGGAAAAGGGGAATAACCTAAGTTTCAACGCATCATCACTAAGGTCTGTAATTTTCAGAGTACTACAAACTTCCTCAAATTCCCTAACATGAAAATAGGGTTTCTCATTCTCTTTTCCTAAAAAGATTGGGAGCATCTGTAAAGTCTCAGGTTTGAGTTTATAATTTGCCCCGGTTTCAGCTAACTTGACACAAGATGGACGAGAGTTCCTAGTTAGGTTTAATAAGGCTTTCAAAGTTGCCATTTCTGGCACTACCAAAGGACTAGGAGTACTTTCTTCGCTAATTGTCAAGTTTTCAAAGATGAAATTTCCAAAGACAGGGCTCTCAAAAGAAGAGTCTTCGAGCTCCCCGCCTTCACAAGAAGAACTACTAGGTTTATCACTAATCAAACGACCTAGAGTATTTATTTTCCAAGCCCGCTCTCTAATAACCTGGGGCATACACTAGAAAAACAAAAGAAAAAGAAAGAAATCCTAAAAGGAAGGGAAGTTCTATGCAAACACAAATAAGGCTGACTCCACCGCAGCAAACCTACTGATTTCTAGCAAACAAAAAGCATGATGGGTCCACTTAGATTGTTTCTAGACCAGCTTTTAATCCTTCGAAAGGGAATTCGTTACAATTTAAGAAAACCCCTCTGGAATCAATCCGAGTTAAAGTAAGTTGAATCGAGACGAGGGAAGCTCAGTGGAGCTTTGATACCCAAGGACTCACCGGCGTTACAAGGCGCCGTATTCAAGTCACAGAAACCATCATGAACTTTGAAGCATGCTTAAAAGAGTAACCAATATTTTTCGAATGACTTTCCTATTAAGCTCGTTACCCTATAGGTCTCGTTCTAGTCAAATTTTAGGCTTAGGTTCGCGTTTGGTTTCGTTTTCCTAAGGCCGACAAGAAGGGAACGGTGATGAAATCTGAACCCTTATCTTGTATGGCCAGTCCTTTCCCTTTACTAGGAAATTAAATCAGCCGTTTTCAAATCCTCAGCATATATGCAAACGAAGGAATACAGTAACTCGCTGACAGGGGATTCACGAGTGATTCGACAAACTTACCTCCCGTACCAGACGGGGGATGAACCGCTGAAGTCGACTCGGGCCACGACTCCTGTGTCATGTACGAAACCGAGGGGCCGAGGCGATATCGTAATCGCCGTCCTTCTCCGCAAACAACTTATATTTAAACTACCTTCCGTAGGGTTAAAAAAAAAGTCCCAAAGTCCACAGTCCAAAGTCCAAAAATAAAGTGCAAGAGAAAAAAATAATCTAAAAAAATAAAAATAAATGTCTCCCTCTCTGTTTTTTTTTTAAAATAATTTTTATTCTTCTTTTCTTTCTCTCATTTCCCTTTGCTTTTACTCCAAATCTTTAAATATTCACCAAAAGATTTGAAAAATTTTTCTTTCGCTCCAAACTCTGTAAGGAAAAGACAAAAACCCAAAAACGTAAAGAAGAACAAATAAAATAAAATAAAAATGAAAAACAAATAAAAACCTAAAAAAAAAATATCTAAAAACTCTAGCCTAAAGACAAGTCTGCGTCTGCGGCGCCAAAAATTGATAGTATTTTCAATTGAGTTGTAGTAGTGGTAAGTAATGGTTCGTTCAAGACTTGTGAAAGCAATAGATTTTAGACTTAATTTTAAAGCAAAGAAAATAAAGCAAATAAATGTTGATATGTTGTGAAAATTATGGAGAGGCTGGAGATAGGATTTCACCATTCATCAATACTTATGTGGTTCTAAATTAATTCATATCATGCAATTTAAACAATTGAATCGATTCTAAAGTATTTCCAAAATCAGATTCCCAAAATATCAAATGTTAGTCTCAAGTATAACGCATCAAGAGTCTAAAACTAAGCATGCATCATCAAGAGAAAACACATTTGACTAATAAAAAGCATTTAATTTATTTTTTTATCAATGAAATTAATCATATAAAAATATTGCATAAATTTATAAAATAAATATTATTACATAATTCTTGAAAGAATGGCTTCCTCCGTCGCCCCAAGGATTTGGTTTAGCTCATCATTAGGAAAACACGCTCAAAATTCATTTTTATTGCTCAAAGGTGGTGTACAAATGATGAAATGGGAGAAAATCAATTAAAACCGGGTTTGTAACAATTATATTTGTTACAAACCGCACTGTTACAAAGAACGATAACTGTGAACTGTCGTAGGTAATGTAGCATAAACGTCTGCCGACGCACGTCTTATGTTCTTGGTGTTCTTCAGATCAGCAGAAATGGTGATTCTTCTCCAACTCGACTTTCACAGCTCTGTAATCTCCCAAACTCTCCGTCCCCCACTATGAGTCTTGAAAACTCTTTTTATACCCAACTCCATCAAGAATATCCCGTAATAACTCTCCAAATCTCTGTAATAATTCCATGCAGTCATCGGAAATAATTTCCTGAATTAACTTCTTCACACGTATGCAGGTACTCTGTGCACTCTCATCATCCTCAAACACGCTCCATAATAAGTTTAGCATGCTTCAAACTCATGCAAACCTTCAACAGATGAAGTAAAAATCTCGAGAACATCTCGAAGAACAAATGTGCCCTGTTTTCTTCCACATCACACCACACTCCTAATTTATCGAAATTAAAGCTCTTACCATCTCTGTTTCGCTTAAACAGGCTGGTCTTAAATAATTGGAATGAGAAAATCTCCCCAAATCTTCTCAACTTTAATGAAGAAAATCCTCCCATACATGTACTCCTTGTTTTCTCCCACGCGTGATTGTAGCCAAAGTTAATCGATTCTGACGACATTACCTACCCTGTTTAGTCAAAGAAGGATATTTGATGCCAATTCCAGCTATTTAATCTCCTTCAAACTCGTCGAAATCTTCACTGTAAGCTCTCGGGTTTTCAAGAACCAATTCCCGTCAAAATATAATTCAAATGGAGAAGATGACCTCCCCCTATCATGTACAAGTATGCGAATAGCAGGTGGATTCTTGGGATGCAAATATCAACTAGTGTGCCCCTTAGTCAGTGGATTGCCCCATAGTAATAGGTTACCCCATATCCAAAACAGCGAGTCCGAATAACATGTGCCCTCCGGATGCCTTTAACAACTTTTCGAGCCGAATTTTCCAACAATGTTTATTGCCAAAAAATACCTACAAACACACAAAAGACCACAATAAGTACAAAATCGAGTACCAACAATACAGAAAATTAAGGACAACGTAGACACAAAAATGTGTCTATCAATTACTCAACCGTTTCCACTTCTTACGAGGCCAGGGTACGTTTTGTTGCGACTTGTATAAATAGGTCTCACCTATTTCCACCAAACAACAAGTTTTGGTCAGGAGACTACAACACTCAGAAATCACCTGTTAGCTTTCCACATTGCTAGGATTTCACTTTCTGATACAAGTCGTAAAACAACCACTCTCCCAGAATCAACTATTCTGGTCTCAACACTCTCTTCGCTTCCCTCCCCAAGACCAACCCTTCTCTTTCACTTTGTGACCGAAGCAAGTCTGGAACGACCATTTATTTGTTTAAGCCGGATTTGTAAAGATTGATTTCTCGAATCTAAAGTATTCCCATGCAGTACATTGTTTAGGGTTTATACTCATTTCTCACCCATACACGAAATTACCAAAATCAACAGAAACCGTTTTCACCCTCAAATAATTGGCGACCACAGTGGAAGATTAATCTCTCGGTTACAATATCAATCTCCAATTCCTGACTTCATCTTTCAAACGCTGATCTCAAGATGGTAGAAGCAAAAATCCGCTCGGGAATCAATGGCTCAGTTATCAGCTATCACACGACAAGGAGTACTAGGGACTTCTCGCGATCACGGGGGCGCTTCCCACAAAACTTGGACTTGCACCCGGAAGATCCAGTTTTGTTAGGAGATCAAAAAACCGAGTAAGTATTGTTAGGCAAAATACATGGTTTACTACTTCAAGTTTTCACAGGGATGATAAAATCGATAACCATGTTATGTTTCATCCCATGCCCTCTACTGACAACACAACATTCACAATTCCATGACTCTCCTGCGGTATTTATGCTACTTATATTCATAACCAAAAAAAACATTATTCTAAAAACAATTCATTAAAAAAGAATAATCCAAAACCCTCATAGGTGACGATTATCTATCAATTCAAATCAAAACATGAACCAGGCGTTCTGTTTGCCTTTCAAAAAAAAAAACCTAAATAAAGAAGTTCAGAAGACAGAAGTACATTCAAGGAAAACCATATAGTAATGGATTTCTCTTCTTGGAGAAAGCCTCTTTCGTGCTTTCGAGGGTCGCCCGTTTCAGCTTCAGCTCCCTGGATAACCTTTTGATTTCTGCCTCCTGTTGTGCGACCTCATCCACCGAAGGTCCTTCAACCGCCGTGGTCTGCAAATTTTTGATCTGAAAGAAACCACCAACAAACCAGGAAACGTTGAACCCGTGGTCTACACACATATCACGATGGAACTTCCAGCTTGAGACCACATCCTTAGAAACGGTATGGCCACTCACATTGCACATGTCGTCAATCGAAGATAAAGCTTCCTCCACACGCTTAACCAGCGCAAAACGACTAGTGACCTTTTTGGTTGTGGCGATGTGTCCATACCTTTCCCATATCTTGGTATATAGCGTCTCGTATTTGGCTGGTACGCTGAATCCGCCGATCAACACATGATCTGGATAAGGGACTAAGTATGGAGGAGCGAAAGAGGCGCCCGTAACTGAACCGGTAACCGGCAAGGGATTCCTAACTGCAATTGCGCCAGCAGTCGCTGGAGAACTTTCCTCTACTTGAGCCGCAACAACATTTTCATCTTGATCGACCTCCATTTCCAGGTCGCCAGGCGCAGCTTCCATGGTTGGAGACAAGGATGTATCTCCACTGTTTTCCACCTCGGGGCCATATTCAGGAGCGCATTCTCCCTGCGATATCACGGTTTAGACGTTGTTCAAAAAAAAAAAAAAGAGCAGGGAAGAAGAAAAATGCATGGAAGACTCACTGATTCACTTTCAGACCGACTAGAAAAAGACTCAGCGCTGCTGTGGGAAGAGTTATTTTCATCATCACTAGATGCCGAGCTTTTCTCCTTTTCGGGCTCTTCTTCACCGCAAGAAGGCTCGGCATTGATACCCTCTGCCGCGAGAGCCTCCGTTTTCTGAGGCTCGGCATTGCCATCCTCTGCTGCGAGAGCCGCCGTTTTCTGACTATGTGCAAGCTGGGCAAATACGTTCACACCCTGATTAATGAATAAGGAAAGACTTTCAATAACGAAATAATTTTGCAATTCGACTGGGTGGGAAAGATAAAGAATACATACTCGAACGTTGGAAGAACTAAAGGTCACGAGAGCCGTCGGATCCGACTGAAAGCCACCTGCACGACTTTTCGACTTTCGCTCCTTCTCTTGGGGACCGTCCGTGTCTGCGTTAGGATATTTCCGTTCGGATGAGGAGGGATCCCTTAACAATGGATGTTTTTCTAAAGTTGCATCAGAAGGATTACCACAAGTATTCTTCACTATGTCATTCACGAATCCATGAATGGCAAGGAACTCGTCCTGCCAGAATATGTTATACTTGGAAGTTGTTGTCGGGTTTCGTCCTGAGAGAAAGAAGGGAATACTTATACCCGACGCAAGAGCACTAACATCAATAGCAGCTGGCAACAAGTTTTCTGGAATAGCCGACTGACGAGAGAGAGGGACCCCCTGGTCAAATACCATATGCCGAGCCGCCCTGTCAATGTTGTAAGAAACTGCCTGGAAAGATCTTCGAAAGAAAGATGGTACATAACCAGGCGTGCAACTTCGCATGAACACAACCTCCCCAACACCCGTATTCTTTTCAGAAAGCAAATATGTGTTCAGAACAGAGCAAAAAGTGTCCATTTGAACTATGGAGGCATGCACCGGGGCCCATGGATGAAAGTTGATTGTGTAGGAGTTGTCGAGGAATTCAACCAGGTTCGAACCGGATTTTGGACGCCTGTTCACCCAGCGAAGTATCCTAGAACCACCTCAAGACTCGAGAAGTGAATCCAGCGGTTTGGGAGCGTACTTCTAGAAATGTTCCCACAACCACGCTTGGAGGAAAGAGACATGGACGTCCGAGTCCACTTTCATGTAACCATTTGAAGCACGCATGTACGCAACCAGATGATCCAAATGTGTGTACAGAGAACCGAGAAACAAGCCGCCAATGGGTAGAACAACATCATTCGCTAATATGATGGCAAACTTAATGAGCTCCCGTCTTATCTCTTTCTTACCAGAGCCGTCGTCAAAAATATCTTTAGATAACCAAAGAACCAATAATGACGCGACATGAAGCGTACTATTCTTTTGATCCGGCTCCAACTCATCTAAAAACCATTTAGACACCCACCAGCTATAGAAGCACTTCGTATCGTTTTCCTTCCGAACAAAACCTTTTGACTTCGCAACAAGAGCGGCGCGCATTTGTTCTTCATATTCAGACAAGGTGATATCAAGATTCCCTGTTATGGGAAGGTTCATCAAGACGTCCACGCCCTCTAAAGAGATAGTCATTTCACCCCACCTGCATATGGACGTGTGAGCATCTGGACACCATCGGGAGATAAAGGCATCTAAGCTCCGGATATCCTTCCTGATTTGAAGTGCCGCAGAAGCTGTGACAACACCAATAATTTGCTCCTTAGTCAAGTTAGCTCTTACGCAGTCCTGACTTATCATGAATTGCATCCATTTGTCAAAAGAGCGCAGCGGACTCTGACATATTCTGAAGTCAATAGAAGAAGTATGATACTCTTTCCTGTGAAGGAAAAACCGTATTACACAACCTGGTTAAACCGACCGGGCGTCTCCTTCACCCTCTGAACCTGTCAGAAGGACGGGCAAAAACTTGGGATGATTCCTCCTAGCTGTGGCGGACATTGTAAAGAATTCATCATCCGTGTTTGTCTTGGATCTGCCAACGCTTTTCAAGGCCGCGACAGGGTTTTTCTCAGGTGACATCCTAACGAAACCTTCTTAAGCTGATTTCACTTTCAAAGTAACTACAGCAAAAAGAATGGGGTATGAATAAAAGTTACTACCATAAGTAGGGTGCATGAAGATTACTTTATCAGCAATGCAAAATTCATTTTGGTTGAAAGCCACTCTATTTCAGCCGCAATTCATAACACATAGCCAGAGAAGTGGGGACTGATAATCATGCAAGAAAAATCCCTACGCTACTTAGAGACACACCCCTCGCCTAAACCCTGCGTTGCAGCGGGAAGTACACTCTCGACCAAGAAGGTGCGCCTCCCACCGCGGGAACTATGCTCACGGACACACAAAAAAAGGAGGGGGGGGGGGGAACCCTAACGCCAAGTTTTTCATGGAAGCAATGGCGGTCACCTACCTGTGCATTCCTACTTTGCACAACAATTGCTTCCAACGCTATTCATGAGGTGACCAATATTGTAATATTCGAAGAGAAATCGTTTATAATGAAGTATTTCTACAAATTTACGGAAGACGTACCTATGGCTAGGGTTTACACCAATACAGAGGAAAAATATTTCTACAAATTTTGGAAAGTATGCCTACGGATAGGATTTGCACCAACAAGAGAACAAGCTGAAAGAGAAACGCTGGAGTACATACCTGGAATATGCTTGCTCGCTTTATCGCTACCACTCTGCCGCTAACACCAAGACGTGAGAACAAAAATAAGAGATGAAAAGGAGATCTAACCCCTTTTATAGGCGTGATACTTTTGGAATTTGAATAAGGAAAGGATTTCCTATTTGAGCCACGCATGGAAAGAGGCAACCGAGCCCGCAACGACAAGCTGCACGGTGCCAACAGTCCGCGTCCAAGCTGAGCAGCGCCAAACGCCCACGCCATGCCAATCCAGCACTCACGCCATGCCAAGCCAAGCCATCACTCACGTCATGCCAAGCCAAGCCAGCACTCACGTCATGCCAATCCCATGCCAGCTCCCACGCCATGCCAAGCCCATGCCAGCTCCCACGTCCACACCAAGACAGCGTACACGCCAACCCAGCGCCCACGTCACGCCATTCCGGAAGCTCACGCACGCTAAGTCTATGCTAACGTCCCTCCAGTTCAATGCTAATGGCTCATTCCAAGCCAATTTAATGCTAATGGCTCATTCCAAGCCAATCTAATGCTAACGGCTCCATTCCAAGTCGACCGATGCTAAAGACTCTATCCCAAGCCGACCAATGCTAACGGTTCACTCCAAGCCATTACAACGTGTTAGAGCATTACTCGGTCAAACTCGCATGCGTTGCTATCTCAAGCATGTTTGTCAATGTTAGTGATCAAAACTATAAGTCTTGATTTCTAGTCTACTATATCTAAGTCTCGGACTAGGATAGAAAGTGTAGTTGAGCTCAAGGACTTCATGGAAATTCATCATACAAGAAGAAGAACTACTCAAGGAACCGGTGGAACTTCTCGACAAAAGGTAATGTGAAGGCTTGAACTTATCTGTCACTCAAAAGTCTATCTACACTATCTCTTAATTCTTGAGACAAAAAGTCGTATGCTATATATAGACTTAGATTATACACATTTGGTATTTCGAGCCGAGTATACCTCGCCTATCTATATCTCTAAATATGTGTTGGTAAGCGCTTCGCTTCAACCATGTTTATCTTTACCTAGTAATGAAAGTCATGATATGTTTCAATCACTTTGAAAATTGCTTTGACGAGAAATGGTGTAGCAACTATATAACGTCCTCTAAGAATGTTTCAATGGTTGGAATGAGAGTTTAGATTACATAACCAATGATGGACATAAGTATTATTGTGGAAACACATATGTGCATAAGTCCTATCCCTTGAACCAAAATTTGTGAACTTTGTTGATCAAGAGAAACCGGAAGAATGTCTTGATGCCAAGTCGGCAAACTCAGTCCACGAACTGCCGAACTTCTCATCCCAAGAAATTCTGCTGGAGTTGACAAACTTGTTGCGTGAGTACCAGTCCGCGAACCCAGTCTGCGAATCGGAAGAAAGTCTTTGCCGAGATTTTCTGTTGGAGTTTGTAAACTCTGCCTGATTGCTTAAGTCTGCGAACCTAATGTGCGAACTTAAGAAGGTTATATATCTGAAGATGATTTCTGAACTTAAACTTATAAAGACTAATGAATGCAATTTTCAAACCGTGGATATAAAATTCATGAACCTATTCGAGTGAATCAAATCATCATTGCTTCAATTGTGTCTTATGTAGTACATAAGATTTCCTTGCAATTGAACAACTCTCTAACTAATTCAATTGAGTCATTTGAACTAGTTATGGTGAAGAAGAATATGGTTGGTATGAAATGCTCATATGGCTAACCTTTTGGTTAACTATTGTTGAACCAACAATGTACACATTTGGGTATGGTTAAAAAACCTAGAAACGTGCATTTCATTTGTGTATAAAAGCTAAGTTTTCGATCCAACGGTTGAGAAATATTAGCTCGAATCTAAATCAGGTTTTCATCTAACGGTGGATATTGTTTGCTTTGTGACCAACGTGAAACCCTGATTTGAAAGACTATATAAGGGGACAACTAGCAACTCTGCAAAACTAATCCCCACACCTCACATGTGATACTATTTTGCGTGCTAGAGTTGTTTCTCCTTTAACCTTTGGTTTCTTCTTCTAAAACCAGGTTAACGACTTAAAGACTTCATTGGGATTGTGAAGCCAGACCGATACTACTTTTATCGTAGTTGTGTGATCTGATCTTGCATCTCCTATCGTACGAGTACAATAAGATTGATTGGCTTGAGATTAATATCTCCGATAGGCAAGATATAAAAAGTAGTCACAAACATCTTTGTCTCATTGTTTGTGATCCCGCAACATCTTGTTTCGCTACCATACGATTAAGATTGTTGTGAGGTGATTGATTTATCTAGGCTGTTCTTCGGGAATATAAGACCAGATTATCAATAGGTTCCTGTTCACCTTGATTATTATCAAAAGACGGAACAAAAAATTTAGGGTTTTTCTGTGGGAGACAGATTGATCCTTTGATAGACTTGTCTGTGTGAGACAGATTTGTTTATTGTCAAAGCCTGCGATTTTGGGTCGTAGCAACTCTTAGTTGTGGGTGAGATCAGCTAAGGGAATCAGGTGCGCAGTATCCTGCTGGGATCAGAGGCGTAGGGAGTACAAATGTACCTTGGATCAGTGGGTGACTTACTGGGGTTCAACTACAGTCAAGTTCGAAGTTAGCTTGGAGTAGTCTAGTGTCTGTAGCGGCTTAATACAATGTGTGTTCAATCTGGACTAGGTCCCGGGGTTTTTCTGCATTTGTGGTTTTCTCGTTAACAAAATTCTGGTGTCTGTGTTATTTCGAATTTCCGCATTATATTTGCTATAATTGAAATAATACAGGTTGTGCGTTAGTTCAATCAATTGGAGAATCCGACTTAACGGTTGTTGATTCATATTGATTAACACTTGGATATTGGTCTTTGGTACCATCCAAGTTATTCCTTATATTTTATTAGTACTCACAGTTTCAGTTTGAGGAAATCAAATCAAGAGAGAGATATAAACTCGTTGATGTACTTTTAATTGATTGAGTCTTGTTGATTCTCTTAAAAGTATATTCGAGTTTGTCCATACAGATTTCTAACCGAAATATTGGGTGGTGTTGTTAGACCCCCGTTTTTTCACAACGCTAAAGGCTCCATTCCAAGCCGAGTAACGCCAGCGGCTCACTTCGCACCAAGCAATGCAAGCGGCTTCCCAACGAGCCAAATTCGCGCAAAACCGCCAACATAGGAATCACAGATGTTTTTTTTCCTCCGAAAAGGTTAGCCGGATTTTCCTGACCATCTTTTCATGACTTGCCGTTTCGATTTTGTCCTTGTCTGTCACCATCTTATGCTTACCTCGCAACAACGCTCCTATTCTGAGCTAAGCAGGGGACTTAATATTGATGGTGGTTTTTAGCTTAGGGTTAAAATCATAAAACCTTAGTCTGGCGTGACGTCGCTTTATAAGGAAACGGAGCCATGAGTACCAATATCTCCACTAGTGCATTTATTGAGACTTTCAATACGTCTACGAGAAATTTACCAGGGTACCTTTTTTTATATATCTATACGCTATGTTCCACGACAGAACCCTCAAGTATCGACTGGCATTGACTCCGCACATGCCAGCCGCGCATGCTAGCCAAGTGTGCCAACAGCATGCCAACATGCCAGCCACACCTCCGCGCTAAAGGCATTCCAACCATGCCATCCGCACCTCCGTCCCAACGACATGCCAACCATGCCAGCCAAACCCCTGCGCCAAAGGCATGCCAACCATGCCAGCCGCACCACCGTGCCAACGGCATGCCAGCCACACCTCTGCGCCAAAGGCATGCCAACCATGCCAGCCACACCACCGTGCCAACGACATACTATCCATGCCAGCCACACCTCCGTGCCAAAGGCATGCCAACCATGCCAGCCGCACCGCTGTGCCAACGGCATGCCAGCCACCCCTCTGCGCCAAAGGCATGCAAACCACGCCAGCCACACCTCTGCGCCAGAGGCATGCCAACCATGCCTGCGGCACCACCGTGCAAACGACATGCCAGCCACACCTCTGTGCCAAACGCATGCCAAACATGCTAGGCGCACCACCGTGCCAACGGTATGCCAACCATGTCAGCCACACCTCCGCACCAAAGGCATACCAACCATGCGAGCCGCACCACCGTGCCAACGGCATGCCAGCCACACCTCCTCGCCAAAGGCATGCCAACCATGCCAGCCGCACCGCCGTGCCCAAAAAATGCCAAAGCCATGCCGGCCATGCCTTCATGCCGCTGGATGCCAAACGGAGAGTTGCAACAATCAAACGGCTACCCCTTCTTATGAGATGCAAATCTCAGTCGTACAAGCTTGCCACCAAACTAAACGATTTGTGGCAACCTCTTGGCTGCGATGCAAGGCAAATAATGCCTATGTTGTATAGCCTTGGATCCATGTATGTGTGTCCCAAATAGATGTAACCAGGTGTTTGAGGGTGAAAACGGTTTCTGCTGATTTCAGTAATTTCGTGTATGGGTGAGAAACTAGTCTAAACCCTAAACAATGTACTGCACTGGAGTACTTTAGATTCGACAGAGGAATCTGTACAAATCCGGCCTAAACCAAGAAATGGTCGTTCCTGAATTGCTTCGGTCACAAAGTGAAGGATAAGGGTTGGTCTTGGGGAGGGAAGCGAAGAGAGTATTGAGACCAGAATAGTTGATTCTGGAAGAGTGGTTGTTTTACGACTTGTATCAGAAAGTGAAACGCTAGCAATGTGGAAAGCTAACAGGTGGTTTCTGAGTGTTGTATTCTCCTGATAAAAACCTGTTGTTTGGTGGAAATAGGTGAAACCTGTTTATACAAGTCGCAACAAAACGTACCCTGGCCTCGTAAGAAGTGGAAACGGTTGAGTAATGGAAGAGAATGGTAACGGGTAACACCTGTAATTGATGTTTCCATAATGAAGGATACGTTTCACCATTATTTCCAGTCATTACCAACCGCCTTACTCTTATGACACTTTCTTGTAACGGGCGTATTGCACGCCACATGCTGTAAACTGCCAGACCAATACCCTGATTAGCATCCCCCAGTTTGTGACATGTCTTGATGTCTCGAGTGTTTTCGTGGAAAACGTGTAGCATGTTGCTATTATTTGGAAAGTTAAAATTGAGAGGCTTGCCGGTTCGGTGGCGACCTTCGACGGCTGAGATTTTGCATCTTGAGGGGAAGGGTAGCCGTTGATTGTGGCTACCTTCCGTTGGTAGCCAGTGTCGTGGTCACGGTGCTGGCATGGCTTGCTCATGCTCTTGGCGTGGCCAATTAGGGTGCCGTGACCAAAGAGTTGGAAGCGTAGACAAAGGTTTGCCACAAGTCGTGTGGTTTGGCGGCAAGCTTGTACAACTGAGATCTGTGTCTCAGGAGGACGGGTAGCCGTTTATTTTTACAACCCTCCGTTTTACAGCCAGCGGCATGGAGGAATGGCCGGCATGACTCGTGCATGCTCTTGGCACGTCCAAATTAGGGTTTGGTGCAAACTGCGGAATTTTGGCCTCGCAGCCAAAAGGTTGCCACAAATCGTTTGGTTTGGTGGCAAGCATGTACGGATGAGATTTGCATCTCAAAAGGAGAGGTAGCCGTTGATTTTTGCAACCCGCCGTTTGGCAGCCAGCGACATGGCTTTAGCATGTTTTAGAAGCGGCCAAATTAGGGTTTGGCATAAACCATGGAATTTGGCATCGGGCCAGAAGTTTCCATGCGCTTGATGCGAAATTGTATGGCTTAGATCTGCATCTCAGAAGGAGGGGTAGCCGTTGACTGTTGCAACCCTCCGTTTGGCAGTCAGCGACATGGCTTTGGCATGTTTTAGGCGCGGCCAAATTAGGGTTTGGCATAAACCGTGAAATTTCTCATTGGGCCAGAAGTTTCCGAGAGTTTGGTGGCGAACTTGTACGGCTGAGATCTGCATCTCAGAAGAAGGGGTAGCCGTTTGATTGTTGCAACCCTCCGTTTGGCATCCAGCGGTATGGAGGCATGGCCAGCATGGCTTTGGCATATTTTAGGCGCGGCCAAATTAGGGTTTGGCATAAACCGTGGAATTTGGAATTGGGCCAGAAGTTGTCATGCGTTTGGCGACGAACTTGTACGGTTGAGATCTGCATCTCAGAAGGAGGGGTAGCCGTTTGATTGTTGAAACCCCCCGTTTGGCAGCCAGCGGCATGGAGGCATGACCGGCATGGCTTTGGCATGCCGTTGGCATGACGGTGCGGCTGGCATGGTTGGGCCTTTGGCGCTTGAGGTCTGTCTAGCATGGTTGGCATGTCGTTATCACGGTGGCTGGCATGGTTGGCATGCCTTTGGAGCGGAGGTGTCGCTGGCATGCCGTTGGGACGGTGGTGTGGCTGGCATGGTTGGCATGCCTTTGGCGCGGAGGTGTGGCTGGAATGGTTGGCATGTCGTTGGCACTTTGGTGCGGCTGGCATGGTTGGCAAGCCTTTGGCGCAGAGAAGTGGCTAGCATGGTTGGCATGCCGTTGGCACGGCTGGCATGGTTGGCATGCCTTTGGCGCGGAGGTGTGGCTGGCATGGTTGGCATGCCGTTGGCACGGAGGTGCGGCTGGCATGGTTGGCATGCCTTTGGCGCAGAGGTGTGGCTGGTATGATTGGCATCCCGTTGGCACGGTGGTGCGGCTGAAATGGTTGGCATGCCTTTGGCGCGGGGGTGTGGCTGGCATGGTTGGCATGCCGTTGGCATGTTGCTGTGGCTGTCATGGTTGGCATTCCTTTGGCCCAGAGGTGTGGCTGGCATGGTTGGCATGCCGTTGGCACAAAGGTGTGGCTGGCATGGTTGGCATGCCGTTGGCACGGTGGTGCGCCTGGCATGGTTGGCATGCCTTTGGAGCGGAGGTGGGGCTGGCATGGTTGGCATGATGTTGGCACGGTGGTGAGGCTGGCATGGTTGGCATGCCTTTGGCGCGGAGATGTGGCTGGCATGGTTGGCATGTCGTTGGCACGATGTTGCGGATGGCATGGTTGGCATGCCTTTGGCGTGGAGGTGTGGCTTGCATGGTTGGTATGCCTTTGGCGCGGAGGTGTGGCTGGCATGGTTGGCATGTTGTTGGCACGGCGGTGCGCCTGGCATGGTTGGCATGCCTTTGGCGCAGAGGTGAGGCTGGCATGGTTGGCATGCTATTGGCACGGTAGTGCGGCTGGCATGGTTGGCATGCCTTTGGCGCGGAGATGTGGCTGGCATGGTTGGCATGCCGTTGGTACGATGGTGTGTCTGACATGGTTGGCATGCGCTTGGCGCAGAGGTGTGGTTGGCATGGTTGGCATGACATTGGCACTTTGGTGCGACTGGCATGGTTGGCATGCCTTTGGTGCAGAGGTGTGGCTGGCATGGTTGGGATGCGGTTGGCACAGTGGTGCGGATGGCATGGTTGGCATGCCTTTGGGGCGGGGGTGTGGCTGGCATGGTTGGCATGCCGTTGGCACAGAGGTGCGGATGGCATGGTTGGAATAGTGTGGCTGGCATGGTTGGTATGCCATTGGCACACTTGGCTAGCATGCGCGACTAGCATTTGCGGAGACAATGCCAGTCGATACTTGAGGGTTCTGTCGTGGAACATAGTGTATAGATATATAAAAAAAGGTACCCTGGTAAATTTATCACAGACGTATTTAAAGGCTCAATATATGCGCTAGTGGAGATATTGGTACTCACGACTCCGTTTCCGTACAGAGCGACGTCACGCCAGACTAAGGTTTTAAGATTTTAACCCTAAGCTAAAAACCACCATCAACATTAAGTCCCCTGCTTAGCTCGGAATATGAGCGTTTTTGCGAGATAAGCATAAGATGGTGACAGACAAGGACAAAATCGAAAAGACAAGTCATGAAAATATTGTCAGGAAGATCTGGTGGTGCGGCTTGGAATGAGCCGTTAGCATTGACCTCGCGGGACGTTGACATAGACTTCGCGTACGTGAGCTGCCGGCATGGCGTGGCGTGTGCGCTGGCTTAGTGTGGACGTGGGAGCTGGCATGGGCTTGGCATGGTGTGAGTGCTGGCTTGGCGTGGCGTGGGCGTTTGGCGCTGCTCAGCTTGGACGCGGACTGTTGGCACCATGCAGCTTGCCGTTGCGGGCCTGGTTTCCTCTTTCCATGCATGGCTCAAACAGGGAATCCTTTCCTTATTCAAATTCCAAAAGTGTCACGCCTATAAAAGGGGTTAGCTCTCCTTTTCACCTCTTATTTTTGTTCTCACGTCCTAGTGTTAGCGGCAGAGTGGTAGAGATAAAGCGAACAAGCATATTCCAGGTATGTACTCCAGTGCTTCTCTTTCAGCTTGTTCTCTTGTTGGTGCAAACCCTAGCCGTAGGTATACTTTCCAAAATTTGTAGAAATATTGTTCCTCTGTATTGGTGTAAACCCTAGCCATAGGTATGTCTTCCGTAAATTTGTAGAAATACTTCATTATAAACGATTCCTCTTCAAATATCACAACATTGGTCACCTCATGAATAGCGTTGGAAGCAATTGTTGTGCAAAGTAGGCATGCATAGGTAGGAGACAACCATTGCTTCCATGAAAAACTTGGCATTAGGGTTCCGCCCCCCTTTTTTTTGTGGTCGTGAGCATAGTTCCCGCGGTGGGAGGCGTTCCTTCTTGGTCGAGAGTGTACTTCCCGCTGCAACGCACGGTTTAGGCGAGGGGTGTGTCTCTTGGTAGCGTAGGTTTTTGTCTTGCGTGAGTATCAGTCCCCACTCCTATGGCTATGCGTGTTAAGACTTGCGGCTGAAATAGAGTGAATTTCAACCAAAATGAATTTTCATTGTTGATAAAGTAATCTTCATGCACCCTACTTCCGGTAGTAAATTTTATTTATACCCCTTTCTTTTTGTTGTAGTTACTTTGAAAGTGAAATCAGCTTAAGAAGGTTTCGTTAGGATGTCACCTGAGAAAAACCCTGTCGCGGCCTTGAAAAACATTGGCAGTCCGCCACATCTAGGAGGAATCATCCCAAGTTTTTTCC
Source organism: Papaver somniferum (assembly GCF_003573695.1). NCBI lineage: Eukaryota > Viridiplantae > Streptophyta > Magnoliopsida > Ranunculales > Papaveraceae > Papaver > Papaver somniferum. Next base: position 9,111,276 of record NW_020620825.1, on the reverse strand, counting down.
CGTCCTTCTGACCGGTTCAGAGGGTGAAGGAGATGCCTGGTCGGTTCAACCAGGTTGTGTAATACGATTTTGCCTTCAGAGGAAAGAGTATCCTGCTTCTTCTATTGACTTCAGAATATGTCAGAGTCCCTGCGCTCTTTTGACAAATGGATGCAATTCATGATAAGTCAGGAATGCGCAAGAGCCAACTTGACTAAGGAGCAAATTATTGTTGCTGTCACAGCTTCTACGACACTTCAAATCAGGAAGGATATCCCGAGCTTAGTTGCCTTTATCTCCCGATAGTGTCTATATACTCACACCGCCATATGCAGGTGGGGTGAAATGACTATCTCTTTAGAGGGCGTGGCCGTCTTGCTGAACCTTTCCATAACAGGGAATATTGATATCACCTTGTCTGAAGATGAAGAACAAATGCGCGCCGCTCTTGTTGCGAAGTCAAAAGGTTTTTTTCGGAAGGAAAACGAGACGAAGTGCTTCTACAGCTGGTGGGTGTCTCAATGGTTTTCAGATGAGTTGGAGCCGGATCAAAAGAATAGTATGCTTCATGTCGCGACATTCTTGGTTCTTTGGTTATCCAGAGATATTTTTGACGACGACTCTGGTAAGAAAGAGATAATACAGGAGCTCATTAATTTTGCCATCAGATTAGCGAAAGGTGTTGTTCTCCCCATTGGCGACTTGTTTCTCGGTTCTCTGTACACACATTTGGATCATCTGGTTGCCGACATGCGTGCTTCAAATAGTTATATGAAAGTGGACTCAAATACATCCATGTATCTTTCCTCCAAGCATGGTTGTGGGAGCATTACGAGAAGTACGCTCCCAAACCGCTGGCTTCACTTCCCGAGTCTTGGGTTGGTTCTAGGATACTTCGCTGGGTGAACATGCATCCAAAATCCGGTTCGAACCTGGTTGAATTCCTCGACAACTCCTACACAATCAACTTTCGTCCATGGGCCCCGGTGCATGCCTCCATAGTTCAAATGGAGACTTTTGCCTCTGTTCCGAACACATCTTTGCTTTCTGAAAAGAATACGGGCGTTGGGGAGGTTGTGTTCATGCGAAGTTGCATGCCTGGTTATGTACCGTCTTTCTTTCGATGATCTTGCCAGGAAGTTTCTTACAACATTGACATGGCTTCTCGGCATATGGGATTTGACCAGGGGGTCCCTCTCTCTCGTCAGTCGGTTGTTCCAGAAAACTTGTTGCCAGCTGCTCTTGATGTTAGTGCTCTTGCTCCAGGTATAAGTCTTCCCTTCTTGCTCTCAGGACAAAACCCGACAACAACTTCCAAGTATAACATATTTTTGCAGGACGAGTTCCTTGCCATTCATGGATTCGTGAATGACGCAGTGAAGAATACTTGTGGTAATCCTTCTGCTGCAACTTTAAAAAAACATCCATTGTTAAGGGATCCCTCCTCGCCCAAACGGAAATATTCTAACGCAGACACGGAAAGTCCCCAAGAGAAGGAGTGAAAGTCGAAAATTCGTGCAGGTGGCTTTCAGTCGGATCCGACGGCTCTCATGACCTTCAGTTCTTCCAACGTTCGGGTATGTATTCTTTTTCTTGCCCACTCAGTCGGATTTCACAGTTGTTTCGTTATTGAAAATCTTTCCTTATTCCTTAATCAAGGTATGAACGCCTTTTCCCATATTGCACATAGTCAGGAAACGGCGGCTCTCGCAGCAGAGGGTGGCCATGCCGAGCCTCAGAGAACGGCGGCTCTCGCGGCAGAGAGTGGCAATGCTGAGCCTTCCTGCGGTGAAGAAGAGCCCGAAAAGAAGGAAAGCTCAGAATCTAGTGATGATGAAAATAACTCTACCAATAGCAGCGCTGAGCTTTTTTTAGTCGGTCTGAAAGTGAATCAGTGAGTCTTCCACGCATTTTTCTTCTTCCATGCTCTTTTTTTTTTTTTTTGAACAACGTCTAAACCGTGATATCGCAGGGAGAATTCGCTCCTGAAGATGGACCTGAGGTGGAAAACCGTGGAGATACATCCTTGTCTCCAACCGTGGCAGCTGCGCCTGTCGACCCGGAAATGGAGGTCGATCAAGATGTAAATGTTGTTGCGTCTCAAGTAGCGGAAAGTGCTCCAGCGACTGCTGTCGCAATTGTAGTTAAGAATCCCTTGTCGGTTACCGGTTCAGTTGCAGGCGCCGCTTTCGCTCCTCCATACTTAGTCCCTTATCCAGATCATGTGCTGATCGGCGCCTTCAGCGTGCCAGCCAAATACGAGACGCTATATACCAAGATATAGGAAAGGTATGGACACATCGCCACAACCAAAAATGTCACTAGTCGGTTTGCGCTGGTCAAGCGTGTGGGGGATCTTTATCTTCGATTGACGACATGTGCAAAGTAATTGGCCATACCTTTTCTGAGGACGTGGTCTCAAGCTGGAAGTTCCATCGTGATATGTGCGTAGACCACGGGTTCAACGTTTCCTGGTTTGTTGAAGGTTTCTCTGAGATCGAAAAGTTGCAGACCACGGCGGTTGAAGGCCCTTCCGTGGATGAGGTCGCACAGCAGGTGGCGGAAATCAAAAGGTTGTCCAGGGATATGAAGCTGATACGGGCGGCTCTCGAAAGCATGAAGGAGGCTTTCTCCAAGAAGAGCAAGCCATTACTAGATGGGTTTCCTTGAATGTACTCCTGTCTTCTGAACTTCTTTATTTAGGTTTTTTTTTTTTGAAAGGAAAACAGAACGCCTGGTTCATGGTTTGATTTGAATTAATAGATAATCGTCACCTATGAGGGTTTTGGATTATTCTTTTGGATTGAATTTTTTCTAGAATAATTTTGTTTTTGGTTATGACTATAAGTAACATAAATACTCCAGGAGAGTCATGGAATTGTGAATGTTGTGTTGTCAGTAGAGGGCATGGGAAGAAACATAACATGGCTATCGATTTTATCATCCCTGTGAAACTTGAAGTAGTAAACCATGTATTTCTCCTAACAAGACTTACTCGGTTTTTGGATCTCCTAAAAAAACTGGATCTTCCGGGTGCAAGTCCAAGTTTTGTGGGAAGCGCCCCCGTGATCGTGAGAAGTCCCTAGTACTCTTTGTCATGTGATAGTTGATAAATGAGCCATCGATTCCGAGCGGACTTTTGCTTCTACCATCTTGAGATCGGCGTTTGAAGAAGAAGTCAGGAATTGGAAATTGATATTGTAACCGAGAGATTAATCTCCCACTATGGTCGCCAATTGTTTGAGGCTGAAAACGGTTTCTGCTGATTTTGGTAATTTCTTGTATGGGTGAGAAACGAGTCTAAACCTTAAACAATATACTGCGCGGGAGTAATTTAGATTCAAGAGATCATTCTGTACAAATCCGGGCTAAACCAAAAAATGGATGTTCCAGAATTGCTTCGTCACAAAGTGAAGGAGAAGGGTTGGTCTTGGGGAGGGAAACGAAGAGAGTGCTGAGACCAGAATAGTTGATTATGGAAGAGTGGTTGTTTTACTACTTGTATCAGAAAGTGAAACGCTAGCAATGTGGAAAGATAACAGGTGGTTTCTGAGTGTTGTATTCTCCTGACCAAACCCTGTTGTTTGGTGGAAATAGGTGAGACCTATTAATACAAGTCGCAACAAAACGTACCACGGCCTCGTAAGAATTGGAAACGTTTGAATAATGGAAGAGAATGGTAACGGGTAACTCCTAAAATTGATGTTTCCATAATGAAGGATACGTTTCACCATTATTTCCTGTCATTACTAACCGCCTTACTCTTATGACACTTTCTTGTAACAGGCGTATTGCACGCCACATGCTGTAAACCGCCATACTAATACCATGATGAGCATCCCCCAGTTTGTGACATGTCTTGATGTCTCGAGTGTTTTCGTGGAAAACGTGTAGCATGATGCTATTGTTTGGCAAGTTAAAATTGAGAGGCTTGCCGGTTCGGTGGCGACCTTCGACGGTCGAGACTTCTATTTATAGATGTCTCGGACTAGGACATAGATTGTGTATTTGAGTTAGACTTCACGGCGTTCATAATTTGAAGACGAAGAACTACTAAGGGGATCTTGTGGAGCTTCATCAACAAAAGGTATGTGGAGACTGAAACTCATCTATCACTTGGAAAGTCTATTTCTACTCTATCTCCTATATTGAGACATAAGTCGTATTACGATATAGTTTTCGATTATAAACATTTGATATTTCGAGCTGAGTTTATCTCGCTTACATATTTGTCTAAATATGTGTTGGCAAGATTTCACTTCGACCAAGTTCATCTTATATTCTTGACGAACGTCAGAATATGATCATGTGAAATTGCTGAGTAACATCGTACATGGTATGTGTGATACAATCATTTGGAGTAGACTTGGAATATTTCATTATGATTATTTCAATATCTTGAAAATTGCTTTGATGCTAATAGTGTGTGAAAACGGCTATTGGCATCCTCTAAGAAAGTTTCAATGATTGAAATAAAGAGTTTAGAATCATGTAACCATGTTTGGATAAAAATATAGTGTGTTATCACATTTGTGTATAAGTCTAAAAATGGGAACCTGAAGTATGAGTACCCATACGCGTACTGGCGGTTGTTGGATGTCTAGGCAAGTATGCATACCCGTACGCATACTGGCGGAAGTCTCACGTCCGTGAATTTATGCTGGAGTTTGGAATGTAAATTGGTATACGCACCTGTACGCGTACTGGCGTAACCAAACTCGTTCCGACGACTTAAGTATGCGTATCCGTTTGCATACTTGAGTTGGTTACTTTCTAAAATCGGTTTTGTACATGAACTTAAACATTTATAAAATAAGGAATGCAATCTTTGCAAACCGTGACTATAATGTTCTGATTCGAATGAATCAAACCAAAGAATCTTCAATTGTGTTGTTGTATACTTCTATGAGAATATAACAATTGAACGGCTCTTTAACTAGTTTCATTTGAGTCATTTGAACTAGTTATGGTTAAGATGAATAAGGTTGATATGAGAATAATCATATGGCTCACTTCGGTTAACTATTGTCAAGCCAACATGGTGTACACGTTTGGGTACGGTTACATAAACTTAAATGAGGGTACATTTCACTTGTGTGTAACAAGCTAAGTTCGATCTAACGGTTGAAAGATATTAGCTTGGTTGAATCAGGTTTTTCATCTAACGGTGAATATTGAATGCTTTGTTACCAAGGAAGCTTGGATTGCAAACTCTGATTTGAAAACTATATAAAGGAGAACTCTAGCAACTGGGAAACTTAATCCACACACCTCCTGTGTGTTACTAGTTCCATCAACTAGAGTTCGTTCTCCTTTAACCTTAGGTTTCTATCTAGACCCTATAAGTTAACAACTTCAAAGACTTCATTGGGATTGTGAAGTCATACCCAACTATTTTCTTTGTAGTTGAGTGTTCTGATCTTGCCCGATTATATCGTTTGAGTACTATCTATTCTAAGATTTTCTCGATATTTATCTCCGATAGGCAAGATAAAAAGTAATCACAAACACCTTCGTCTCATTGTTTGTGATTCCACAATATCTAGTTTCGCCATCATACGATTTAGATTATTGTGAGGTGATTGATAATACTAGGTTGTTCTTCGGGAATATAAGTCTAGGTTATCAATTGGTTCTTGTTCACCTTGATTTATCAAAAGACGGAACAACAACTCTTGGATATTTCTACGGGAAACATATTTATTCAATCTATAGACTTTTATGTGTGAGACAGATTTGTTTATCAAGTCTTCGACTTTGGGTCGTAGAAACTCTTGGTTGTGGGTGAGATCATCTAAGGGAATCAAGTGCATGGTATCCGGATGGGATCAGAGATGCAAGGAACACAACTGTACCTTGAATCAGTGTGAGATTGATTAGGATTCAACTACAGTCCAGTTCAAAGTTCATTGGTAGTAGGCTAGTGTCTGTAACGGCTTAATACAGTGAGGTGTTCAAACTGGACTACGTCCCGGGATTTTTCTGCATTTGCAGTTTTCCTCGTTAAAAAAATTCTGGTGTCTGTGTTATTTATTTTCCGCATTAGATTTTGTTATATAATTAAAAATCACAGGTTGTGCGTTAAGATCAATCAATTAGATAATCCAACCTTTGATTGTTGATTTAAATTGATTGACACTTGAACATTGGTCTTTGGTACTGTTCAAGTTACTCCTCTTAGATTTAATCGGGCTCGCAGATTCCTATTTGCTGATTGCAGATTAAATTAAGAGTTAGAGATATAAACTCTTTGATATACTTTTCTGTAGATTGAGTCTAACTGTCTAGTTGATTCTCTAGAAAGTATATTGGAGTAAGTCCTCTTAGATTTCCAATCGAATTGTTGGGTGTGGTGTTAGATGATGAGTGCTAAAAAGTGCATATTTCTATATATTTTTCTTGGCATTTAACTCATCTTTTGTGCATTAATTCTACATTTTATCCCATATTATGTATTTTCATTGTTTTCAAGAATAAATATTTTTCTTACTTAATTTTGCATTTTTAGGTAATAAATAAAGTTTGGATGAATAGCAGAGCGGAAAAGAGCAGAAAAGTAGTGAAAAGCCGGGAGGAATTACACAAGGAAGCCGCGAAGAATGTTGTGCACAAGAGCAAAAGGCTAGAAGTGGGCTTGAAGAAGAAGAATTGTCCTTAAAGAAGATATGGGCTTGGCATACCCAAGGCCCAAAACCCTTACTCAAACACATTTCCACTATCCAAGCCCGTCTCGGATTTCAGCCGTCAGATCGAAGCATTTCAGCATCCTACGGTCGCTCCATCATCGCACATCAAACTCCGAAGCCCCCGCTTTACATCGCAACGCCCATCTCCATCTTGGGTCGTCCGTTTTGCTACATCCCTTCATCCGACGGTCGCTCCACGCTTACCTCCGTATAGCCGTTGGATCCACCTACCATCTTCCCATCCATCGCTCCTTGTCGCAGATCATCAAAGTTCGCTACACCCGCTCAACACCCTAGCATCCAAAACCATCGACTTCACCCAAACAAGTTCTTCTTCCCCAAATATTTTTTCCCCAAAATCTTTCTTCTTCCCCCTACAGTTGCAGTCGAGCTCTGCTCCTGCCTCTCTTCCATGTCCACTGCCACCCTCTGCCTCACTACCATCTCCATACCCCGACACCACCTCAAACCCATCTCCCTAGCCTAGTTATTTTCCCCATCTCACAACCACTGAAACCCTAGGTTTTGGGGTGAGTAAAATAACTCGAACTAGGGAACAATTAGAGCAGCAGAGGCGTCAATTGAAGCATGAGAGAGGAGCAGGAAGGTCAGAAGAAGCATGGGTCGAGTCTATTTGCATCATAGGGTGAGTTAATTTTAGTTATTCTCGAAACCCTAATCCTGCTGATTTGGGGATTTTCAAATTAGGGTTTGTAGAAATTTAGGGTTTTGTTGTAAGCTATAAAAGGGAAGTGATGTAGGATGTTAAAGGGTGTTCTTGGTTAGCCGAGATACCCCCTAATTGGGTTAATTTAATTTCACTGTTAATTTTTAGGGTTCTTGTTTTGCAATTTTCATTCACTCTTTAGTAGTTTAAATGTTGTGTTTTTCCTGTTAAATGTGTTGTTCCTGTTAAATGTGTGTTGTTTAAATGTGTGTTGTTTAAATGTGTTGTTTAAATGTGTGTTACTGTTTTGCCATTGTAGTTTAAATGTGTGTTGTTCCTGTTAATCATGTTTAGTTCCATTGTAGTGTTAATTATGTTCTGAGTTCACTGTTGAGGCTCAGATGAAACCTTAGTGCACTAATGAATGATGAATTGCTAGGAAGGCCTGTTTTGCTTGAGTAATGGGAAGAAGTTGGTGCTCTGATATGCCTGTGATTGACTGTGCTTTCAAAAGACAGTCAATGCTAGGGGCAAATCAGTGAGCAAGCTGATTCTCTTCCCATTCTAGTTGGATGCTTAAGTTTTTGCATTGTTTAGTTAGGACACAAGGTGGATTCTAAGCCTTAGCTTAGCCACAACTGCAACCTCCTATCTGCCCTTGGCTCATAGCCTTGGTTTACTTCAATACCATTGCTTCACATCATCTTCACTGCCACCTTTCTTTTACCACTTTCTTTTGTAACTTACTTTGCTTCGTTGGTACTTTGCCACTGTTAACAATCACCATTTCACTGCCATTGTATATGCTTCCATTGTTTCATTGTCTTTACCACTGTCACTTTAGTGTTTTTGTCTCACTGTTTTCTTATTCACTTCATCTGTTTTCTTTCTCTGTTTCTTTTCTGTTTTCATTTCACTGTCACTCTTTGATACACTATATCTTTGTTACTCTTCACTACTGTTTCTTTACCTTCACTGTTCTTTCTTTGCCATTGTTTTTTTGTCCTTCCTGGTTTGTTCTCTGTTTCTTTGTCATTGTAGACTGTTAGGTTAAGGCCAAAAGCCCAGCTCATTGCTAGGGTGAAGCAAAAGCCCAGATCACTGTTAGGATGCCCAAGGCTCAGTTCAGTCCATCTGTAGTCCAAAGGCCCAAAGCCCAGTTCATTCTTATAGAATAAGGCCAAAGCACAAACTCAATCAAGAGCCCAGTGCACTTCAAAACCAAAGCCAAGCCCACTGTGCCTAGAAGTTACCAAAGCCCAATAGCAACTTAGAAGCCCAAAATAGCTACACACTCCAAACACACCCAGTCCCTGTGGATTCGACCCGTACTTGCACGAGCTACAACCGACGACCGTGCACTTGTGGTATTACTGTAGGCCCGTTTTTATCTCGCTTCAATTTTATACACTTTTCCGGGCCCACCAAGTTTTTGGCGCCGCTGCCGGGGATTGGTGCTGTGTTTTTCTTGTAGTTTTTTTAGCTATTTTTGCATTTCACAGCATAGCATTTGCATCTGCATCTGCTTCACTTCATTTGTTGTTGGGCCTGCTGTTCTGAACCTGTTTTCCTCTGCTGGGACGCCACCAAGGAAAAGAACCAAAGCCCAACTGGGCTTTTGCAACCAAACCGAACAGCTGGGCTGTGCTTTATAGGTAAGCCTAAACCCATTAAGAGAACCCAACCTGTGGGCTTCCATTTTTAATTTGTGGGCTTGTAATAATTTTTGTTTTTCTTTATTTTTTATTTGGGCTTGTAATAATTTTTCTTTTTCTTCTTTTTCTTTCTTTTATGGGTTTGTAATTATTATTGTTGTTTTTATTTTCTTTTATGGGTTGTGCTAATTTATGCTAGGCTAAGTGTAAAAAAAAAAAAAAAAAAAATTGCTCCTTATTTCAAAAACCAAAATTTTCCCAAAAATCCAAACCCATTAAAACCAAATATTTTTCCCAAAAATCCAAACCCATTAAAACCAAATAGTGGGCTTTGTGTCTTTTCAATATGGGCCAACCTAGTGCTCTCCATGAATACATGTATCCCATAATAAAAATTCCATTATCATGTATTGTATTACCTCAAACCAATACCCCTTTTAAAATAAATGCAAGCATGATACAAATACTTCCTTTATTTCGAGGGTTCGATTCTGAGAACCCCTATACTCATGTAAGAGAGTTTGAACAAATTTGTCGGACTATGCAACCTGATCATATGTCCGAAGACTCTCTGAAATTGCGTTTGTTTACATTTTCTCTAAAGGAAAGGGCCAAAACATGGTTTTACGGTTTGAGACCACAATCAATCACCACTTGGGAACAACTCACTAATCAATTTTTCCAAAGATTTTTTCCACATCATAGGACCATCGCTATTCGTCAAAATATCAATTGTTTTGTCCAGTTGGATGAGGAAACTGTTTTTGACTATTTTGAACGTTTTAATGATTTGTTGAGCGAATGTCCACACCATGGATTTGAGAAGTGGAGACTTGTCGCTATCCTCTATGAGGGACTAGACTTTAAATCTAGAGCCATGGTTGAGTGTATGTGTAATGGTGAATTTCTTGATAAAACTGTGGATGATGCATGGAAATTTTTAGCTGAGATTGCAGAGAAAACCCGTCACTGGGAGTCCATTAGGGAAACTGAGACACTGTCACATGATATTGGTGGTAATGAATTGAACTTTGGAAATAGCATGTCTAGTCCTTCTCATGTGTATGATATTGAATATGAACCTAATCTAGAGGAACATGAGTTGACTAATGACACCACAACTGCTAATAGGGACAAGTATGCATATTACTATGATGATGATGATGATGATGTTATGTTAGAAGAACATGTCTATGCTGAAAATGTTATGGAACCTTTGGGTTCAAATACATTAGGCTTCTCTGCCTCGACCTTCATGAATGATGTTTCTTCTAGTATTCCATATACATGTGATGTTGATACTGATTTTGAGCATGTGCATCTGTCCTATGAAGATGACTTAGGTAATATAGAATCTTCTGTTGACACTAATATGCATGAAAATATAATTGTTGTGTCTGATTCTCTACCTGGGTCACGTTGTGATGTTTCCACTGATTTGCCGATGCATGAGAATAATTCTTCTGATGATGTTGATGATTCTGATTTGTGTGAGCATGGTAAGCATGTTGTGACACGTGTAGAAGACTTAGGAGATGTTGATGTGATTAGTAATGATGTGCCTATCGTCCTACATAAGTCACAATCTGATGGCCTTCCACCCAACCTAGATTTGGTTTGTACCCATATTGTCAAACCGACTTTTCTGAGAGTCCCTAATCTAGGTTGGAACTGTGTGCTTCCCAAGTCCTCTTGGACTATTTTGCATTCTAAGTATAATACATCTTGAGGAACCACAGTTGGAATTAGCATGTTTGCCCGTCCCTAGCACAGTTCATTTCGAGTAGACCTTGTGCATGATGAACCCCCAAAACTGCGAGATTTTGTTTCCAAAATTTTCCGTTGAAAAATCCAGGTTTGGGGGTAGCTCATTTTGTTTCACAGCTTCACTTGCATGCCTATCATATTATTATTGTGTGAAGCTGTTGAAACCTCTACACTTTGTCTTTTGGGTTGATCCTCAACTCTTTAGATTGTTAGTGTATGGTGAATTTTTGTATATAATCCAGTAGATAAAATTTCTTAAAAACCTTTTGTTCCTTTTGTATATATTTGCTAATCCAATATGATCTCGGCTGACATATGTTGGATTCTTGCCTTGAATAACGGAGTTCTAATATTGCTTTCGCCGAAATCGGGTATTCTCTTTCCTTTTTCTCTACTCAACATGATCCTCTTCATATGTTGTATTATAATTTTGTTCATATTTTGAAACATTGAGGACAATGTTTAGTTTAGGTTTGGGGGTGAAAAGTAGATACTTTGATAATATGCCATAATTGAAAACAAGAACTCCTTCTTTTTGAAAAAAATGAAAAAATCAAAATAAAAAATTAAAAATTGAAAAAAACATAAAAATGGAGCTCATTTACCTTGAAATGTTGACTCTTGTGCAAATATGTAATTATTAGGAGTCTTAGTCTAGATATTTAGGCACCCTGATTCTAGCACAATTCACATAGTGATAAGAAATTTGCACGCGCACGATCTACCAATACATGTATAGCCTCGATCTTCAAGGTGTTCTATCGGAAGTTTTAGTTGCCAATCACTTTAGAATACTGAACGAAACTTGACTAGCTTGTTCTTTGGTTGGTTGGGATAGAAGGTGGAGGTTACATTAAGAAAAACAACCATCGAATTTAACTGGGTGCATCAAAAAGGGCTACCTCTTGCAAAGTGTCATGTAATTTTTTTGTTTCCTTTTGTATATGTATCAAAAGTGTTTCCTTATTAAAAAAAAAAAAAAAAATCAAGTATTTTTCAATTCCATCCTCTCTTGTTCCAAAAATAAAAGAGAGTAGTCAATGTAAATAAGAGTCATGTAAAGAGTCATTTTGTTGTTTCATTGTAATAAGCAAGGAGGGTGTATGCCATTGATGTACAACGCGAGTAATTGTGAAACACCTCCTACTCATTCACAATTCTCGTAAAGTCCGGACAGCTAGCTAGATTTCGACCTTGGTTCTTAGCCTGAGAAACTATCTCTTGGTGATTAGTAGTCATAACTTCAGATCTTTCTTTACACATGTGTAGATACACTTTACACTCTTATCACATGTCCTTTTTTTGTTATCAGTGCTAGGATTGTGCCTTGATAGCTAGATTGACATCTCCATTTTGCTGTGAGCTTAACTGACTTGCACATGTCACATTTGATGGAATCTGAGCTTATATTTTGACCTAGAACTTTGTAGGTACGTTCTAAGCAAACCTTCACGAGACTTAACTCGTCCACTAGGGACACTTAGTGGTTTAAAAGGCTTAGTGCATACGCTAAATGCATTCGAGAGACCAGCGACAGTGGCATAGGTAGGATTTCCTTAGTTTTGTTTTACTTGAGGACAAGTAAAATTCAGGTTTGGGGGTATTTGATGAGTGCTAAAAAGTGCATATTTCTATATATTTTTCTTGGCATTTAACTCATCTTTTGTGCATTAATTCTACATTTTATCCCATATTCTGTATTTTCATTGTTTTCAAGAATAAATATTTTTCTTACTTAATTTTGCATTTTTAGGTAATAAATAAAGTTTGGATGAATAGCAGAGCGGAAAAGAGCAGAAAAGTAGTGAAAAGCCGGGAGGAATTACACAAGGAAGCCGCGAAGAATGTTGTGCACAAGAGCAAAAGGCTAGAAGTGGGCTTGAAGAATAAGAATTGTCCTTAAAGAATATATGGGCTTGGCATACCCAAGGCCCAAAACCCTTACTCAAACACATTTCCACTATCCAAGCCCGTCTCGGATTTCAGCCGTCAGATCGAAGCATTTCAGCATCCTACGGTCGCTCCATCATCGCACATCAAACTCCGAAGCCCCCTCTTTACATCGCAACGCCCATCTCCATCTTGGGTCGTCCGTTTTGCTACATCCCTTCATCCGACGGTCGCTCCACGCTTACCTCCGTATAGCCGTTGGATCCACCTACCATCTTCCCATCCATCGCTCCTTGTCGCAGATCATCAAAGTTCGCTACACCCGCTCAACACCCTAGCATCCAAAACCATCGACTTCACCCAAACAAGTTCTTCTTCCCCAAATCTTTTTTCCCCAAAATCTTTCTTCTTCCCCCGACAGTTGCAATCGAGCTCTGCTCCTGCCTCTCTTCCATGTCCACTGCCACCCTCTGCCTCACTACCATCTCCATACCCCGACACCACCTCAAACCCATCTCCCTAGCCTAGTTATTTTCCCCATCTCACAACCACTGAAACCCTAGGTTTTGGGGTGAGTAAAATAACTTGAACTAGGGAACAATTAGAGCAGCAGAGGCGTCAATTGAAGCATGAGAGAGGAGCAGGAAGGTCAGAAGAAGCATGGGTCGAGTCTATTTGCATCAGAGGGTGAGTTAATTTTAGTTATTCTCGAAACCCTAATCCTGCTGATTTGGGGATTTTCAAATTAGGGTTTGTAGAAATTTAGGGTTTTGTTGTAAGCTATAAAAGGGAAGTGATGTAGGATGTTAAAGGGTGTTCTTGGTTAGCCGAGATACCCCCTAATTGGGTTAATTTAATTTCACTGTTAATTTTTAGGGTTCTTGTTTTGCAATTTTCATTCACTGTTTAGTAGTTTAAATGTTGTGTTGTTCCTGTTAAATGTGTTGTTCCTGTTAAATGTGTGTTGTTTAAATGTGTGTTGTTTAAATGTGTTGTTTAAATGTGTGTTACTGTTTTGCCATTGTATTTTAAATGTGTGTTGTTCCTGTTAATCATGTTTAGTTCCATTGTAGTGTTAATTATGTTCTGAGTTCACTGTTGAGGCTCAGATGAAACCTTAGTGCACTAATGAATGATGAATTGCTAGGAAGGCCTGTTTTGCTTGAGTAATGGGAAGAAGTTGGTGCTCTGATATGCATGTAATTGACTGTGCTTTCAAAAGACAGTCAATGCTAGGGGCAAATCAGTGAGCAAGCTGATTCTCTTCCCATTCTAGTTGGATGCTTAAGTTTTTGCATTGTTTAGCTAGGACACAAGGTGGATTCTAAGCCTTAGCTTAGCCACAACTGCAACCTCCTCTCTTCCCTTGGCTCATAGCCTTGGTTTACTTCAATACCATTGCTTCACATCATCTTCACTGCCACCTTTCTTTTACCACTTTCTTTTGTAACTTACTTTGCTTCGTTGGCACTTTTCCACTGTTAACAATCACCATTTCACTGCCATTGTATATGCTTCCATTGTTTCATTGTCTTTACCACTGTCACTTTAGTGTTTTTGTCTCACTGTTTTCTTATTCACTTCATCTGTTTTCTTTCTCTGTTTCTTTTCTGTTTTCATTTCACTGTCACTCTTTGATACACTATATCTTTGTTACTCTTCACTACTGTTTCTTTACCTTCACTGTTCTTTCTTTGCCATTGTTTTTTTGTCCTTCCTGGTTTGTTCTCTGTTTCTTTGTCATTGTAGACTGTTAGGTTAAGGCCAAAAGCCCAGCTCATTGTTAGGGTGAAGCAAAAGCCCAGATCACTGGTAGGGTGCCCAAGGCTCAGTTCAGTCCATCTGTAGTCCAAAGGCCCAAAGCCCAGTTCATTCTTATATAATAAGGCCAAAGCACAAACTCAATCAAGAGCCCAGTGCACTTCAAAACCAAAGCCAAGCCCACTGTGCCTAGAAGTTACCAAAGCCCAATAGCAACTTAGAAGCCCAAAATAGCTACACACTCCAAACACACCCAGTCCCTGTGGATTCGACCCGTACTTGCACGAGCTACAACCGACGACCGTGCACTTGTGGTATTACTGTAGGCCCGTTTTTATCTCGCTTCAATTTTATACACTTTTCCGGGCCCACCATTAGACCCCCGCATTTTCAATTGGTATCAGAGCAGGCACATTAAAGACCTTATAAGTCTGTAATTGCAGTGATCTGATATAGACATAAGTGTTATTTCTATAAACGTACCACCAGTCTTCGATGACTCAAATTACTTGTGGTGGAAAATTTTTATGCGTGCTTTTCTTCAAGCGCGTGATTTTCAATCATGGATTGATGTAGTTAATGGCTATGATGCTCCCGTTGTGGCAGTAGGAAATGCGACCGTTCCAAAGGATATTGGTGCATATGACGCTGCTGAGATACTTGTTGCAAAGCAAAACTCCGACAGTTTGAATCCCATCATACATGCTATTACCCCAGAACTTCAGCACCATGTGACTACGTGCAGTTGGTCTAAAGATGCTTGGGATATCTTAGAAACCGTATTCGAAGGGAATACCAGTGAGAAGGAAGCTAGGCTTCAAAACCTAAATTATGATTGGGAAAACCTTCGTATGGCAGATGAAGATTCATTTGATGAGTTTAATCACAAAGTATCTGAAATTGTTAATGCATCCTTTGCATTGGGAAAGACTATTCCTGAAAAGGACATTGTGATGAAAATTCTCAGATCGCTGCCATCTAGATACGATTCTAAGAAGCATGCCATTGTTGAGGGAAATAACCTTGATGCTCTCTCCATAAGTACGTTGGTTGGAAAGCTAAAGATTTTGATCATGAGCATACATCCAAAATCAGAAAGGATGTTGCCTTTAAAGCACAAAAGAACACTAAATTACTTGACAAAAGTAAAAGTGTTTGTGTCTCTGAGGATGATTTTTCTGAGGATGACTCATCAGATGAAGATCTTGACAAGTCAGTCTCTTTAATCACAAGACAGTTTGGAGATCTTCTATTGAAGAGAAGTAAACGGTTCTCCAGAGACAAATCCAGATCATCAGTTAAACCTCACAATCGCATTCCTCCTACAAACAGGGATGTTGACGAGGCTGATGAAGAGGATATGCCATAGTTCTTTAAGTGTAAAAGGTTTTGGTCATTTTTCAAATGAGTGTCCAAACCGTAGAAAATACACTGGGAACAAAGGTCTTGCTGCAACTCTTGATGAAATGTCTGATCACTATGATTCCAATGAAGACGAGAAATCAAGCGTTGCACTTATTTGTGAAGATATTGATTTTTATAATTGTAGGAATACATACATCAATCTTGATATTCTTCCAGAAGAAGACTCAACCAATCTGGAAGAAAAAATTGACCTTTCTGTTGGAAACTCTTTGTCTGATTTTTCAGGTTCTACTATGTGTCTAGCAGCTTGCACATCTCGGGCGTTTGAATCATCTTATCCGTTGACATGCTCTTATTTTTCAAACAAAGGTCATGAACTTTCAAAGTATTTCAAGTACAAACAAAAAACGAGATATGTCAATAAAGTTCAACGAAGAGCGAATCGACTAGCAAACAAGCTCAAACTTGTTCAAAAAACCGCTTAGGTATGTAAGATTTTAACGTCTTCGAAGAAGTTAGTTTCCAAAGATAAGACAATACCACTAGAAAAAAGATTATGGTCAAACGTTTTGATAGACATGGTTCTATGAATTTCTTTCAAAAAGGTTATGATGGACAGATAGTTGTTCAACGTAGCATAACTGTGTGTTGTTTTGGTGCATCTTGTCTCATGTGCCTGATCAAAAGAGACAAGATTGTGCACACCTCAGGCTTTAGGGAAAGAAATATATTTTTTTTTGGCTTTGCTGTGTTTTGCAAATTTGGAGTTCTTTCATATCTAATTGATATTGGAAGGGACTTCCATGTTTAATCAATAAAAGAGGGTTATTCTCGATAATTCTACTCTTTTTAGGGTTGTGAATTGTTTGTGCGTGAACCTGTATGGTTAAAGGTTCCGTAACCATACATTCCTTTTCCTTCTCTGGAACTCTTTTTATCTTAAGACTGCTTGTTGAGCTTAAATTGTGGTTTCCTCTCACAAACCCATACATGTATGGATACTCCAAGCATCATGTCTTCTGATGGAAAAGATGTTAATATGATTGTTAAGCCATCAATCATGAAGGAAAAAGAGAAATCTCCTTTACCTCCAACTTTGAAAAGAAAAAGAAGGAATGTGAGGAAGCCAAGAGATGTTCCTTCAAATTATCAGAAGTTTTCTAAAGAGTTGAAGGAAACAAGGAAAGAGATTCAACAAATAAAGGTTATTGTTATGAGAACAATTGAAATTCAGAAGGACCTGGTTCGACATCATAAGCCTAGAAGGTTTGTTGGAATTGACTCCTTTCTTCACGAACTCTATGTACCTATGGATGTTGACGACAAGGAGTTCGGGGACGATAAAGAATTTTTCATAGGTCTCAATGTCTAGAAACTTCTTATGAGAATTTATTTCTTGTGTTTTTAAAAGGATTACTAGGGTTTGGAATAACCATTATTGTGAGTACATATAGTTATTTCCAACATTTTCATCTTCAATGTTTTTAGATTTATTTATTTAAATTCTAAATTATTTGGGAGATGATTTTTGCAGTATTAATCTTTATGATTTTATATATTGCATATTATTATGGGATATGTTATTTACATCCGTGAACCTGTGACTGTCCCATACTTGTTCAAAAGTTATCTCTATTATGTCGGTATGAAAGTATTGATAAAAGATAGAATGGACTTTTGACAAACAAAAGTTAAATCTTTTTATGTCATTATGCAAATTTGATGGAAGAAATGATGCACTTTTGTTTACAAGGATTAAGTCTGTTATATGTCATTGTGCAAATAGTGATGAAAAATAGAATGAATCTGTGTTTATTCCGTAGTATTGGTATATCTCCAATCCACATTTTTTTTGCATATACTGCGGTGCTCCGTAAGTTCTCTTATGTCGAGCATGGCCAATTGAATTGATCATTTTTGTGGTTGATTCAATTGAGATTTTTGGATTCAAATCCATGTTTTCGTGCGATTTGGTTATTCCAAAGAAATCCTTCTTTTCTTGTAAAAGCAAGGTCGCCTTTGTTGTTCTTTTGGGAATGACATTTTGTGGAGGAGAGTTCTTTTTGAACTTATGCTTTATTGCCAAATCTTTGTGGGGAGTGCGGCTGTGGAATGTTATAAGTATTATCCTGTATCTTTATAAACTCCTTGATGAATGCATTTAGCTTCGGCTTTAAGATTGCATCTAAATAAGTTGGTATGTTATTCTCTTTTGGTCATGAAGTATCTATATGAAAATTTCATGAGGATACCACTAGTTTTCGTACCTTTGCCGATTTATACTGAACAAAAAGGGAGAAATGTGTATTTTCATACTAAAAATACATATGGTTTACATATCATTATGTAAGGGGGGAGTGGTTTTCATGTCGATATGAAGTATTGACTAAGGGGGAGTGATACATATCACCATAGTATTGTTGTCAAAGTTGTGATACAATTGAACTTTGATGTTGTGTAATAATACTACGACACTGTATAACAATGATTGAGAGCATTTGTTTTCTCATTGTTATCGTTGCGGATCTTCAACAACTATGATGCTGAGTTGAACACGTTTAGAATCATGGAGTACTTCGAAGTGACGAAGATTTCGAGTCGTGTTGAAGATGCCAAGGAGATCAAGCATTTGGATGAGAAGCTACAAAGTTTTATTTATTTTGTAATACATATGTATTGATAGTTTTGTCACTAAAATTGACAAAATTGAAGATTGTTAGAGCACTGCTCGGTCGAACTCGCATACGTTTCTATCTCAAGCATGTTTGTCAATGTTAGTGATCAAAACTATAAGTCTTGATTTCTAGCCTATTTATAAATGTCTCAGACTAGGACATAAATTGTGTAGCTGAGCTTAGACTTCACGGCGTTCATTATTTGAAGACGAAGAACTACTAAGGGGAGCTTGTGGAACTTCATCAACAAAAGGTATGTGGAGACTGAAACTCATCTATCACTTGGAAAGTCTAATTCTACTCTATCTCCTATATTGAGACATAAGTCGTATTACGATATAGTTTTCTATTATACACATTTGAGATTTCGAGTTGAGTTTATCTCGCTTACATATTTCTCGAAATATGTGTTGGCAAGCTTTCGCTTCGACCAAGTTCATCTTATATTCTTGACAAATATCAGAATTTGATCATGTAAAAATTGTCAAGTAACATCGTACATGGTTTGTGTGATACAATCATTTGGTGTAGACTTGGAATGTTTCATTATGATTATTTCAATATCTTGAAAGTTGCTTTGATGCTAATAGTGTGTGAAAATGGTTATTCTCATCCTCTAAGAAAGTTTCAATGATTGAAATATAGAGTTTAGAATTATGTTACCATGTTTGGATATAAACATAGTGTGTTATCACATTTGTGTATAAGTCCAAAACCGGGAACCTGAAGTATGCGTACCCGTACGCGTACTGGCGGTTGTTGGATGTCTGGGAAAGAATGTGTACCTGTACGCATACTGGCGGAAGTCTCACGTCCGTGAATTTCTGCTGGAGTTTGGAATGTAAATTGGTATGCGCACTCGTACGCGTACTGGCGTAACCAAAATCAGTCCGGCTACTTAAGTATGTGTAATCGTTTGCATACTTGAGTTTTTTACTTTCTAAAATCGGTTGTGTACATGAACTTAAACATTTATAAAATAAGGAACGAAATGTTTGCACACCGTGGCTATAATGTTCATGAACTGATTCGAGTGAATCAAACCGATTTTGCTTCAATTGTGTTGTTGTATACTTCTATGAGAATATAACAATTGAACGACTCTTTAACTAGTTTTATTTGAGTCATTTGAACTAGTTATGGTTAAGATGAATAAGGTTGATATGAGAGTAATCATATGGCTAACTTAGGTTAACTATTGTCAAGCCAACATGGAGTACACATTTGGGTATGGTTACATAAACCTAAATGAGGGTACATTGCATTTATGTGTAACAAGCTAAGTTTGATCTATCGGTTGAAAGATATTAGCTTGGTTGAATCATTTTTTTCATATAACGGTGAATATTAAATGCTTTATTACCAACGCAACTTGGATTGCAAACCTTGATTTGAAAACTATATAAAGGAGAACTCTAGCAACTGGGAAACCTAATCCTCACACCTCCTGTGTGTTACTATTTGCATCAACTAGAGTCGATTCTCCTTTAACCTTAGGTTTCTATCGAGACCCTATAGGTTAACGATTTCAAAGACTTCATTGGGATTCTGAATCCAGACCCAACTATTTTCTTTGTAGTTACGTGTTCTGATCTTGACCAATTCTATCGTTTGAGTACAATATTCAATAAGATTTGCTCGAGATTTAATCTCCAATAGGCAAAATAAAAAGTAATCACAAATACCTGCGTCTCATCTTTTGTGATTCCACAATATCTAGTTTCGCTATCATACGATTTAGATTATTGTGAGGTGATTGATAATACTTGCTTGTTCTTGGAGAATATAAGTCTGGGTTATCAATTGGTTCTTGTTCACCTTGATTTATCAGAAGACGGAAAAAAAAACTCTTGGGTATTTCTGTGGGACACAGATTTATTCAGTCTATAGACTTTTCGGTGTGAGACAAATTTGTTTATCAAGTCTTCGACTTTGGGTAATAGCAAATCTGGTTGTGGGTGAGATCAACTAGGGGAATCAAGTGCGTAGTATCCGGCTGGGATCAGAGACGTATGGAACGGAACTGTACCTTGAATCAGTGTGAGAATTATTAGGGTTCAACTACAGTCCAGTCTGAAGTTCATTGGTAGTAGGCTAGTGTCTGTAGCGGCTTAATACGGTGTGGTGTTCAAAATGGACTAGGTCCCGGGGTTTTTCTGTATTTGCGGTTTTCCTCGTTAACAAAATTATGGTGTCTGTGTTATTTCTTTTCTGTATTATATTTTGTTATATAATTGAAATATCACAGGTTGTGCGTTAAGATCAATCAATTCGATAATTCAACCTTTGGTTGTGATTTAAATTGATTGACAATTGAACATTGGTCTTTGGTACCGTTCAAGTTACTCCTCTTAGATTCAATCGGGCTCGCAGATTTATATTTGGTGATTGAAGATTGAATTAAGACTTAGAGATATAAACTCTTTGATATAATTTTCTCTAGATTGAGTCTGACTGTCTAGTTGATTCTCTAGAAAATATATTGGAGTAAGTCCTCTCAGATTTCTAAACGAATTTTTGGGTGTGGTTGTTAGACCCCCGCATTTTCAATCTTCATAAGAAAAGATCTGTTAATAACTTCAATCCTTGGAATGCCTAAATCTCCTTAACTAAATGGTGTACATACCCTTTTCCAAGAAAATTTACTGTATTGTCTTATATCCCCATCACCTAACTAGAGAAAGTTTCTCATGATCCTTTCACAAAGTTTTATAACAGATGATGGCCATTTGTAAACTATATTGGGATGCTGCATAGAATTTTTTTTATCAGCACCAATCTTTCTTGAAAAGACAATAGCTTACCTTTCAAAGTAGCAAGTGATCTTTTGCATCATCTCTACCATTGGCCATACTGTGGAGACCTTCACTCTATCAGCCATGAGAATAAGTCCAAGATACTTTTCAGGAAATCCACTTCTTTCAATTTGAATCATGTCTTTAATCTGAGCTTTTCTCAATTCAGAAGCACCATCTATGAACATTTTGCTTGTTTTTATTTATAATTTGACCTGAACATTTTTGGTATTCCTCAAGCAGTTTTATGAGATTTAAAATGCTTTTTTTAGCTCCATTACATAAAGTGAAAACATCATCAGTAAAGAATAAGTGAGTTGGATGTATACCCTTTCTTTAAACGATTGGGCAGATCAAACCTTCATTCACCATTTGAGTTAGTCTTCTGCTTAAGGATTCTTCCATTAACACAGATAAAATGGGAGACAGAGGATATCCCTGTATCAATCCCATGTCAACTGAGAAAAAGCCACAAGGACCTCCATTCACCATTACAGAAATTTTTGCTGATTGAAATAAGATATGAATCCACTCACACCAATTCTTTGAAAAAACAAATTTTTGCAAGACTTGAAACAAAAATTCCCAGCTAACTGAATCATAAGCTTGAGAGATATCAAGCTTAAGTGTTACATTTCCACATCTTATCTTCTTTGTCATTTCATTGACCAATTCAGAAGCTAATATGATCTGATTTTGAATGCATCTACCTTTAACATAAGCCACTTATTGAGGTGAGACCAACTTGCGCGTAAGTTTATCAATTCTTGTAGATAGAATTTTGGTGAAAGTTTTAAAACTGACATTACTAAGACCAATTGGTCTGAATAGATTTGAATTTCTTGCAGCTTCAGTTTTTGGAAGAAGAACTAAGAAGTTTGAGTTAAGACCTTTGGGTATGAATTTACTTTTCCAGCAGAATTGAATGACTCCAAAAACATCTTAAAAATAACATTCCAACATGCCCTATAAAAACATCCTGAAAAACCATCAGGACCAGGTGGACTATCTTGATCCATATCAAATAATGTTGCTTTAATTTCATTTTCATCTGGAATTGCCTCTATCATATCCTGATCCTCTTTGGTTATCACTTATGGAATACTTTCTAACATGTGATCAACTGTCTCCACTTCCTTATACTTAAACTTCTGCTCAAAGTGTTTCACTAATTCATCGACTATTCTTTTTTGATCAGAAATAATATCCCCATCTTCCAACTCACTAATGATATTCCTTGATTGTCTAATTTTAAGATTTACATGTAGAAAACCAGTGTTTGCTGCACCCTCTTTAATCCACTTGATTCTAGATTTTTGTTTCAGAAAAGTGATCACCTGTACCTCTTTAGAATTATACAAATTTTGAGCATTCACCAAAGTATTAAGTGCTTCTTCATCAAATGGATTATTATCTTAATTGGTCATAGCTTCTTGCACTTTAGCTTCAGCCTCCTTAACTTCCACATTTATATTACCAAACACATTCCAATTCCACTCCCTAAGAATCTTTTTTAACTTTTTTCAATTTCTGTTGAGAAACAAAAGCTGGATCACATACAATCTCTTCAGACCAACAATTTTGCACTACTTCCATAAAATTTGGGTGTGATAACCACATTTTTTGGAATCTCATAGGAGCATTTTGTGGTTTAGGAATATGAGTACATCCACCAAGCATGATCAAAGGCAACTCTCAACCCCACTTTATATCCCCAACCTCCAAACTTTTGTAACCATAAATGATTGAAAACAAATCTGTCTAAATTACATAATATTATTTTGCTTCCATGTTAACAATTAGACCAGGGGCGTTGAAGACCAGTTTTAGGAGCTTGCATCAATTCACAAGTATCTAAGAAATTATTAAAGTCCATCATTGCACTTCTATTTGGATTCTTACTACCAGTTTTCTCCTCAGCTGAAGTTATAACATTAATATCTCCAATGGCTAACCAAGGCTGATTCAAACCACTGATAACTTCCATTTCTGACCACAAGAACCTTCTTTGAACAATACCCACATGTGCATGAATATCAGATAAGAACACCACCAATATCAACTATAATGAATTGACTTGACATTGACACTATTGTAGGAGTAGGCAAATTCTTATTCCAAATTAACCAAATATTACCCTTTTTATTTGAGACTGAACTATGAATTACCATGCTTTGCATACCTGATAAATCCAATTTGTTAGAGCATAGCTCGGTTGAACCCACCAAGCGTTGGTATGTCAAGTTTGGTTGTCATATTTTAGTGAACCAAAGCTCATTTTAAGAGTCGCTTGATTATGTACTAGAGTCAACTTCGTATAGGTTAGCTTGAAAGTATTAGGATATGAGACATTACAAGTATTACGAAGACTTGAAGAAGTGAAGAAGTAAGAAGATACAACGACAACATCATCCTTCCACTTGAGGTTAGTGATATTTGATTTGTACTGTTTCATTCCCTAACGTATCTTTCAAGTCGTGCATATTTAAAACGAAAATGCGAAGCATGAACACTCTAGATAGACATAGTATTAAGGAATACAATATGAAGTTTATTTCTTAACCATTAAACTCTGTAGATAAGACATCGACATAATCGTTTAAATGCTATTGTGATTATGTATGGGTATGAGGTGAGGATTTCATCCTAGGAAACAATGTTTTTACATGTGTTTTGAGGAAGTAAGTTCATAAACTTATTTATGAATCGAAAAGAAAATCGCTAGGCGTTATTGGGATTGTTATTCATTGCATATCTTATGAACATCCAATATGTATAATGTAGTATAACAGCTCACGACTTGTTTGTGTTCTTGGTAAAACTATTCACAAAGGCCTGACTTATGTATTGGTATGACTTTTATTAGTGAAACCAATATTAAGTAATCACCTGAGATGGTATGATCGAGTTTGTGATTTGTTGAACCGAATCTGGGTAAAGGGGAACCGATCCTATGAAGAGGTGCAACACATCACAAAGGGGAATCGATCCTTATATGTGGTGCAGCAAGTTTGTAGCAGAAAGGGGAACCGATCTTATGGACATGTGCAACATATATAAGTTAGATACAATATATATGTGGGTAACCGATCCTAGTACCTAGTCAACCGAATTTTGGAAAGCTAGTGTGACTATGCACAGTACTCACATGGAGGTAGAACCGAAACTTGTTTTGGTAGAACCGTTAAACCCATGATTTGTGATTGAGTGTTTCTTAATCAATCGCATTGTTCTTGAAAGTCAGATGAACCAATTTTAAACTTGTTTGGAAGTGTGGAAAATCGGTTTCAAGGTTGTAAGTATGAAAGAGTACTTACAAAGTAAGGATGTCGACATACTTTGAACACGTACAATAATGTTTATCTTTTATTGTTCAAAGTTATTCCTTAATATCTACATGAAGAAAATCCCAGGATCGAAATATAAATAAGTTAAGAATCTTTTAATTAAGCTTATAATTTTATTTTAGGAAAATGAGAATTAGTAATGTGCATTTACTAGTTGAGATTTTCCAATGAGATTTTCGGTCATTATTTTGGACAGCATTTCCAGGAATTATGGAAACCGAATTTGGAATATATTGAATATCTTTGAGAATATTTTTGGTTTTGGAAATTCCTTGGTGTCCAAACTTCCTTGTCTATAAATACTTGAAGTTTACATTTTTAGCAAACTAATCCTTCGTGACAGCAAACTTCCTCGGTTGTGTTGTTACTGGTGTATCCGCCTATTCGGAGAGGAGAGTAACCTAATTAGGATAAATCTCTTACGAACGCTCAGTTTAAAGTCTTCTTTGGTATTGAGAAGCTCCACGAGTACCGTTGGTCGGAAATTAGATAATTTCGGTTTATCTTGTGTTTTCGATTGATTTGATTGACTAACGGTGGTTGAACTTTGATTGCACCTTGAGAATCTTCTCTTCGGATATAAGATTCACTCAAACTAGATCGAAGTTTCGACAGGGATATTTAGACTGTTGTTAGTGCTAAAGACGATCTTGTGATAATCCATTGTTAACAGACTCTGTTCTGTCTGTGATTGATCACAAGAGATTCAAGTTGTTGTGTACAAGTGTTTATTGAAGATCTAAGAAGATTTTAAGACAAAGAAGATATTGAAGATTTATGATTTGGGGTTCATAATCTTTGGTGTGCACAATACTTGTTTCGGTAAAAGAGGATCCAACTATAATCGGTTTATCCTTGTGGTAGATTGGATTGATTGTTGTGTAGATCGGCATCAATACAATTCTTTGTGATTAAAAGTATTGATTGCAAAATCTTAACAATTACTTCGGTGATTGAACACAAGACAGATCTAAGAACCTGACGAAGGAATTTATGTTAAGATAAACAGAAGAGCCTTTGTCCGACTCATATCACTTGGTTGAAGAAAGTTGATACAAAACAGATTTGTTGTTCCTTTACTGTTTGGAATAGGAACCAAATGAATTGTTCCAAGTACGTGACTTATTCATAAGTTGGAGGCGTGGGAATACAGACGTAACTAGGTGAACTATAGGTTTAGTTTCTTGGTCTCAACTATACGAAGTTGGTTTAATTTTATATAGCGGCTTTATCCTGAGAGTATTCAATTCTGGACATGGTCCCGGGGTTTTTCTTCATTTGCGGTTTCCTCATTAACAAAATCTTGTTGTGTCATTTACTTTATATTTCCGCATTATAATTGTTTTATTATAATTAAAGTAAATTACACAAACGTTAATTCCTATTTACTTGATAATCTACCCTATTGTGTTTGGTTAAGTCCGAACCTTTTTATCAAATAAACATACTTCGTTGTTGTATTGTCTCGATCTCGTATCCATAGACGATCACACGAAGTGTAAACCGATTAGTTGCATTGTCTCGACTCAGTCCATAGACAATCAGTTTCGGAGAAAGGACTTATAGGTAGGAAAAGTTTTTAGCTTGAGGTATATTTTGGTACCCTCACCTTTTCAATTGGTATCATAGCGGAAAAACACGAAAAGATCTCACAATCTGTGTTTGGTTCGATCCAACCTATAAGAAATTGAATCTATGTCTGATTCAGTTAACGTAATGCCAAGATTAGATGACTCAAAATTGTTTGAAGGAATGTCAGACAATGAAATTGTTTAGTTCCTACGCTCCAAAGAAATTTGGTCTGTAAAAGAGTGTCAATTGTATCTCAGACTCACTGAGGATCCGAAAGACATAATGAGTCGAAAACTCATCGAGTTCGCTGAAATTGAAAAACAAATCAGTGATATGTCATTAGAACTCGAACTTTACGAGTTAAAGGAAGACGACTCTCTTAAAAGGACTTGCAAAATCCTCAGTGATAGTCAGCTATTACAAGATAAAGTGGACAGTTTTTTTTTTAGAGCTTGATGTCATTAAACAGTCTCAGAAAGAACCTATGTCAGAAAGAAGCCACTATTTGCATGATTATTGCATGAACTTTTCTCTTGATAGTTCAAGTTCTGAATTTAGATCTTCTAATTCGAACTCCAAGGAAATCTTCTCAGATTGTGATATCAGTGTTTTATCTTGGGAAAACACTGACCCTAGAGAGAATGAACCAGTCCTCCATAAAATGTTTCCAGAAACATTTCTAGATCATAAAATGCCCATGAGCATGATTGGAAATGGGCTTTGCATTTCTTTCAAGGAACCGGATTCGAACCCATGGGCAAGCTCCAAACTGATCCATATGAGATCGATTCACAACCGACTCCGTTGGTGATAAAACCAAAGAATGAAAAATTGGTTTTCATTCTCTTCTTCTCAAGTTCGAACAGCAGAGAGAAAACCTACTTCAAATCGATAACTATTTTTTGTTTCGATCCTTTTCATGTTTGATATTGGGAAGTGACCTTTCTTCTCTCAATCTTCAAAGGGTTTCGGTGCTCTACTTCGTATCTACACCAAGAACAGTATTTCGGACATCAACAGACATCATCAACTGTAAGTGTTCTCTTCTCTTTTTCGAATTTTTGTATTCTAGCAACATGCACAATAAGGATTTTATTAGAAGAGAAGGTTCGAATCAAACCCATAGGAGAGTCGCACCGAATTTGAATTTTAGTAATGAAACTATCGATTCACTTCCAACTCTCTACTTTAATGTCAGTACCGGTATTTGTTTTGTTGATCGAAAATGCTTCAAGAAGTATAACTCAATGCATGATAAACAAACCATTTGTGAGAAGAAATATGTGTATGTTGATATGAAGTTTTACAATGAGTTAATCCATGACCGTAATAATTGGGGTAATACTCATTCCGGTAGCTATCCTGGTTCTCCAGAGTTAATCAGGGAAATTTATGGTAATATACATCGTGTAGATGAAAAAGTATGTAAGTTTTTCACTATGATTAGGAGACGTCGCTTTGAAGTAAATAGAAGTATTATTGCTTATTTACTTGATTGTGCTTTGGAAAATGTCTCTATACCCAGTGGGAGTGACTTCAACAAATAGCATGTTGCTGGAATTCTTGGAGGAAGTAGTTGGAATGGTAACAGTCTTTGTATTGACAATATCCCAGAACATCTCAAGTTTTTTGGTAAGCTTGTTGTACCTAATATTTCTCCTAGCAATATGCACAAAGTAGTGTGGAGTCCAGAAGTGACAGAATTAATCTATCACATTGTCATTGGAACCCCAAATCTTGATTTCTGTGGGTTCATTATTAGACAAATGATTAGAATTTGGAAGAATGGAAAAATCATGGGATTTCCGTGTCTTATCACTAGAATCTGCAGTACTTATGAAATTGGTGCAAATGATTCTCAGAGGCTTGTGCCAAAATCTCATAATCGTTCTATCATCAACAGAATGAGAGGACAAATTCATTCCAAGACTAAAAATAGTGCTGGTCCTAGCACTTCTATGCAAGATGTTGATCTTGAAACCTACTATCGAAGACTCAGTAGGAAGAATGATTGTCTGGAGTACGAAGTCAACCTTGCTTCCCTCAAGCGCCCAGAACTTATCCCAGATCTTGCACAGATTGCTGAAGATTATAAGGATACAAAGTCTGAAGAAGACTTTGGCTTGAGTGACACCTGTTCAAGTTCTTAGACTTTTGTCTAAACCTGTTTGGTTCTTGTTGTAATCATAAGACTGTGTTATCTTTTGAACATTTTGTTATTAGTATTGTAAAACTTTAAAATTGTGTTCTAGTTTTATGTGTAATAGTATGATGATTTTAGTATTTTAATTCCAGTACTATAAAAATTATTATTGCTATGGATGCTTATGAGATGTTTGATTTCGGTTTTATTACCTTGATATTCGATCTCATAATGTTGTGAACCCTCATGGTTGGGGTGACTTTTTGATTTAGTAGGATTAAGTTCTAGCGCATGTTGGTAGGCTTTATCAAAGGATCATGAGGGGTTCTGGTAGAAATAATATGTGAAAAAGTCACAATATGTTGAATCGTTTTTGGTTTAGCATAAAAGCATATGTGTTTCGACGGTTTTCAACTTTTGCTTGCAATTGTTAAAACCGATTTTCAACCTTTCTCTGGTAAAGCTTGGTTGTTGTTATTCTTTTTTTTTTGCAGAAGGATGATAACATAATGATATTTCGATATAAACATATTGGAGAAGTGCATGCGAAATTTGAGGTGACAATGTTGTTAGTTAATTGTTTTCCTTTTTAAGAAAAGCCTGATTTTTATTTCATATATATTTTGCTTTTTCTTAACAAAATTTCGGTACAATTGATGTTTTATTCCATGATGTGTGTATGGATGTGTGTGTGATTCAATAGGTTCCGGTTAAGAAAAACTATTGTTATCTTTCTTTATTGTGTGGTGTCAATTGTTTAGGCTTACAAAATTTCGGTGCAATTGCGATGTTTTAATGCTTATGTTGATTCAATTGCTTCCGGTTGAGGTGAATAATTATGCAAGTTGATTTATTTGGTTTGCATGAATTATTTATGGCTTAACGAAAGAAAAGGTTTACGGGATGGATTGTTTAGTCCAATTCGATTCCGGATAAGAGAAACTAAGTTAATTCTGATCTTAGTTAGACTTATTGAAGTGAGGTTTCAGTTATTCAAGTCTAATCGAATGCCTTAACAAGAATTGCTAGTCAACTAACCTAGTACTTGTCTTGTTCAAAATTGAAAGGTCTAAGTTATATGGATAATTAGAACTTGATGAGAAAAATAGAGTTATCTTTATTTTGGTCTTATCGAATGAAGCGGTTGTGATAGACGCATTTTTGTGTCTAATTTGTCCTCAATGTCCGTATTGTTGGAACCCTATTTTTGTACTAATATTGTGTTTTTATGTATTTTTAGGAAATAAACATTTTTGGAAAATTCGGCTCGAAAAGTTGCCCGGGGCACCCTTGAAGGAAAATTGTTATTCGGACTCTCACTATCGGTTAAGGGGCACCTCAGTGGACACCTGCTATTCTCACCCCAGTTCAGGATAGGGGGACACCCTTTCTTCTTCGTTTGAAAACTGTTTTTTGGCGGGAAATGAAATTCTCAACTGGCAGAAGTTTGATCACAACAATGAAGGGGTTACGGGTCGATTCAATGGCTGAGACTTGGCAGGAAGATGTGATTAAGCCTAAGGAAGATATTTTGGGTGTCGGGTCCGATCGAATTTGGCTAGAATTGGCTAGGGAAGCCACGAACTCAAAACAGAGACACACGTACAGGGAGGAGAAAAACACGAGTTTTGGAGAGTTATTGACGTGTTTCGATCGAGTTTGATGGCTCCAGCAACACTCTGGGTGATTACAACATGATTTGGAGCGTGTTGGAAGAGATTTGGAGCCTGAAGAAGTTATTTTTGGAAATTATTCTCCGAAATAAGAAAAAAAAATAT
The DNA here is from genome assembly GCF_003573695.1 of Papaver somniferum. Classification (NCBI taxonomy): domain Eukaryota; kingdom Viridiplantae; phylum Streptophyta; class Magnoliopsida; order Ranunculales; family Papaveraceae; genus Papaver; species Papaver somniferum. Next base: position 9,081,196 of record NW_020620825.1, on the reverse strand, counting down.
TCCGAGTAAAGAAGGATTTTCACGAGTTATTGCGGGGGATTTGATGATGCATGTGAGTATATAAAGGTTCTTTGGGTCGAGTAGAGGGGCTATCAAGAGTTTGGGGAAGGTTTAGAGCCGAGAGAATCACCAGAAGAGTTGACAGAGAAAAGTTATGCTTCTGTCAAAGGAAGAACACGAAGAACATTGTACAGTCCAGGAAAGTCGTTGATTAGTGTCGCATAATTGCGACAACTCTGAGTTCCTTTCCCGCGACGAGCTTACAACACTTCTGAAGTGCCGTTCTTCCCTACGCTTCCTGTGTGTCGCAAAGGACAGTCTTAAAACGATTTATTTTTATTTCATCATTTGTACTCAACTTTTGAGCATTAATAAAATCTTTTGAGTATTTTTCCAACATGATGAGAGGCTAAATTCTTGGTGATTGAGGCAATGGAGGATCTATTCACTCATGTTTGATTGGTAATATTTTTATTTATAATTTCTTTAATTATTTACTTTATTTAATTCACTTGGATAAATATAAAAAAAAGGGATAAAATGGTTTTCTTAATTAGTTGTGAATCAGTTTGATGTTTTATGCTTAGAATAATTCTTTGATAAATCATGCTTAAGGATTACAACTTAATATTTGGACACCTTTTAAATTAAAAAGTGATTTAATAAGAAAAAGAGCTTAATAATAATTTCTGAAATATTATTTATAACCAATCAACTTGAAGTAATAGTGAATCCTGAGCCTTAATCTTTCTAAAATCTTGACATTCCTATTAATTTCCTTCATTTATTTATTTGTTTAAATCTTAAAAAAAAAGAGTTACCTTCACAAGTTCGAAAAGAACCCTTTTTACCATTATCTACAACAACTTTTGAAAAAACATCAGGTTGTATTTGTACAATCGGTTTAGCAAAGGGACTAAGTTGCTTAATTGATTTTTGGTTTGCTAAAATAAATTGGGAAAATTGCTTCGGAATTATTTTCTTGATAACATATCAAAATAAATTACTTTGTAGTTTCGGTTTTGATATTGGTTATCAAAAATGGTGTGTGGAAACCTCGTGCTTAACTCTATAGGTTTGCAAGTCTATTTTGAGTTTTGTAAGATTCTTTTCGTGTTGTCCTTTATTTTTTTTGTTTCTTTGTCATTTTTTGTGACAAAAAGGGGGAGAAATATACGGAGTAAACAAGTGATACTGGTATTGATTTTATATTGATTGGTATCACTAAGGAAAAGAACATTTCTGCTTAAACGTTTATCTAACGAAAGAATGAAAGCATAGACTAAGGGGGAGTAGCATGTCATATTAATTGGTATAACAAAGACGTGCGCATTGATGAAATCTACCTATCTCGCCTTTAGGTGGAGTATTAGCTTTGTTATTATAATGTCAACAGCGCCATTTAAGGATTGAATGAATGCAGGTTATTGTGCTGTTGAATTCGGAAATCAAGCGTATGTGTAATGAATTCTTGTAATTTGTTTATCCATATGATTGTAAGAGTTTTGTCACTAAAATTGACAAAGGGGGAGATTGTTAGAGCATAGCTCGGTTGAACCCACCAAGCATTGGTATGTCAAGTTTGGTTGTCATATTTTAGTGAATCAAAACTCGTTTTAAGAGTCGCTTGATTATGTACTAGAGTCAACTTCGTAGGTTAGCTTGAAAGTATTAGGATATGACATTACAAGTATTGTGAAGACTTGAAGAAGTGAAGAAGTAAGAAGCTACAACGACAACATCATCCTTCCACTTGAGGTTAGTGATATTTGATTTGAACTGTTTCATTCCCTAACGTATCTTTCAAGTCGTGCATATTGAAAACGAAACCGCGAAGCATGAAAACTCTAGATAGACATGGTATTAAGGAATACAATATGAAGTTTATTGCTTAACCATTAAATTTTGTAGATAAGACATCGACATAATCGTTTAAATGCTATTGTGATTATGTATGGGTATGAGGTGGGGATTTCGTCCTAGGAAACAATGTCTTTACATGTGTTTTAAAGAAGTAAGTTCATAAACTTGTTTATGAATCGAAAAGGAAATCGCCAGGCGTTATTGCATATCTTGTGAACATCCAATATGTATGATTTAGTATAACCGCTCACGACTTGTTTATATTCTTGGTAAAACTATTCACAAAGGCCTGACTTATGCATTGGTATGATTTTTTTAGTGAAACTGATCTTAAGTAATCACCTGAGATGGTATGATCGATTTTGTGATTTGTTGAACCGAATCTGGGTAAAGGGGAACCGATCCTATGAAGAGGTGCAACGCATCACAAAGGGGAATCGATCCTTGTATGAGGTGCATCAAGTTTGTAGCAGAAAGAAGAACCGATCTTATGGACATGTGCAACACGTTTTTAGGAAAAGGGGAACCGATCCTATGGACATGTGCAACACATATAAGTTAGATACTATGTATGTGGGGAACCGATCCTAGTACCTAGTCAACCGAATTTTGGAAATCTAGTTTGACTATGCACAGTACTTACCTGGAGGTAGAACCGAAACTTGTTTTGGTAGAACCGTTAAACCCATGATTTGTGATTGAGTGTTTCTTACTCAGTCGCGTAGTTCTTGAAAGTCAGATGAACCAATTCTAAACTTGTTTGTAAGTGTGGAAAAATCGGTTTCAAGGTTGTAAGTATGAAAGAGCACTTACAAAGTAAGGATGTCGACATACTTTGAACACGTACAATAATGTTTATCTTTTATTGTTCAAAGTTATTCCTTAATAGCTACATGTAGAAAATCCCAGGATCAAAATATAAATAAGTTAAGAATCTTTTAATTAAGGTTGTTAATTTTATTTTAGGAAAATGAGAATTAGTAATGTGCATTTACTAGTTGAGATTTTCCAAAGAGATTTTAGGTCATTATTTTGGACAGAGCATTTCCAGGAATTACGGAAACCGAATTTGGAATATATTGAATATCTTTGAGAATATTTTCGGTTTTGGAAATTCCTTGTTGTCCAAACTTACTTGTCTATAAATACTTGAAGTTTGCATTTCTATCAAACTAATCCTTCGTGACAGCAAATTTCCTCGGTTGTGTTGTTACTGGTGTAGCCACTTATTCAGAGAGGAGAGAAACCTAATTAGGTGAAATCTCTTACGGCCGCTCAGTTTAAAGTCTTCTTTGGGATTGAGAAGCTCTACGAGTACCGTTGGTGGTAAATTAGATAATTGCGGTTTATCTTGTGTTTTCGATTGATTGCACCTAGTTTGTTTATGCTTGAGAATCTTCTCTTCTGATATAAGATTCACTCAAACTAGATCGAAGTTTCGACAGACATCTTTAGACTGTTGTTAGTGCTAAAGATGATCTTGTGATAATCCATTCATAACAGACTCTGTTCTGTGCGTGATTGATCACAAGAGATTCGAGTTGTTGTGTGCAGGTGTTTATTGAAGATCTAAGAAGATTTGAAGACAAAGAAGATATTGAAGATTTCTGATTTGGGGTTCATAATCTTTGCTGTGCACAATACTTATTTCGGTATAGGAGGATCCAACTATAATCGGTTTATCCTTGTGGTAGATTGGATTTATTAGTTGTGTAGATCGGCATCAATACAATTCTTTGTAATTAAAAGTATTGATTGCAAAATCTTAACAATTACTTGGGTGATTAAACATAAAATAGATCTAAGAACCCGACGAAGAAGTTTATGTTAAGATAAACAGAAGATCCTTTGTCCGACTCATATCACTTGGTTGAAGAGAGTTGATACCAAACAGATTTGTTGTTCCTTTACTGTTTGGAATACGAACCAAAGGAATTTTCCCAAGTACGTGACTTATTCATAAATTGGAGGCGTGGGAATACAGACGGAACAAGGTGAACTATAGGTTTAGTTGCTTGGTCTCAACTATACGAAGTAGGTTTAATTTTGTGTAGCGGCTTAATCCTGAGAGTATTCAATTCTGGACAAGGTCCCGGGGTTTTTCTGCATTTGCGGTTTCCTCGTTAACAAAATCTTGTTGTGTCATTTACTTTATATTTTCGCATTATAATTGTTTTATTATAATTAAAGTAAATTAAACAAACGTTAATTTCTATTTACTTGATAAGCAATCCTATTGTGTTTGGTTAAGTCCGAACCTTTTTTATCAAGTAAACATACTTCGTTGTTGTATTTCCTCGATCTCGTATCCATAGACGATCACACGAAGTGTGAACCGATTAGTTGCATTGTCTCGACTAAGTCCATAGACAATCACTTTCGGAGAAAGGACTTATAGGTAGGAATTTTTTTTTTAGCTTGAGGTATATCCGGGTACCCTCGCCTTTTTACAATTTATTGTAAAATGAAGAAGAACAAACTACTTTAGATTCTGCAACCCATACTACGGAAGGATTTAATTGAACAAACTACATTGACATCGTTTTGGCAAGGCCTGGAGTCAGTTCTCACAGTCTTTATATGTATATATTTGTATGTAAGGTGGTTGGTGATAATTATATATTTCTTTTTTTTTTTGCAGGGATCACATGAAGAATTTAAATCCTGGCAACATTACGAAGGACTGCTTACTTTCCGGTACATCTTTATCACTTGATGCCATTGCAATCAGCTCAAATTACTTCACTTCTGATTAAAAAAAATTTAAAGATAAGTTGGACTATTTGCAGAGGAGAAAAAACTAAAATGCGCAGACATTTTAGTATGTGCCACGTTAAAATAATTTTTTACGTGGATGATCAAACAGTATGGTATGATGACATGTTTTACATGCATGAAGAATATTTTTCAAAGGCGATAAGCATGTAGAAATCCTGGAGAATGTGTGCCACGTTTCGGCAACAAGGGTGGAAGGAATTTCCTCGTGCAGAAGTATAATCATAAAATTGGTTAAAAAGACCAAAACCAATAACCAATAACCAATAATTTTTCGGTGAAAAAGACACTTAGATTTTGATACTGTTTAAATGGACAAAAATGTAAAAATAGCCAGGATGTAAACAGTTTTATCCTGCCAATTTTCAAATACTTTTTCTTATTTTTAATTTACACAGGATGCATCCAGTTTCATCCTCACTATTTTTTAAGTTTAGGCCATGATGAATTCAGTTTCATCCTTGATATTTTTTTTGTCCATTTCACTCATACTAATTTTTACTCGTCCATTTGAACCATGTTTTGAAAATATTTGGACAAATGACCCATTTTACGAAGTATAATTGACTAGTTTGAATAGGCGCAGAACATCTGCTCAAGAAGGCAAAGTATCAGGTAGGCTTTCTTTGGGAACATTTGCTCGGTAAACCTAAAAAAACTGTGTAAAATTGTTTAGTACCTCTTGTTTACTAACACTGTGTAACATAAAAATAATGTTTGCATGATGCCCGACTCAGTCCATCTGAGAGATAAGAAGACTGGGAATCTCAAAGTTATCGCAGAATACGACCAAGAATATGGAGAAGAAAATCTTATTAGCATACTACGACGATGGATATGAACACTACGACGATGGATATGAACACTACGACGCTTTGTGTTAATGTTTCCTTTTCTGAAGCACATGACTTTTATTTTGTTGATCAATCTCTCCGAGCATCTTCAATAAAGGTTGAAAGTTTTATTTTCTTTTGACACATAGGATTTTAGACCCTCGTTTAGATTAAATCCATCTCCAACAATAAGTCTTTTAAATTAGGAAGGGTGTCAAAATAAATATGAAGGTCTTAGAAAAAGTCTTATTTAGACCTTGGGAATGACCTTCATGTCATCTTTCTGACTATTTTTAATTATTCTTTTTATATAATTTTTTTTAAACCAATAGGAAAAAAGGGAATCACTTTTATCTTTATCCAAAAAAACAAATCCTATAACTAACACCCCACACTATTGGAGATGGTTCATGTGAAAAACATTATTCATTATATTACATATATATAACCTCGCGTTTTTAGGGGCCACCCGAAAGGATTTAGGGGCCATCAATTTATACCCAGCCAAAGACTCTAGTTAAGGGGTACCCTATATGATATTGAAGTTACATAAATGCCCTTCTGGTAAAACTGTATAAAAACCAAATCAAAAAAAATTCTACTCATTTCAACTCTTCTTCTTCCAGTTTCATATTATCTTCCGATTGTGGAAGAAAAAAAACTTTCCCTCGTTCTTGTGTTCAACCGAAACATCGCCGTGAATCGTAAAATCAAAACATCGTCGATTCGTTTATAAAACAATGGATAAGGGAAATGAAACCCACAGACCTAGAACCAAAAACGTTGCTCGGGATAACGATCCAAAGATTGGGATTTTAGCAAGAAATAAAGAGATTGTTGCTGCAAATGAAGAAGAACGCGAAGAACGCGAAGAAGAAGTACCCGTCGATGTAGTCGGTGGTGGCGATTCCGATAGTCAAACACTTCGTAAACTTCAAATGGCCCCAATTAGGTAAGAATCTATCATTTTTTGGGTTTATTTCGCTTTAATTCGACGAATCGAGAAAAAAAAATTCTAGGGTTTTCGGTTATTTATCCAGATTCGGGCGATATTCATGCTTATTTACTTCCGAATGTAGTCGTGTTCTTCATTTCTCAAGAACATCGACAGTATTCGGGAGAAATATTTGATGGTTATCGGCCGAATATTGTTGGCCATATCTTCCTGGATACAAACTGGTAATAATCGGTAGTTTAATGAATTTTTTGGCTCCCGAATATATTTAAGTAGACACACAGTATTCAGAAGTACACTCACTACCGAATATATATATTGAAAAAATCTCAAAATTTCTGATATAGGAAAAATCCCATTTTGGGGCCAGCATTTATTCGGAAGACAATATAATGTTTTATACCTCCGATTGTGTAGGATAAAATTTTAGAGTTTCTAAACTCCAGTTGATGAATATTCGGTTGTAAACATGTTTAAATATATTCCGATTGTTTTTCATTCGGGAAAAATATGTGTCTTCTTACTTCCGAATTTGTTCATTCGGGTTATAGTTGTGTACTTTGTCTTCCGATTGTGTAGGATGAAAAATTTAGAGCTTCTGAACTCCAATTGATGCATATTCGGTTGTAGATATGTTTAGTTAGCTTTCGACTGTTTTGTATTCGGGAACAGTATGTGTCTTCTTACGTCCGAATGTGTACATTCGGGTTATATTTCCATACTTTGTCTTCCGATTGTATAGTTTGTAAATATTGTTCCTTTCTTTGTTGTTTAGAAAAAGTCGAGAAAGGAGGAAGAAAGTGACAGCTAGTGCTAGGAGGGAAAGGAGTGCCAAAGATAATTCAAGTGCTCAACAAAGCTTACAAGAACAAAGCAGTCAACAAGGAGTGCGACAAAGTGCTGAACAAAGTGTAAAACAACAAGGCAGTGAACAAGGGGTGCAACCAAGTGTTGAACAAGCCGCTCAACAAAGTGCAGAACCAACTGCTCCACAAGTTACACCCCACCATGAAATTGAACCAGTTGATCCAGTGCCAAGAGTAGATGAAGAAGGACAACCAAGTGGTACCCAAAAAGCCAAAAAAGGAAAAGATGGTGTAAAGAAGGATATTGCTAAGAAAGCATCACATCTTGTCCCTCAGCACCTAAAGAAGAAGGGTATTCCAGCAGGCAAAATCCTTGGGCTACCAACGGATGGAGGAAAATTGCTATTTGGATACAAATACTCATGGGCCAGAGAAATATACGAAACCGAGGTAATAAAATTACTATTTTTTATTAATGTATTGTCTATGTATTATATCGTAATATTTGTATTAAGGATTTTTTTATGTACTTTAATAGGATCATCAAGATGCGGTCCGTCTACTCAAACCTACCGCCGCACCAACAAAAATGCTTGCGTGGCCTTTATCCGGTGAATGTGAAAGGTTCAAGTCAATTGTTTCCAACTTGGGGTTATCTAATGCCGCCGAGAATTCATTGTTGGAACATGATCGTGTGGCCATATCGGCGTTCGTGGAGAGAATGTATCCTGAGACCGATACTTTCCATATGCCGTTTGGGGAGATGACGATTACCCAGGATGATGTTGTGCAGATTCTTAACCTTCCCGACCAAGGCACAACTGTGAAGTTTAACTACACAAAGCAGTTAAGTTGGGCACAACTTTATGCTCTCACTAAAAAGTGCTTAGGTTGGGATGAAGAGACAATAACAGCAGAGTTTAGGAGGCATGCAAGTTACAGAACAAGACAGATCAACATTACAGCTTTGATGAATATGTTCCGAGGCACCTTGGAGAAGGAAAAGAATGGAACGTTAACTGATGAGCAAGTGAACCACGCTGCCACCGCATATCTCCTTTGTGTATTGGGATGTGTCATATTCCACAATACTTCTGGCAACCGGATCAACGCCAACTGATGAGTGCCTAATATTGTATATATTTATCCCTTTTTGTTGGCATTTAACTCATCTTTTGCGCAGTAATTCTACATTTTATCCCATATTCTGTATTTTCATTGTTTTCAAGAATAAATATTTTTCTTACTTAATTTTGCATTTTTAGGTTGTAAATAAAGTTTGGATGAATTGCGGAACGAAAAGAGCAGAAAAGTAGTGAAAAGCCGGGAGGAATTACACAAGGAAGCCGCGAAGAATGGTGCGCATAAGCCCAAAAGACTAGAAATGGGCTCAAGAAGGAAGAATTGCTCTTAAAGAAGATATGGGCTTGGCATACCCAAGTCCCAAAACCCTTACCCAAACCCATTTTCTATAACCAAAACCGCCTTCATTCTCATCCGTCAGATTGGATCCAACTCATCATCCTACGGTCGCTCATTCATAGAGCATCAAAATCTGAAGTCTCTGCCAAACGCCACAGCGCATAAATTCCAAGCCTTCAGATTAGATTGTAGATGAATCCAACGATCGCTTCTATGCCTGTGCATCAAAATTAGATACTCCCGCTTTACACTACAGTACCTAACATCATCTAACACCGTTGACTTCGTTGTATTTCACAATCCGACGGTCGAAGTGATTCATCTCTTATATTACCGTTAGATCTACCAACCATATTTGCATCCAACGCTCAAAGTTTCTGATCATCATCTCCGATGTACATGCTCCACAGTGAAAATTCCTATACCCTAAAAACCATCGAGAGTTTTTTCTCTCATTCCCTTCTTCTCTTCCGTTCTTCTCCCCCATTCCTCTGCAGAAACACCCATTCCACCACCATCACCTCCACCTGCTACTTCCATCATCCATCGCTCCTGTCACCACCATTTCTACCACCAACTCCTCTGTCTCAATCACCTATACATCCCCCTACTCTCTAGCCATCTATTACATCAGCCCATCACCCCTCTTTCTCGCTGGAACCCTAGGCATGAAGAGTTGATGAAATAGATGAGGCTATAGATTGAAATTGAGGGCAGAGAAGGATCGAGAGAGAAGAGAAGAGGCATGGGTCACCACCAATTCAGCGGATTTGGTGAGTAAATTTCGGATTTTCAAAACCCTAATTTCAAAATTAGGGTTCACAAAAATTGGGTATTTTGTATGTTATAAATAGAGAGTGTGTAGAGCAATTTAAGGGTGTTCTTGGACTAGCCAAGTAACCACCCAATTTGGGTTAGGTTCACTTCTAATTTCTAATTTCAAATTCCAAATCAATTTTCTATTTCAGTTACAATTAAGTTTGTTTTAATGTCAATTTCAATTTCAACAGTTCAGTTTAGGTTTAATTTTGTGTTTAGCAAGTTTGATCTTGATTTAATTTTCAACTGTTAGTGCAATTAGGTTTATGTTAGTTTAATTTTAATCTCAACTCCAGTTCCATGCCCTATTTAGCTTATACCCCTGTTTTGTCTGATGTTTAGGATATTTGATCTCATGCAATGTTTTAATTATGTTTAATTTTAATGTCAGGTTAGTGCCATGTTAGTTCACTGTAAATGTTTAATGTTAAGTATGTTCACTGTTAGTGGTGGAAGTTTAGGTTATAATTCTTGTAAATTGAGCTAATTGAGAAATGGAGGAATTTAGTGCTCATTAGCAAGCTTCTTCTCCTTCTATTCCATTTATGTATGCCCTGGAACATAGGCAGGCTAGAACCTCCACCTAGCTCCATTAGGGACAAGGATTTAACCAAAAACAGCCACTGCCTAGCATTTTTTTTCCTGCTCTTCTTTGTTATCTATCTGTTTTTGTGGCTTCTTATCACTGTTTTTATAGCTGTTTTTATAACTGTTTTGTGTGAATGTTAGGCTAAAGCCTTTTGAGGCATTGGATTGATTGAGCAGTGGGGAGAAACTAGTGCTCACTAGTGACTGTGAGCAAACTAGTTCTCTTCCCACTCTAGTAGTATGCCTAGGCTCACCTTCACCATTTCACCTTCACCATCACCCCTGCCCTTGGCTTAGGCCTTGGTTTACTTCCATTGTTCTTGTTTAGTTCCATTGTTCTGTCATTGTTACCTTTGCTTCACTGCTTTTACTACTTGCTACTGCCTTGTTTTCTTCCCCTTGGCATGCTGCCTTTTCCTTGCTGCTGCTGCTGCTGCTTTCTTTTCCTTGCTGCTGCTGCTGCAACTGGGCTGCTTTTTCTTTTCTGTTTTCATTTCACTGTAAATAGCATTGCATTGTAAATAGCATTGTCTTCTCTAGCTTCCTTTGCCTCATTAGAGCCATTGTCTTGGCTTGTTAGCTTACTGCCCTGCCTTGGCCATTGTCTCCTAATTTCATTCTGTTTTGCAAAGGACCAGCTCATTGTAAGGCCAAAGGCCCAGTCCACTGTTGAATCAACCAAAGCCCACTTCATTACCAAGCTCAGTTCACTCCAAAAAGCTAAGGCCAAGTTCAGGTGTAAACCAAAAGCCTAGCTTAACCTGAGGCCCATCCAACTGAGCCCAAGGCTCAGTTCACTTCAAGAATATTGAGCCCAGACCACTTGAGTACAAAGGCTCAGTTCACTTCAAGAATATTGAGCCCAGACCACTTGAGTACAAAGGATCAGTTCACTTCATTGGTACTCAAAACTCATTGGTACCAAAGCCCATAGCCCATTGTTATCACCTTAACTCAAAAGCCCAATAGCAATTTAGAACCCAAAAATAGCTAGAAAACTCCAAAACACACCCAGTCTCTGTGGATCGACCCGTACTTTCACGAGCTACAACTGACGACCGTGCACTTGCGGTATTACTGTAGGCCCGTTTTCATTGCTCTTCAATTTTATACACTTTCCCGGGCCCATCAAGTTTTTGGCGCCGCTGCCGGGGATTGGTGCTGTGTTTTTCTTGTAGTTTTATTAGCTATTTTTGCATTTCACTGCATAGCATTTGCATCTGCATCTGCTTCACTTCATTTGCTGTTGGACCTGCTGTTCTGAACCTGTTTTTCCTCTGCTGGGACGCCACCAAGGAAAAGAACCAAAGCCCAACTGGGTTTTTGCAACAATATCAGAGCAGCTGGGCTGTGCTTAAAAGGTAACCCATTTAAGAGAACCCGAATTGTGGGCTTCCAATTTTTAATTGTGGGCTTGTAATAATTAACCCAATTTTTGGCTTTTTATTTTCTGTTGGGTTTGTATTTAAGTTTTGAGGGCTTGTTTGTTTAATTTGTGGGCTTGTGTATTTAATTTTTTTGTGAGCTTGTTTAATTTGGACTTGTATTTTGTATTCTGGGTTTTTAAACCCAGCTGAGCTTCTAACCGATCACGCTAGTTGAACTCGTTAGTGAGCCGAGTACCCAAATTTTAGGCCGAGATTTTGGACTCAGTTTCACCAAACGTTTTCAAACCAGCTGAGCCAAAGCAAACACAAAACCAACAGTGGGCTTGCTCCCATTCAAAAACCAAATTTTATTTTCTTTTAAAAAAAAAAAAAAAAAACCAAAATTTTTCTTTTTCCCATCAAAACCAAATGTCTCCCGACAAAACCAAATTTTTCCCAAAAAGTCCAATCCCATTAAAAACCAAAATTTGCTTGTAGATAATGTGTTAGTTAAATTTCCTTTTGTATATATTTTGTGCTCATCCATTGTGACTCCGAATATGTTGGAGTTTTGCCTTGGATAACGGAGTTTTAATTCTGCTTTCGCCGAAATCGGGTATTCTCTCTCCTTTTACTCTACTCAGCATGTCCCTTTCCATATGTTGCATTTTAATTCGTTCCATATTTTGAAACATTGAGGACAATGTTTAGTTTAGGTTTGGGGGTATAGAGTGGATACCATGATAATATGCTATAATTGAAATCAAACTCCATCTTTTTGAAAAAATTGAAAAATTCCAAAAAAATTGAAAAATCAAAATTAAAAATTAAAAAATTAAAAAAATCATAAAAATGGAGATCATTTACCTTGAAATGTTGACTCTTGTGCAACTATGTATTTTTATTAGGAGTCTTAGTCTAGATATTTAGGCACCCTGATTCTAGCACAATTCACATAGTGATAAGAAATTTGCACGCGCACGATCTACCAATACATGTATGGCCTCGATCTTCAAGGTGTTTGATAGGAAGTTACGATTGCCAATCACTTTAGAATACTGAACGAAACTTGACTAGCTTGTTCTTTGGTTGGTTGGGATAGAAGGTGGAGGTTACATTAAGAAAGACAAACATCGAATTTAATTGGATGCATCAAAAAGGGCTACCTCTTGCAAAGTGTCATGTAATCTTTTGTTTCCTTTTGTATATGTATCAAAAGTGTTTCTATGTCCAAAAAAAAAAAAAAAAAAAATATATATCAGAAAAATACAAAAAAATCAAGTATTTATCAATTCCATCCTCTCTTGTTCCAAAAATAAAAGAGAGTAGTCAATGTAAATAAGAGTCATGTAGATAGTCATTTTGTTGTTTCATTGTAATAAGCAAGGAGGGTGTATGCCATTGATGTACAACGCGAGTAATTGTGAAATACCTCCAACTCATTCACAATTCTCGTAAAGTCCGGACAGCTAGCTAGATTTCGACCTTGGTTCTTATCCTGAGAAACTATCTCTTGGTGATTAGTAGTCATAACATCCGATCTTTCTTTACACATGTGTAGATACACTTTACACTCTTATCACATGTCTTTATTTGTTATCAGTGCTAGGATTGTGCCTTGATAGCTAGATTGACATCTCCATTTTGCTGTGAGCTTAACTGACTTGCACATGTCACATTTGATGGAATCTGAGCTTATATTTTGACCTAGAACTTTGTAGGTACGTTCTAAGCAAACCTTCACGAGACTTCAACTCGTCCACTAGGGACACTTAGTGGTTTAAAAGGCTTAGTGCATACGCTAAATGCATTCGAGAGACCAGCGACAGTGGTATAGTTAGGATTTCCTTAGTTTTGTTTTACTTGAGGACAAGTAAAATTCAGGTTTGGGGGTATTTGATGAGTGCCTAATATTGTATATATTTATCCCTTTTTGTTGGCATTTAACTCATCTTTTGCGCAGTAATTCTACATTTTATCCCATATTCTGTATTTTCATTGTTTTCAAGAATAAATATTTTTCTTACGTAATTTTGCATTTTTAGGTTGTAAATAAAGTTTGGATGAATTGCGGAACGAAAAGAGCAGAAAAGTAGTGAAAAGCCGGGAGGAATTACACAAGGAAGCCGCGAAGAATGATGTGCATAAGCCCAAAAGACTAGAAATGGGCTCAAGAAGGAAGAATTGCTCTTAAAGAAGATATGGGCTTGGCATACCCAAGGCCCAAAACCCTTACCCAAACCCATTTTCTATAACCAAAACCGCCTCCATTCTCATCCGTCAGATTGGATCCAACTCATCATCCTACGGTCGCTCATTCATAGAGCATCAAAATCTGAAGTCTCTGCCAAACGCCACAACGCATAAATTCCAAGCCTTCAGATTAGATTGTAGATGAATCCAACGATCGCTTCTATGCCTGTGCATCAAAATTAGATACTCCCGCTTTACACTACAGTACCTAACATCATCTAACACCGTTGACTTCGTTGTATTTCACAATCCGACGGTCGAAGTGATTCATCTCTTATATTACCGTTAGATCTACCAACCATATTTGCATCCAACGCTCAAAGTTTCTGATCATCATCTCCGATGTACATGCTCCACAGTGAAAATTCCTATACCCTAAAAACCATCGAGAGTTTTTTCTCTCATTCCCTTCTTCTCTTCCGTTCTTCTCCCCCATTCCTCTGCAGAAACACCCATTCCACCACCATCACCTCCACCTGCTACTTCCATCATCCATCGCTCCTGTCACCACCATTTCTACCACCAACTCCTCTGTCTCAATCACCTATACATCCCCCTACTCTCTAGCCATCTATTACATCAGCCCATCACCCCTCTTTCTCGCTGGAACCCTAGGCATGAAGAGTTGATGAAATAGATGAGGCTATAGATTGAAATTGAGGGCAGAGAAGGATCGAGAGAGAAGAGAAGAGGCATGGGTCACCACCAATTCAGCGGATTTGGTGAGTAAATTTCGGATTTTCAAAACCCTAATTTCAAAATTAGGGTTCACAAAAATTGGGTATTTTGTATGTTATAAATAGAGAGTGTGTAGAGCAATTTAAGGGTGTTCTTGGACTAGCCAAGTAACCACCCAATTTGGGTTAGGTTCACTTCTAATTTCTAATTTCAAATTCCAAATCAATTTTCTATTTCAGTTACAATTAAGTTTGTTTTAATGTCAATTTCAATTTCAACAGTTCAGTTTAGGTTTAATTTTGTGTTTAGCAAGTTTGATCTTGATTTAATTTTCAACTGTTAGTGCAATTAGGTTTATGTTAGTTTAATTTTAATCTCAACTCCAGTTCCATGCCCTATTTAGCTTATACCCCTGTTTTGTCTGATGTTTAGGATATTTGATCTCATGCAATGTTTTAATTATGTTTAATTTTAATGTCAGGTTAGTGCCATGTTAGTTCACTGTAAATGTTTAATGTTAAGTATGTTCACTGTTAGTGGTGGAAGTTTAGGTTATAATTCTTGTAAATTGAGCTAATTGACAAATGGAGGAATTTAGTGCTCATTAGCAAGCTTATTCTCCTTCTATTCCATTTATGTATGCCCTGGAACATAGGCAGGCTAGAACCTCCACCTAGCTCCATTAGGGACAAGGATTTAACCAAAAACAGCCACTGCCTAGCATTTTTTTTCCTGCTCTTCTTTGTTATCTATCTGTTTTTGTGGCTTCTTATCACTGTTTTTATAGCTGTTTTTATAACTGTTTTGTGTGAATGTTAGGCTAAAGCCTTTTGAGGCATTGGATTGATTGAGCAGTGGGGAGAAACTAGTGCTCACTAGTGACTGTGAGCAAACTAGTTCTCTTCCCACTCTAGTAGTATGCCTAGGCTCACCTTCACCATTTCACCTTCACCATCACCCCTGCCCTTGGCTTAGGCCTTGGTTTACTTCCATTGTTCTTGTTTAGTTCCATTGTTCTGTCATTGTTACCTTTGCTTCACTGCTTTTACTACTTGCTACTGCCTTGTTTTCTTCCCCTTGGCATGCTGCCTTTTCCTTGCTGCTGCTGCTGCTGCTTTCTTTTCCTTGCTGCTGCTGCTGCAACTGGGCTGCTTTTTCTTTTCTGTTTTCATTTCACTGTAAATAGCATTGCATTGTAAATAGCATTGTCTTCTCTAGCTTCCTTTGCCTCATTAGAGCCATTGTCTTGGCTTGTTAGCTTACTGCCCTGCCTTGGCCATTGTCTCCTAATTTCATTCTGTTTTGCAAAGGACCAGCTCATTGTAAGGCCAAAGGCCCAGTCCACTGTTGAATCAACCAAAGCCCACTTCATTACCAAGCTCAGTTCACTCCAAAAAGCTAAGGCCAAGTTCAGGTGTAAACCAAAAGCCTAGCTTAACCTGAGGCCCATCCAACTGAGCCCAAGGCTCAGTTCACTTCAAGAATATTGAGCCCAGACCACTTGAGTACAAAGGCTCAGTTCACTTCAAGAATATTGAGCCCAGACCACTTGAGTACAAAGGATCAGTTCACTTCATTGGTACTCAAAACTCATTGGTACCAAAGCCCATAGCCCATTGTTATCACCTTAACTCAAAAGCCCAATAGCAATTTAGAACCCAAAAATAGCTAGAAAACTCCAAAACACACCCAGTCTCTGTGGATCGACCCGTACTTTCACGAGCTACAACTGACGACCGTGCACTTGCGGTATTACTGTAGGCCCGTTTTCATTGCTCTTCAATTTTATACACTTTCCCGGGCCCATCAAGTTTTTGGCGCCGCTGCCGGGGATTGGTGCTGTGTTTTTCTTGTAGTTTTATTAGCTATTTTTGCATTTCACTGCATAGCATTTGCATCTGCATCTGCTTCACTTCATTTGCTGTTGGACCTGCTGTTCTGAACCTGTTTTTCCTCTGCTGGGACGCCACCAAGGAAAAGAACCAAAGCCCAACTGGGTTTTTGCAACAATATCAGAGCAGCTGGGCTGTGCTTAAAAGGTAACCCATTTAAGAGAACCCGAATTGTGGGCTTCCAATTTTTAATTGTGGGCTTGTAATAATTAACCCAATTTTTGGCTTTTTATTTTCTGTTGGGTTTGTATTTAAGTTTTGAGGGCTTGTTTGTTTAATTTGTGGGCTTGTGTATTTAATTTTTTTGTGAGCTTGTTTAATTTGGACTTGTATTTTGTATTCTGGGTTTTTAAACCCAGCTGAGCTTCTAACCGATCACGCTAGTTGAACTCGTTAGTGAGCCGAGTACCCAAATTTTAGGCCGAGATTTTGGACTCAGTTTCACCAAACGTTTTCAAACCAGCTGAGCCAAAGCAAACACAAAACCAACAGTGGGCTTGCTCCCATTCAAAAACCAAATTTTATTTTCTTTTAAAAAAAAAAAAAAAAAACCAAAATTTTTCTTTTTCCCATCAAAACCAAATGTCTCCCGACAAAACCAAATTTTTCCCAAAAAGTCCAATCCCATTAAAAACCAAAATTTGCTTGTAGATAATGTGTTAGTTAAATTTCCTTTTGTATATATTTTGTGCTCATCCATTGTGACTCCGAATATGTTGGAGTTTTGCCTTGGATAACGGAGTTTTAATTCTGCTTTCGCCGAAATCGGGTATTCTCTCTCCTTTTACTCTACTCAGCATGTCCCTTTCCATATGTTGCATTTTAATTCGTTCCATATTTTGAAACATTGAGGACAATGTTTAGTTTAGGTTTGGGGGTATAGAGTGGATACCATGATAATATGCTATAATTGAAATCAAACTCCATCTTTTTGAAAAAATTGAAAAATTCCAAAAAAATTGAAAAATCAAAATTAAAAATTAAAAAATTAAAAAAATCATAAAAATGGAGATCATTTACCTTGAAATGTTGACTCTTGTGCAACTATGTATTTTTATTAGGAGTCTTAGTCTAGATATTTAGGCACCCTGATTCTAGCACAATTCACATAGTGATAAGAAATTTGCACGCGCACGATCTACCAATACATGTATGGCCTCGATCTTCAAGGTGTTTGATAGGAAGTTACGATTGCCAATCACTTTAGAATACTGAACGAAACTTGACTAGCTTGTTCTTTGGTTGGTTGGGATAGAAGGTGGAGGTTACATTAAGAAAGACAAACATCGAATTTAATTGGATGCATCAAAAAGGGCTACCTCTTGCAAAGTGTCATGTAATCTTTTGTTTCCTTTTGTATATGTATCAAAAGTGTTTCTATGTCCAAAAAAAAAAAAAAAAAAAAAAAACGATGTATATATTCAGAAAAAAAAAAAAATATATATCAGAAAAATACAAAAAAATCAAGTATTTATCAATTCCATCCTCTCTTGTTCCAAAAATAAAAGAGAGTAGTCAATGTAAATAAGAGTCATGTAGATAGTCATTTTGTTGTTTCATTGTAATAAGCAAGGAGGGTGTATGCCATTGATGTACAACGCGAGTAATTGTGAAATACCTCCAACTCATTCACAATTCTCGTAAAGTCCGGACAGCTAGCTAGATTTCGACCTTGGTTCTTATCCTGAAAACTATCTCTTGGTGATTAGTAGTCATAACATCCGATCTTTCTTTACACATGTGTAGATACACTTTACACTCTTATCACATGTCTTTATTTGTTATCAGTGCTAGGATTGTGCCTTGATAGCTAGATTGACATCTCCATTTTGCTGTGAACTTAAACTGACTTGCACATGTCACATTTCATGGAATCTGAGCTTATATTTTGGCCTAGAACTTTGTAGGTACGTTCTAAGCAAACCTTCACGAGACTTCACTCGTCCACTAGGGACACTTAGTGGTTTAAAAGGCTTAGTGCATACGCTAAATGCATTCGAGAAACCAGCGACAGTGGTATAGTTAGGATTTCCTTAGTTTTGTTTTACTTGAGGACAAGTAAAATTCAGGTTTGGGGGTATTTGATGAGTGCCAAATATTGTATATATTTATCCCTTTTTGTTGGCATTTAACTCATATGTTGTGCATTAATTCTACATTTTATCCCATATTCTGTATTTTCATTGTTTTCAAGAATAAATATTTTTCTTAATTAATTTTGCATTTTTAGGTACCAAATAAAGTTTAGATGACTTGCGGAGCGGAAAAGAGCAGAAAAGTAGTGAAAAGCCGGAAGAAATTACGCAAGGAAGCCGCGAAGAATGGTGTGCATAAGCCCAAAAGACTAGAAATGGGCTCAAGAAGGAAGAATTGCTCTTAAAGAAGATATGGGCTTGGCATACCCAAGGCCCAAAACCCTTACCCAAACCCATTTTCTATAACCAAAACCGCCTCCATTCTCATCCGTCAGATTGGATCCAACTCATCATCCTACGGTCGCTCATTCATAGAGCATCAAAATCTGAAGTCTCTGCCAAACGCCACAACGCATAAATTCCAAGCCTTCAGATTAGATTGTAGATGAATCCAACGATCGCTTCTATGCCTGTGCATCAAAATTAGATACTCCCGCTTTACACTACAGTACCTAACATCATCTAACACCGTTGACTTCGTTGTATTTCACAATCCGACGGTCGAAGTGATTCATCTCTTATATTACCGTTAGATCTACCAACCATATTTGCATCCAACGCTCAAAGTTTCTGATCATCATCTCCGATGTACATGCTCCACAGTGAAAATTCCTATACCCTAAAAACCATCGAGAGTTTTTTCTTTCATTCCCTTCTTCTCTTCCGTTCTTCTCCCCCATTCCTCTGCAGAAACACCCATTCCACCACCATCACCTCCACCTGCTACTTCCATCATCCATCGCTCCTGTCACCACCATTTCTACCACCAACTCCTCTGTCTCAATCACCTATACATCCCCCTACTCTCTAGCCATCTATTACATCAGCCCATCACCCCTCTTTCTCGCTGGAACCCTAGGCGTGAAGAGTTGATGAAATAGATGAGGCTATAGATTGAAATTGAGGGCAGAGAAGGATCGAGAGAGAAGAGAAGAGGCATGGGTCACCACCAATTCAGCGGATTTGGTGAGTAAATTTCGGATTTTCAAAACCCTAATTTCAAAATTAGGGTTCACAAAAATTGGGTATTTTGTATGTTATAAATAGAGAGTGTGTAGAGCAATTTAAGGGTGTTCTTGGACTAGCCAAGTAACCACCCAATTTGGGTTAGGTTCACTTCTAATTTCTAATTTCAAATTCCAAATCAATTTTCTATTTCAGTTACAATTAAGTTTGTTTTAATGTCAATTTCAATTTCAACAGTTCAGTTTAGGTTTAATTTTGTGTTTAGCAAGTTTGATCTTGATTTAATTTTCAACTGTTAGTGCAATTAGGTTTATATTAGTTTAATTTTAATCTCAACTCCAGTTCCATGCCCTATTTAGCTTATACCCCTGTTTTGTCTGATGTTTAGGATATTTGATCTCATGCAATGTTTTAATTATGTTTAATTTTAATGTCAGGTTAGTGCCATGTTAGTTCACTGTAAATGTTTAATGTTAAGTATGTTCACTGTTAGTGGTGGAAGTTTAGGTTATAATTCTTGTAAATTGAGCTAATTGAGAAATGGAGGAATTTAGTGCTCATTAGCAAGCTTCTTCTCCTTCTATTCCATTTATGTATGCCCTGGAACATAGGCAGGCTAGAACCTCCACCTAGCTCCATTAGGGACAAGGATTTAACCAAAAACAGCCACTGCCTAGCATTTTTTTTCCTGCTCTTCTTTGTTATCTATCTGTTTTTGTGGCTTCTTATCACTGTTTTTATAGCTGTTTTTATAACTGTTTTGTGTGAATGTTAGGCTAAAGCCTTTTGAGGCATTGGATTGATTGAGCAGTGGGGAGAAACTAGTGCTCACTAGTGACTGTGAGCAAACTAGTTCTCTTCCCAATCTAGTAGTATGCCTAGGCTCACCTTCACCATTTCACCTTCACCATCACCCCTGCCCTTGGCTTAGGCCTTGGTTTACTTCCATTGTTCTTGTTTAGTTCCATTGTTCTGTCACTGTTACCTTTGCTTCACTGCTTTTACTACTTGCTACTGCCTTGTTTTCTTCCCCTTGGCCTGCTGCCTTTTCCTTGCTGCTACTGCTGCTTTCTTTTCCTTGCTGCTGCTGCTGCAACTGGGATGCTTTTTCTTTTCTGTTTTCATTTCACTGTAAATAGCATTGCATTGTAAATAGCATTGTCTTCTCTAGCTTCCCTTGCCTCATTAGAGACATTATCTTGGCTTGTTAGCTTACTGCCCTGCCTTGGCCATTGTCTCCTAATTGCATTCTGTTTTGCAAAGGACCAGCTCATTGTAAGGCCAAAGGCCCAGTCCACTGTTGAATCAACCAAAGCCCACTTCATTACCAAGCTCAGTTCACTCCAAAAAGCTAAGGCCAAGTTCAGGTGTAAACCAAAAGCCTAGCTTAACCTGAGGCCCATCCAACTGAGCCCAAGGCTCAGTTCACTTCAAGAATATTGAGCCCAGACCACTTGAGTACAAAGGCTCAGTTCACTTCAAGAATATTGAGCCCAGACCACTTGAGTACAAAGGATCAGTTCACTTCATTGGTACTCAAAACTCATTGGTACCAAAGCCCATAGCCCATTGTTATCACCTTAACTCAAAAGCCCAATAGCAATTTAGAACCCAAAAATAGCTAGAAAACTCCAAAACACACCCAGTCTCTGTGGATCGACCCGTACTTGTACGAGCTACAACTGACGACCGTGCACTTGCGGTATTACTGTAGGCCCGTTTTCATTGATCTTCAATTTTATACACTTTCCCGGGCCCACCACCAACCTTATACAACTTTTGGATCCTCTCCATGAAGTCAGTGACTATTCTTGGGGCACGGCATGCCTAGAATTCTTGATGGAAGAGTTGAGAAACGCTTCGAGCCTAGGAACCTGCCAAGTTTCCGGGAACGTGGCTCTATTGCAGGTTTTTTCTTTAACTCTATAACTCACTCTATAGTTATTCAGTAGACAATACATATGATGCACATTCATAACTCCAAACTATGCATATTCGGGAACATGTTACTTAGTTTTACTTCCGATTGTTTAAAATCGGAGTTTAGTCTTGGGGAGTTACTTCCGTATATGTAGGCCAAAGTATTATAGGTTACTGAACTCCAAATGACGCATATTCAGTACGAAATGATCCATCTCTTGTTCCGAATGTTGGTTATTCAGTAGCTAGGTACTTATTTTGTTTTCCGATTATATATAATCGGAAATATACTTTTGATATTAGAACCGAATATACAGGCCAGAAAAACTATAGGTTACTGAACTCCAAATGACGCATATTCGTTAGGAAATGATCCATATCTATTTCCGATTGTTGGTTATTCGGTGGATAGGTACTTAGTTTTATTTCCGATTATATATAATCGGAAATAATGTTTGGAAATTACTACCGAATATACACAATCTATTTACTAAAACTTGGTTTCTTATGTATATAGGAATGGATCTATGACCACTTCCCTATCCTGAAGTTGGCCGGAGAGAACCCGGGGTGGTGCAAAGGTACTCCTAGAGGAACAAAGTATATATTTGAAGACAACCGTTCTAGGACAAAAGAGCAGCAGTTGATTCGCATGAGGGATATTTTGAACCAATTGAAGGCCTCAGACGTATGCTTTGATCCATACAAGGAAGATCGAGCCAGTGGGCATATAAATGTTCGGTCGGACTTGTCCCTTTATTTTGGACCATTGTGGCACCCCACATGATATGTGATGTATAACCCCTCTAGGGTGATGCGACAACACGGGTATATACAACATCAACCTGTGGAGGAAATGGGGGATTACTACAAATTGGAGTTGGAGTTGTGCTCTTCTAGTGGTGACAATCTCACGATTGTTCACACAGGCCCACCTACTGTTCTCGATAACTGGGATAAGAGGAATGACTTCATTATCGACACTGGTAGACGAACCACCAGAGGTGATGAAAATTCTCCAGACTATATGAGTTGGTATAACAACGTATCACATCCTTTGGTTATCCGTGAAATCAAATCCAACAGTATTGCGGCGGGTTCAAGTTATAATTGTATCATCAAAGACAAACCAGCTGGTTATGATAGACTGGTGCGTGTTCTTATATTTTTGTTCATTTTATATTATTCATATAAATCTTAGGTAATTACCGTTTGATTTTATATCATTACGTATAAAAAACAGGTGAATAGGTTCAAGCGTGTTTCCAAAATGTTAACTGCATGCCTGAAGAGCGGAGATCCCATGCCAGCTGAGAAGATCAAAGAGGCTAGAGACCTAGTTGATAATATGGATAACGAAGATTATGCTGTCCAGTTTGGGGAGAAAGTCACGAAGAGGCATCCGCCCAAGGTGGCAGTATCAAAGACGGGTAAAAGAACTCGAGCTTCATCGAGCGCTGAGGCTGCTCCAACTGAAGGTGCTCCAACCCATATTCGGAAGTTTGGGTAACTGAGTTGACTTCCGATTATTACATGTTCAAAATTTGAAAAGTATCAGTTTTTCCCAAATTCTGATTTTTGGGCCATCGTACATTCGGGACTTTACAAAAAAAAATTATCCTCCGAATATTACAAGTTCAAAACAAACCATGCCATGGCTCTAGGTGGTTCCAAGGGACAATATAGAAGGTTAACAAACCCATATTCGTAAGTTTGGGTAACTAAGTTGACTTCCGATTATTGCAAGTTCAAAATTTGAAAAGTATCAGTTTTTCCCAAATTCTGATTTTTGGGCCATCGTACATTCGGGACTTTACAAAAAAAAAATTAGCCTCCGAATAATATAGTCGTGCTTAGAAATACCAACCTAATCGGTAGATAAAAATTTAAGTTCGCTACCGAATGTCCTTTTCGGAGGAAATACGTGTATCGTTAGCAACCGATTGTAGTGCATCATTGATACGAAACCTCAACGGTCATATTTTCAGAAACCTCAACGACCATATTTTCAAAAATTAGAGCCGTTGGAACTCAAATCTATATAAGTAGGGTAACCTCTCTCAGTTATTATTGAGTAAAAAATCAGAATGAAAAACCTTTTCAATGGCAAGTCCATCATCAATCGACAACATACTTCGAAGATGCAAGCGAACAACTACATCAATTGCAGCAATGGAAGAAGAAATACAAAAAAGGAACAAACAACCCAAAAAAATTAAACCATCGTTAGTGGCAACGAAGGAGGAGGAAGAGGAAATCAAGGATAAGAAGCGAGGTCAAGAACAATTCCATCAAAGAGAAAGATTAAAACAAGTTGAGGAAGAGACCGAATGGATAAAAAATTATTACATTGTGAAAGATCTACCCAAAGAACAACAGGATGATCGTATATTTTGGATTAACGTTTCATTGGGTCCTTTTGTTGGTAAGTACAAGAAGCCACGCCACAATTATGAACCATCCCATGTTTCTTCAAGGGTGCACCATGTTATAAAATTGTGCACCGAGTACAACCGTATTCTTGCTAGGCACAGAGACGACAGGTTTGCGGCACAAGATGCTTATTCCAAGTGGAGAGGAGGGTCTTTTCTACATTTCGAAGCCGTGTTGATTGTTGCATCTCGGACTGGGAAAAAAGAATAACATGTGATGTTTGAGTGCTGTAAATTCAAATTTTTAATATTAATCGGCGGTTTGATAAAATATGGAATTCCCGAATATGATTAATCGTATTGAAGTTTTATAATACTGTTGTTCCGATTACATAGTTTCAAAAAAAATTATAGCCGTGCCTCGAAATACCCACCAAATCGGTAGATAGATATTTAAGAGTTCTACCGATTATAATATTCAGAATCAAAACGTGTATCATTACCAACCGATTATAATATTCAGAATCAAAACGTGTATCAAAGAGCCTGATTCCTGCATTCGGGAGACAACATTGTATTTTTTGCGACCGATTAAATCATATATCTTCACAAAAAAGTTTCCAAAAAACTTGTACAAATTAGATGTTCGAAAAAAAAACGATCAAACATCGTCATCATCCGAGGGGATCAATTCGAGTAACTCAGCGGGAAAGTTGTTGTCCATAAGGAGATCCCAATCAACCATGTTGGACTCATATTGTTTCACCCAATCCTTGCAATGGTTCATCGGGAAGTAATCGTGCCACTTACTCAACGGAGGTAACGGAAAATCTTTCTTTACTCTTAAACCGATAAAATGCATTTCATTCACAAATGCCATTACGATTCTTCTATCTTTAACCGACTCGTCGCAAGCCGTTCTTGTGGGTGCAAACGTCATGCTAAGTCCATACATAGGAGGAACAAAGAAATGTACCACGCAATTCAAAACGTCCGCTAGGAGATATCCAAATTTAGGCATTGTCATCCAATACTTGGATACGATTGTCTTCAATCGCTTTCGGCACTTCACACGCGCAACTAAGTCTTTGAACTCTTGTTCTTTGTCGTATCTATCTCCTCGCCTCATCATCTCCATATAAAAACCCTTGTCCTTCACTAGTTGTACCGCCATCTTATTTCTTAAATATTGGCATTGGGTGACATCTTCGATATCCGCCTCTCTAAAGTAACCCATTTGTTCCATAGGAACGTGAAACCCACAATTTCCATCCCCATCAACCTCGTCGGTCGACAAAACAAATGGAATGATAAGTGGAGGGAGTTGTTTTCCAAATACTCTTTGTATATTGTATATGTGGATCGATTTACTCTTCCATTAAGATCTCTAGGGCAACGAAGAGTACCTTTGTCCTCTTTTATAGTAAGAATTTCCATTGGTTGGGTTTGTTGCGAGGCGTTCATTTGCTCAACAACTTCTCTGACAACATTGGGTTGACTTACTTGAGAAGGATCTGTAGATATCTTTGGCCTTACTTGTCGGGTGGTTGGTCCACTTTGATCATTTCTTGGACGACCTCTTTTCTTCGGTTCCGGCTCATCTTCAAATTCGGCTTCCGAACGCTCGTGCCTAGACAATATTCTTTTATTAGACAAATACTCCTTCAACTCTTTTCTTTGGATGGTCCTCGACACTTCAATGTTCGGCCTACCGGTGTTCTTTTGCTTAATAGGTTCATCAACCTCCCTTAAACAAGAGTGAAGGGCTTCCTCCAAATTATGCATCAATATTTTCTTTTTGGTGCCGTTTGATGTAGCGTAATGCTCGGCTATTCGTGCACACAATTCCGACTCCAAGAAAGACGGACCATCAACTACCAGGGTGTTCGGAGTGAAATTTAATTGCTTCCAAAATGGATGAATATCATTGATGTCAATCACTTCAACATACCTACCCAACTTATGACGACACGGGAGTCCAATACCTATCATATCCTTGCAAACACAAATTGTATTCTCGTCATCATAAGTTTTATATAACTTCAATTGTTTCATCATGCGATTTATTGCCCATCTTGAAACTTTATGAACAACTCCCTTAGAAGCAATTTTTCCTTAATATGTTCCATCGGGAATCGGTGTACACTAAATTGCATACATTTCCTAATCTTTACGAGATCACGATTGGTGAATTCATGGATTGCTTTTTGGATCGACACAACTCCATTTTGACTACCAATTAGTATTTTCTTTAGTCGACCATGAGACCCCTCCGCAATGCTTGTCGCCTCGTTCTTGAAATTACGATATTCATATGTCCATGCAAACACAACCCTTAATCGTTAACCATTGTTTTTTACAATACTCAACCGGTTTTGGGTAGTCCGTGCCGTATTCATCCTCAAATTTCTTCAAGTTACATTCGTAAATTTCCTCGGTCATCGACCAAACGATTTTGTCCCATGCTTTCATGAACATTTTCCAAATAATTCCATCCTCCTTCCACTTTTCTTCAAATAACCTATCCTCTTCCTTATGTTCTTCCACGATTAATTTACTAATGCGCTCATCCTCTTCCTTTGACCTCTTGGTACTCTTCCTTGGTCTTTTAGCTTGGAAATGATGATAGAAATTGGTTTTGAGATTGCATTGAATGTGCCATGTACATTGCAAGTTTTGGGCTTCCGGAAACACTACTGCTATTGCATGCATTAAGGCTTGATCGTTATCCGTTACAATAACCCTTGGAAAATTATCACCGTTATAAATGGACCTCAACGTCTCCAACATCCAAATGAAACTCACATTGTTCTCATGATCCATTAAACCTCATGCAATCGTAAACGTGTTTTTGTACGAAGTATGGCAAGCAATGTTCAACAACGGCATGTTATACTTGTTTGTCTTATAAGTAGCATCTATCAACAAAATTTGATGAAAGCATTGAGCCAATTGGATCATTTCAGGATGTGCCAAGAAAATACGAACCACTATACCATCCTTTTCTTCCCTTCTCAAGGTGTAGCCGTGTAACTCCGCTAACCACTCCGATTGTTGCATGACCGTTCTACCATCCCATTCAGTCCTTTTGATCGTAGCTAGGGCCGACTTAATTGTAGACAAAGAAGACAAGTTGTCGGGGTCGTCCGCCTTTATTTTACTTAAGATCGCACTCGCTTTTTGGATCCGCATAGACCTCACCGTATGCATTTGATGTTGTTTTAACTTGGCAACCATTACATGTCCAATTAAATCCAACGGATTATCATGGTTGTGACAACCGTTATCAACTTTATACATTTTATACTCTTTACCTTTAATACCATCGGGCTTATAGAAGACAATCTTAAATGGGCATCCTATCTTCTTGGTATTGCTTCGGTATTTCCTATTCGTCTTCCGTACGTACTTACTATTCTTTCCCTCGTGACTCTTTCGCGTCCCACCTCGCTCACAAATCATTTCAAATCGAGTGTTACTAACATGATTATTTTGAACTACCACGCACATGTTATCTTTTTCCTTGTTCATAAGCCATTCCTTTGCCTCCTTCTTACTTCCAAATGTCTAAACGTGCATAAAACAAAACAAATCTAATAAGCATAACCATTTAACATATAAATTTTGAAAAACAAAAAGTAGTAATGAGTATACCAAATCGTTTGCATAGTATAGGAAAGTGTCGGGCCTCAAATAGAAATCGTCAACAAACTCTTCAACGGCCTGCATATGAAAGCAACAAATTATTATACAATAATCGGAGGTTATCAAATAAGTCAAACTGCCGAATATACTATATTCGGAATCCTATCGGTTACCCAAAACACCCGATTTATGCAAATGTATGTACACAGTTTACTGAGTGCAAAAAATGATATAATCGGAAGCTAAAATATATAGTAAAACAGCCGAATATAAATAACCGGGAGATAACTTTAATCGATAACATCCGATTTTCAATTTTTCGGAAATTTTATTTTGAGGCCACTGTTATATTCGGCAGTCAAATAATGTTAAACTATTACCGATTGTAAAGGATAAGAATACTGAGTTTTGAAATTTTTTGAGGAATTCGTTTTTGGGGCCATTCGGAGGTAAATAACTCTACATAACTACCGAATGTAGATTTTTTTGGAAAACCAGTTTGAGGTTTTTTCTCATATTCGGCAGTAAACTACTATCTTGGAACTACCGAATATACATATTTGGTACTCTGTGTTATATTCGTAAGTTTATTCGAGAAATTATCTACCGAATCTGGGTAGTTCATGGCATTCAATGCATGCAATAATCGGTTTTTCTTGTTTACAAAAGCACACAAACGCATGCAAATCGAGTATTTGAGTTTCTTAACACAATACCTGTGTTTTACATGCATCGTTAGCTTCAATATCAGGCGATTCTCCATTTTCTTCCATGAAAGGGTCGTCTAGGTTTTCCTCTCCACAAAATTTTGGATCATTCAACATATACCCCAAATCGTCTTCGCCATAATTCTCACCTTCTTCTTCATATCCATCCATTTTTGTAGTGATAAAATGGGTTTTCCCTTTTTTCCTTCACCTTCTTCTCTATAACTCTAACAACTCAAAAATGAAAAACAAATGGAAAAAATGAAACAGAAATCATTCTAATACTGCACCGACTACAATCGGAAGTCTGGGTAATATTTTGGCTTCCGATTGAAATCGGAGGATAAAAATGTTATCATATCCTCCGAATATATAAGGGTAATTTTGCCATTACGAATTACGCGAGATAAGGGCTGGCTACATTTTCCCTTTGGGTGACCTTTTTTGTTTTATTGTTGTCCCCTAAATCCTTTTGAGTGGCCCCTAAAAACGCGAGGATATATAACCCCACAAATAAGGATCTAAATAAAAATTCCACATAGGAGTTGTAGCACCCACTGTTGGAGATGCTCTCAACGACTAACAAAAGTGTGTGATGACACATATTGAATATCATTTGGACCTTAACAAAGTACTTTTGGATAATACGAACCACTGTCATCACTTAAACATGTCCATTGCATTCTATCACTGCCTTATCCGGAAGTGATTCGAAGAGAGAGGTGTTAGAAACGAAAGAAAATGTGTTAGGTTTGGGGGATTTCGATTCGGCTGCCTATGAGTGGGGTAGCTCACAAATTATCATGGATCCGATTAGCTAGGTGTTTGTACCGTGAATAAAATACACGGAAGCCCCATTAATCAAGCCCGCTAATCTAGTCCGTAAAGAAGATTCTAGAAGTTTTCAAAAGTCTTGTTACTCAAGTTTCTTGCATATCAAGTTTACATCAAAATTAGGGTTACATAACACTATAAATATATGTATTCTAAACCCTAAGAGATATGGAATTTTAGGTTAGCTAACCCGGAGAAAATCCTTTGTATCATCATAATCAATAAAACATATCTTCGTTCCTCCATGGATGTAGGCACAACTTTCCGAACCACATAAATTCTTGTCTCCTTATTTATTTTTAATCTTAGACCTAATTCATCATTATCATCATCAAATCATCGTGTTTAGTTCCTAGAATTTATTTTGGGTACGAACATTGGCTCCGACTAAGGGGACTCATGAAAACAATCGTGTTTTACTGTTGAGAGAAGTCCCGAAGAAATATGTGTGAAATTCAACACAAAAATTAGCAAAAGAAAGAAGAAACCCGTAAGTGTTACAACAAAAAACGTGTTGCAAACAGAAGCAGAACCGTAGCGAAAAATAGAAACAGGAAGCATCATGAAACAGTAACAGATATGAATGTTACAGAAAGCGTTACAAAGTTTTCTTCATCCAACCTCATGTACAGCTCCAGATCCAGCAACTCGGATCCGTTAGATTCACATCTGATCCGTATGATCTGTCAAGCAGCAAATCAAGATTTCGATGCACCAAACCGGTTCAGAAAGGTCCAGCTTATCAGATACAGACACGTGTCAAATGGTTCAGCTTAGTCAAACCGCATAGGTTAAGGTCGTTCAGGTCTGACCAATGCCATGTCAGCACCTTCACCCATTCAGTGACTGACACGTCAGTACCTAGGGAGAGACACATCATCCTCAATGATCCATTCACTCGTTGACACGTCAACAATCCAGTCCAGTCAGCAGATGCTGGTGCTACGTCATCATAGCATGCCACGTCAACAGATTCCATCCAGCAACAACCCGGATGTATTTGGGTTACGCCACGTCAGCATATAGTGCTTCCATGTCAGCAACGTCGTCCCAGTCATCAGTGCCACGTCATCTTTTAAATCCAGTCAGCACTGCCACGTATGCAACAACACTCGCGCTTCATTCAAATCTTGTTTCGTCAATAACGTCTTCGTTTTAAGTCCGAATTGAGTGATTTTTGGCTCGTTGGAATCGCCTTTCAATTCACTACAACATGGAAGCAAGACTTCAAGTATTCAAGAAACTTTTATGCGTACTTGGAGCAATAACATGATCGAGTTCGAGGTTCGTGGATAGCGACATGATCGAGTTTGAGGTTCGAGGTGAGTACGAGATGAGGATTGCTTATACCCTTCAATATTTAGACTTGCATCACATCGCAAGCACCTAAAGCCTCACCTTGCACGTGAGCACGTAAGTCTTGCTTTTATCGCAAGCATAAAATCTCGCCTTGCACGCGAGTACGAAGACTTGCACCTTGGCAAGCACAAAGTCTCGTCTCGAACACGAGCCCAACGCCCAATGTTGGTCCAAAGTCTCGACGAACCACGATCCCAATGCCCGATATTGGTACAAAGACTCGTACTCAACACAAGCAATAGCCAGCCTTCCCAAGCAGCGAACGCTTCAGCCTTGTTACGTTGCGAGCAAAAAGCCTTGCTCCATAAATCCCAACGAGGACAAATATGGACTTGGAAAGCTGTGTATTTAGGAAGGAAAATTTCAGGTATGTATCGCGTTTTTTAAGAATGGTAAACTAACATGAGCATATTTTGCAGGGAAAACCATGCCGGATATGTACAACAGTGTGCCATGATTCATTTGTGCAGTTATGTACATGTCGCCGTCGCATGTAGCCTTAATCTTCTTAACTTAAGACTCAAGCACGCACATTACATTTTACTCAAGACTCGACTAGCTCTCGAGCATCACAAGTCCACCACGTGGAAAAAAGTCTCTCCTAACACGTGAGCAAATTTTTTGCAGGTGATTACATTTGGGGGCGTCTTTGTAATATCTCTACTCACGCTTGAGGGCGAGTTACATCATCAACGGTCGATGCAGAAAGATAAAGGAATTTCTTAACCCCAACAAGTTGGAGGTTAAGAGGGGGAGATGTTTGTACCGTGAATAAAATACACGGAAGCCCCATTAATCAAGCACGTAAAGAAGATTCTAGAAGTTTCCAGAAGTCTTGTTGACCAAGTTGCTTGCATATCAAGTTTACATCAAAATTAGGGTTACATTACACTATAAATATATGTATTCTAAACCCTAAGAGAGATGTAATTTTAGATTAGCTAACCCGGAGAAAATCCTTTGTATCTTCATAATCTATAAAACATATCTCAGTTCCTCCGTGGATGTAGGCACAACTTGCCGAACCACGTAAGTTCTTGTCTCCTTATTTATTTTTAATCGTTTTTTAGCCTTAATTCATCATTATCATCATCAAATCATCGTGTTTAGTGCCTAGAATTTATTTTGGGTACGAACACTAGGCTCTCAAACATGCAGTTAATTTTGATATGGACACGGTATCACAACGGGGCAGGGCGAAACCGTGCAACACCAAATCAAAAATGTATCGGGGTGGGGTAAGGAGAGGAAAATCCGAAGCCGAGCCACACCTAATAAAAAATGTATCGCGACGAGGCGGGGGGAGGCCGTGCAGAACCAAATCAAAAATGCATCGTGACGGGGCGAGACGAAGCCGAGCCACACCTGATCAAAAATGTATCTTGACGGGACGGGGCGAATCCCCACGACACCTAATAAAAAATGCACGACGGGACGAGGCGAAGCCACATCACACCAAATCAAAAATATGGTTTAAAAAAAAAAAATGGTGGTGGATGATTTTCGGGTCCGCCCGATGCATAGCACGGGCGTCAAATCTAGTATTTATGCATTTTTTATTCACATTCAACTATTCACTTTGCAAAATGTCTATCCTTACTCTATGCAAGCATACGTAGTTGCATTTGAAGTAAGGTTTGTTATAGGATTTATGTTTAACTTAGAAAGAGATTCTCATTTAATTTGAAGTATAGATGTTGCCAGTAAATTCTACCCTTAAGCTTTATAATCCTGATGTTGATGATTGATGCCCGTTATGTAGAAATGTAGTGGAATCTGTTATGCATTTGATTATACATTGTCCTATTGCTTCTTATATTTGGTTTGCTTTATCTCTCCAACATTTGATTGTTACTGATTATGTTTGGATGGAAGATATCTTTCAATGGTGGTTTGATAAATTCTTAGGGAAGTCTCCTTATGCAGTTAATTGGCCAAGTATTTGAGCTATTGTGATGTGGTGTATTTGGAAATTAAGATGTGATGTGGTTTTCAGAAGTGTTTCAATAAATCTTGATGGAGTAATTTTGGATACTAAAAGATTGATCAATACTTATATTGCTCCTCCTCAGTATTCTAAAACTATTAGAATGGATGTTAAAACTTCCATTCAGGTTGTTGATTATACCGTTTTCATAGATGGTTCTTTCAAGAATTTTAATATCGGTGTAGGTATGATTATCTGTGATACTGCAGGTAGAGTAAAGAGGTCTAGATCGGACTTTGGACTGATTACAGATGCAGTTGGCGCTGAGGCGACTACTCTAATTTTGGCAATCTCCTGGGCAAATGAGATGAATCTGTCTAAAGTTTTGTTTGTCAGTGATTGCCTATATCTGGTGGATTTTGTTAATGGAGGCAATGGTGCTGTGGATTGGAGATGCAGTGATACTTTGGAAGATAGTCGGATTTCCTTTTCTAGTTGTATTGGTTTTAAACTTGTTTATATTAAGCGACTTAAAAACAAGCTAGCTGATGGCTTGCACGTCGGCCTAGAAAATTCAGTTTGAAAGATATTTGGGTCTCTTTTCCTCCTTTTTGGATAGTTTGATGAGGAAAGAACCCATAGTTGATGTCTGTAAATTTCTCCGTTGTTAATGCGTCGGTTTTTTTCATTTGGAAAAAAAAAGGTGTTAAAATATCATTGTATTCATTAGTTTATACTACAAGATGTAGAATGAGTATTAAATACACAAAATTGGTTAAAAAGACCAAAATCAATAATTCTTAGGTGAAAAAGACATTTAGATTTTGATACTGTTTAAATGGACAAAAACATAAAAATAGCCAGGATGTAAACAGTTTTATCCTACCCATTTTCAAATACTTTTTCTTATTTTGAATTTACATCAGGATGCATCCAGTTTCATCATTACTATTTTTTAAGTTTAAGTCGGGATAAATCCAGTTTCATCCTTGCTATTTTTTTAGTGTCCATTTCACCCATACTAATTTTTACTCGTCCATTTGAACCATGTTTTAAAAATATTTGGACAAACGACCCATTTTCCATATTCAATATTTATCAAACAAACAATCGAGGAAATTAAACTAAGTTCCTAAGTTGATTTGTTTGTATTTTGCGCGGCCATTAGTGTAAGTGGACTCTGAGCGTCTCGGGAGACTCAAAAATTCGAAATATATCCGACAACTCCTCCATATTGCATCGTACTTTGTATGCTTATTTTTTAGTGCTGCATTACGAGTTTTGAGGAAAAGATACCTCACCGACGAAGTTATGCAATTTCGCTAATGGTATTTGCGTACTCAATTTTAAACACAAAATTTAATATCAACTTCATCTGCCCATAACTGAGCTTGTACTTCTAATTTGTTGATTGGATACTTGAAGAATCATGGAGTACACAACCTTAAACCACGCTAACCAAGATTTTTTTTAAGTTATACTACCGTCTTTAGCTAAGAG
The DNA here is from genome assembly GCF_003573695.1 of Papaver somniferum. Taxonomy (NCBI): domain Eukaryota; kingdom Viridiplantae; phylum Streptophyta; class Magnoliopsida; order Ranunculales; family Papaveraceae; genus Papaver; species Papaver somniferum. The sequence goes on along the minus strand of NW_020620825.1, from coordinate 9,047,520 downwards.
TCTACGCATTTTCGTTTCTTTTTATGAAAAACATCAGAGACGAAACCACATCTCTGTGTTGGACACTATCAGATTGTTAACTATAGTTTGTAGATGGAATCTTTATGGGTGCATGTAATCTTCTTTTGTAGTGGAAGATTGGAAGTCTAAGTTATGGGTAACGTCTCTTCTAAATAAGTTAGTAATTTATTTGTTGTGTGGTGGTGCATCTTGGGTTTCAGACGGGATCTCAAAAGACTCCAGACAATTACCAAAAAAAAAAAAAGAGTTAATGTTCGATAGAGGATTAACTCTATTCGAAACTTGCTTGCAGGGGAATGATTAACTTCAAACCATCTCTCCTCAACGATTCAAGGAGAGGGCAGGATTGCCAACAAAATCTCAGGCTGCTAAGGCGACGAGGACTAGCATTATGGCACAGGCAAGGATATTGCGTGGGCAATATCCAGGTCCAAAAATGCAAGGGCAATGCATATGGGCAATTTGGGTATAGTCATGATGGCCCATAACGCGTCCGAAGTAAAGCTCAAGTCAGCGGCATGAATTTGGAGCAAGATTGCGACAAACTCGGGCATTAAGCAAATTAATGCAGAGAGCATACGATCAATGTCAGTGGGCAAGTGCTTCTGAAATGAAATTGCACGACTAGTAGCAGGTGAAAATCGGCGCTTAACTGCTTGGCAGAATTGGCTCACGAGTTGCACGCCCCAATATGGCAAGTTGGGACAGCTGCAAGATAATGGCTGAATTGCAACACGAGTTGAGTCAAGTATGGGCAGTTAGACAACTGCCCAAAACATGAGCAGTACATGGTCAGTTATATGCATCATGGATACAATTACAACTGATTCAGAAGGTTGTCCAAAGGCAGTGTGCATAGTTGACTCATGCACAGAGTCATGGGGCTTTTTAAGGCTATATGTAAAGCCATTGTCTTACCACTGGTGTATCTTCCCTTAAGAGCTAGTAATATGGTGCTCTCCACCCTTCCCTATCTTTCCAAATCTCCAAAAACCATATACTATGGTCTCCCATATCCCTACATGTGTAGGAATATCCACCCCTTTCCCTACACAGAGGATGACATCTGATCCCGTTTGTAGGGAAGGGAAATCACACTGTTATTCAGTTGCCGTATTTATTTACACTTTACGGCTAGCATTTTACACGGCTACTGAGTAACCACGTTTCAGGTTTTTAAAGTTTTACCTTAAAATTTTCCTTTTCTTACTGAGTAACCACGTTTCAAATTTTTAAAGTTTTACCTTAAAATTTTCCTTTTCCGCTCTTTTTTTTATTAAAACTCATTTTTTACCTATTATATCTCCTTTTTACTTCTACAATATCTTTTTTTTCACTCTAAAATATCTTTTTTTACCTAGACAAATATATTCCTACTGGAAAAAAAACTAGAAAAAAAATACGACTACTCAGTAACCGTTTGACACTATTCATACGATTACTAAGTAGCCGTTTCGTGCAGGGAAAGGATAAAAGGACACCATAATGAGATTGCCTTCCTTTTGCTATCCCTTCCCTACATTTGAGGGATAGAGAAAGGACGGAGGGTACCATTAGTGCTAGCTCTAAGTAATAAAAGATATATTCCCTTCCCTTAAGTAATAAAAGAGAGTATTTGTAGTGATATGCTTTGTGTTGTGTTTATGTTGCATGGTGCAGATAGTGGCTATTTTTTCAAATCTTCAGTTGCCAAATAGTCAGGTTGAATGTTGCATTTCAAGAAGAAAAGTGTGCAAGGCTGAACAATTAGTTCGCTGAGGTGCCAACTTCTGTGACGGATTATACTCTTGCCAAAGAACAACATTTGCCGTGCCAATTGAAGGTGCGACACCTAGCCTAACAGTGCTCAAGTAGTATATGTTTGTGCCCCAGAGCACACAAAATTGATCATCTTAACCTTGTTAAGTTAATGAAAACTGGAGACTATATCAGAAACGAACATTGCATTCTGTCAGGTGATGTTATAGAGGTCGAGTTGATGAGAACATGTTCATGGACGAATTGACGTAGCAAATCACGACAATAACAAAACGAACACCATAATTCAGGAAAGTTCTTTTTGTTTTTCCACGAACTAGGGATCAAAACATGAACTTCTTATACCAAAATACAACAGACGGGGCCAAAAGAAAAACAAAACCACTAAAGAGAATTGGAGAAGCAAAAACTAAACCTCTCTCTATCTATCTCTCTAAACCTGCAAAACTTTCAGAACTTTGTTCTCTGATCATAGTTCCAGCATCTGTGGGGAACATCTCCAAATGTCATTGTTGATCAGCCAATCCCCTGTCTTCAGCATTATAGTTTTCTGACTTTCTATCACCTTCATCATCTGTACTATTACCACCTGTTGTCAATGAAATTCCACAATTTGCTCCTTCTAAATTCAAAGGACCTTGCGGAGACCCAGATTGTAAATCACTCGATTTAAAGTCCCCGTTCTCGTACTGATCTTGTGCCACCCATGAATCCCCTACTATAACGACTGAATGACTACCAAGAGTACTCGAAACACAAGGAACTCTGTTCACGTGAAGCCGATATTTCTGAAAAACACAAAAATAAAATATAAAATTATAATCATTTTACGTTCGGGAAAGTGTTTGGCAATCAAAATTTAGTGCATGGTTTACCCACTTGTAAATGACTCTTCACCTCATCGTTTGTTAGGCCATCAACGTGCATTAGTTCTCTAATTTGCTTCGGAGTAGCCACTATATAAAAGGAAGAAGAGTTAGATAAATGTAAACATCGAGATTGAGAAAACTCAACCGTTCGCATATGCTGATACTCAAAAGGGTTTGAAGTTTGAACAACCAACCTTGTGAGCCTCCAAGTTGTTGCAAAGCAGAAACAAAGTGGCGATGTAATTCAGGTGACCAACATCTTCTTTGCTTTCTTTGAAATGGGTGTTGTTGTCTTTGTAAATTTGATTGAACATTGTTAGTTCCCGATGAAGCTGAAAAGATTGCACCACTGTTATTATTATTATTCTTAGAACTCCAAAACATAGCATTTGAAACTCCATTGTGAAGCTTATTAATAATTCCTGGATTCATAATGGAAACTATGGGTACTGCTTGAATCACTTTCTCTTCCTTCTTCATTATTGAAGAAAGACCAGAAATTCCAAATGGAGAAAATGGGTTTTCATCAATAACTTCTCTAGTAATTTGTACCGGTTTCCTATAATCAATATTTGAGCAACCACCACCACTAATGTTAGAACTACTGCTACTACTCCATAGCTGAGCTGAACTCATCCAATTCTTCTTCTCTGACTTTATTTTTTCATTTTCTTCTCTGACATTAGTTATCTCATCCTTCAATGCAACAATAGCTGCAGAAAAAGGAACAAGACCATAAGAAATATCCGACACTAAACCTATATATACCTGCAGAAATATGAACAAGACCATTAAGAAATGAATTATAACTGAGCACTAACCATCGTTTAGGAGAAGCATGCAAAAAGGAAGTTCACGTTTGAATGCATCAATCTTTCTCAATTCTTCTTCTAATTTGTTAACGTATTCATCAATCTTTTGTAATTTCTCAGATACATTATTTCCAGTTACTGATATCTCTCTAAGAACACTGTTCATTGTTTTGTTTTTGGGTTTGTAGTCTAAACTAAGCTCATGCAAATTAGAACCCATTTCTGTGCAAGGAAGAAGAAACAACAGAAATAGAGAATGAGTAGGAATTTAAACTGTGAACTTGTAACTTTATATACAATATACCAACTGGGAATAGCTCTGTGCACTGACCATGCATTCCCATAAAAAATCTACATGGAGTACATTATTTGTTAAAGAATAGAAATTAAACAGGCAGAATCAGGAAAAGTGAATGGAAAAAAAAACAGAATCATAAACTGAAATTAAGGATCAAGATTCGATTCTATTCGGTATGAGGGCAACCATTAGGTTTTAGACAAGCAAACAGAAATCTCGCATCTTTCTTTCACGATCAAAAATATAAAATAAAAAACATAAATCTCGCTTTCAGGTCGTCGCATAGACGCATCCGATTTGTTTAATCGAAGCTGACTCATTTGCGGAGCAAAGAGTACAAACCACCATGAAAATGGGAATTTTTTTTATTTCTTTGTTGACATTTTATTCTAAAATGAGATTCTTTCTAGAGTGTTGGTTAGGTTAGGTAAGAATTTGAGGTATCAGTCGGTGGAAGTATGGGGAAAGATATGATTCTGTAACAAAGTATGACAGTTGGTTTATGTTCGCGGCGCGCGAGACATTAATTTAAACCGAATTTCAGTGACGAATCCTCTACACGAAAAACCCCCAACTCATCTAATCAAAAGCTGCCCAAGAGGACGTATGGGATGAGTTCTAATTCTTTCGTTGGAGTTTTTACCATGATTTATGAAGGGGATACCAAAACCTATTAAGGGCTGCTGATATCATCTCATCGATTCAACAGTCAGAATTGCTTAATATTTTTTGTCCTATATACAATGATATCAGCTCATAGTAGGACTGACATCCCTTTTATAAATCGTGATTTTTACCTAGAATAATTCTATATGAACCAAAAACCGTTCATGCACATCAAATGGGTGGGCCCCGCTGCAGGGATCCCATTTAAGGGATGGATTTGTGTATGCAGTTTTGAGGGAGTTCATTTTAATGGTTCATCTAGAATTTTTGTTTTACTTAAGTGTGTGTGCTTATTTCTTTTTACCTAGGGTCAAGCACTATGGTGAGTATTATCTCTTAGCTATAGCTTATAGCTTATTGTGAGTGTTGTCCCTTCCTATGGCTTAATTAAAGCTAAGGGAAAAGGTCTCAAGGCAACCTCACTATGGCGTTGTGCCATCCCTTAGCTATATCACTCGCAAATTAAATAATGTCCAACGGAAACTCAGTTACTGTTTTTTCTCTTTTTTTTTTCAAATTTTTTTTTCACGGGTTTTGATAAGTATTTATTTACGGGTAAATTATATTTGAAGAGGAAAAAAAATGGAGATATAATAGAAAATAAAGAGTTTTAGTAATAAACGAGTTAAAAGTGAAAAACAAAGAGTAGAATTAAAATTTCCCAAAGGGAGACTAAGTATCGTTGAAAATCACACGGATTCAGTAGTTTTTAAGGAAACTGAGTTTCCATGTCCGTTCTCTATTACCTGGATATGATATGATCCAATTTTAAATGTAGTTAAGGAATATCCCTACACTAAAGCTACACATAAGATCATAGTAGTTGGATTTCGCTACAAATTGGGGATTTTCGCTACAAATTGAGGATAGCTAAGGAAAATCACCCACCATAGTGCTTAAGCCTAAGTGTGTGTATTTCGCTCTGAAAAATGGTGTCGAGACCCTGCATGAACCTACCTCATGGGCATCTATGAGTCAGAATTTGGAGCCTAATTCTTTAATTTGTGTGTGCCAAAAAAAATATTGAAAATGGCAAGGTAAAAGGAAAAACGTACAATGGCTATGAGTTCTAAGCTTAAACTTGTTGGAAATTTTGTACTTAAAAGGATGAAAAACAAATAGAAATTGTTGTAGCACTGACTTCAAGGCCTTTCAACTTTTTCGACAAATATTTCAACCCTTTCCAATCAATTGGCGAGTACAGTAGGTCAATGAAATATTGTCTTTAGGATACAATTACGTCTTAACTGATATCAAAATTTATACTTTCTTAATCCAACCAAAAACATTTTTATGATTGTAAGTACTTAATTAGAACAGTAGTTGACAGTGATAAGAGATTGAATAACACAAGTAACCTTTAACTCCTCAGAGTATATCCTCTTTTCTATTACAAAAATGATGACTTGTTACAAATTTTGGTGTTATTCAATTTCTTATCACTGTCAATATGAGACCTTTAATTCCATACAGCACAAAAAAACCTCTAAGTTATTTGAGAGTTATAAGGACTGGCCAGTTCTTCATTTTTGCAACCTTCTCTCGATCAGTAGCTACTCCATCAGCTGTAATAATGCGACCAAGGTACTCCAAAGATGATTGAGCAAAACAATATTTTGAGTACTTAGCAAACAATTAGTGTTGTCTGAGTAATTAGACCACTAGAGACAAGTGGTGTACATGATATGAAAGAGTGTCACTATACACCAAAATATCATAAAAAAAAAGCAGTACAATTTTTCTAAGATACTCTCCAAAATGGAATTCATAAGTGCTTGGAATATTGCAGGAGCACTTGTCAAGAAAAATGGCATCACTCTAAATTTATAATGGCAGTGGTGAGTTTTAAAGGAAGTTTTATGTATGTTTGGAGTGTATACTCTTATCTGGTGGTATCCAGCACGCAAGTCAATCTTGGTAAACCATTTTGAGCCATGTAGTTCATATAATAACTCCTCAATCATAGGGATAGGAACTTCATCCTTAATTGTCAGCTCATTTAGTTTTCTATAATCAACACAGAAACACCAAGTTTTTTCTTTCTTTTTGATAAGAAGAATATGGGAAGCAAAGGGACTGTGACTGTGTTGAATGATATTAGATTGCAACATTTCTTTGACTAGAGACTCAACAACTGACTTTTGAATGAATTGACACTTTTAAGGTCTCAAATTGATGGTTTGAGTATTGGGTTTGAGGGGTATTTGGTGGTCCAGAACCATTTGTGGTGGTAGCTAATTTGGTTCTTCAAAGACATCTTGAAAGTAATTGAGTAATGCTTGTATGGATTTTGGAATTTGTGTAGGTGAGGTTGCAACAAAAATAGAGAAAAACTGCGCCAACAAGCCATGTGTATTCTTCTTGAAATTTTTCTTAACTTCTTAACCACTTATTAATTGAAGTATGGGAGATATACCTTTGAGAGTGATGTGTACACCTTGATGAAGAAAGGAAATGCATAGAGTAGAGAGGTTGAGCATCACATTACCAAGTGTGCGCAACCAATTAACTCCAAGAACCATGTCAAAGCTTCATAGCTAGTGGAAGTAAGTGTAAAGTTAGCTGCAAACTAGTAACTTTGAATTTTCCAAGTGAGTTGTTGACACATGCCACAGCTTTTGGTGTGAGCTCCATTAGCCGTTGTCACCAGCATGTGGATAGTCGGTTGAACTGGAAAGTTACGTTTCTTATCAATAAGTGAAGAATCTAGGAAACTATGGATGCTACCTGTATCCACTAATATAGTGAGCGTGTGTTTATTGAGTATCCATGGGATTCTTCCCGTTAGAGCATGTTCCGTATCAGTCTCTACTATAGGTTCATCTGAAGAAGTAGAGGTTGTGGCTTCATCTATTGTATAGAGCTCCTTTTCGGCTATCACTATAAAAATTTACTAAGATTTATATCTATGACCGAATAAGTATTTTTCGTCATAATTTTAGCAAAATTAAGTCCTTAGCACGTCGTTGGTTTTTTTGATCTAGACGTATAATGGATGGTACATGCACAGATCTGGTTTGTTGAGTAGAAGGTAAGTTGGTATGAAAAGGGTGGGCCATGTAGAAATTGAAACGAATGGTGGTGCAGAAGGTTTGATAGGGGATGTTGAGGCTTTAGTGCAGTAATAATAAATAGTTGGTTGTTTAGGAAAAGTAGTTTTAGAAGTGGTGGATTGAGAAGCAAGAACATTCTCTTGTAATCTAGCAAGCAAAAATGCTTGAGACAAGGTTGTTGGTTTGTGCATGTGAACAGAGCTTCGCAGTTCCTCTTTCAAGCCACTAGTAAAGCTTAGAACAAAATAATCTTCATCAAGTGAGGGTTTTTTTTTAATCATAATGGACTTTAAAAGTTCAAATTTTTCAAAGTACTCTTCAACAGTAGTGATATGTGAGAGTTTGTTAAAACAACCCACATAATTATCACTAGTTAAATCTTCAAAATGGCGATAAATGCCATTAACAATATGCCAGGATATAGATTGCTTACCAACAGAAAAGTCATAAAACAATGAATCTTCTTTACCTTCCAAAGACATGGAAGCAAACCGTACCTTTTGTTGTTCGTCAACGCTATGGATCTGGAAAATACGTTCACACTTTGGACCTATCTACGAGGGTTGTCACCAGTAAACTTTGATAGATATATCTTTGGGGTTTCATTATGATGATTTGAGTGGACACCAGAGAAGAGTTATACTGAAAAATACTGCCTGAAAGGGTAGGAGAGTGAGAAGATAGTGGTTGTTTAGGAATATATTTGGATAAGAGTTCAATAAGTGAATCGAGTTTTTTATTTTTTATTTTAGTCGATGAGGTGAGCTGTTTAATGTTTACGTTGATCTTAGTGAACATATCCTCATGTGCTTTAGCTTTAGTTATACGAGTTGCATCATCACGGATCTGATTTCCATTTAAGGTTTTAATCAAGGTACTTGTAGCTCCCCAAAGCCTAGCATCTTACTAATCCAAGAGATCAACTACATAATGAGGCACTAAGGATCTAAATCATTTACTTAAACAATCAATTTAGAAATCTGTTATAAAACTTAACCCAAAACTATCCCATACGCTCTCATATATAAATAAATGAAAATCTCTTAAGTGATATGAATAGAATAATGTGTTGTTTTACAGAAAAACAAAACATATATAAATATATGTTCAACGTCTCAAAATTCGGTAAAGATTTTAGCTATGAAAACAGATATCTTCGCGCGTACCATTTCTTCTGAGCACTGAAACTGAAGTGGGAACGAGTGAGCACATCATCCTAAAAGAGGGATCAACAGATACTAATATTACCTTCAAGTAATCACTAACATGCTATACAGTTCTACTAGAGAGAATGATTAAACATCTTTTACACACAACACAAAACAGAAGTTTTAGAGCACTGCTACTCTCAAGCGTTGCTATCTCGAGCTTGTTGTCAATTTCAGTTGCCAAAAATATAAGTCTTGATTTCTAGTCTACTTATAGCTAAGTATCGGATTAGGATAAAAAGTTTAGTTGAGCATTAGACTTCACGGTTCATCGATTGAACACGAAAAACTACTAAGGAGAGCTTGTGGAACTTCATCAACAAAAGGTATGTGGAGACTTGAACTCATATATCACTCAAAATTATATCTACTCTATCTCCTATTTGATATAAATGTCGTATAACTATATAGACTTCGATTATACACATTTGACTCGCTTAACTCGCTTACATATTTCTCAAAATATGTGTTGGTAAGCTTTCGCTTTAACCAAGTTCATCTTATATTCTTGAAGAAAGTCAAGAGATGATCATGTGAAAATCGCCTTGTAACATCTTACATGATTTGTGTGAGACAATCATTTGATGTAGACTCGACGTGTTTCGTATTGATCATTCGATCACTTGAAAATTGCTTTGAAGCTAATAGTTTGTGTGAGACAGCTATTGTCGTCTTCTAAGAATGTTTCAATGATTGAAATGGGAGTTTAGAACAATTAACCATGACTGGATATAGCACAATATGCGTACTTGTATGCTAAATGTTGCAAGATATTCAAAGTCAGGGAACCATAGTATGCATACCCGTATGCGTACTGGTTGGTTAATGAAAGTCCGAGAACTTAGTATGCATACCGGTATGCGTACTGGCGTGAACTTCAAGTTCCGGAAATTCAACTAAGTTTTGGAAGGTATGCGTATCCGTTTGCATACTGGCGAACCCAAACTTAGTCCGGACACTTAGGTATGCATACCCCTTCGCATACTTGAGTAGGTTATGTTCTAAAATCGGTTTGTTCATGAACTAATACATTTATATATTAAGGAATACAATCTTTTGCAAACTGTGGCTATTATGTTCATGAATTGATTCGAGTGAATCAAAATCGATTTTGCTTCAATTGTGTCTTGTATACTTCCATGAGATAAAAACAATTGAACAACTCTAGAACTAGTTTCATTTGAGTCATTTGAACTAGTTATGGTTAAGATGAATAAGGTTGATATGAAAGTGTTCATATGGCTAACTTTGGTTAACTATTGTTGAGCCAACATAGGTGTTCATGTTTAGGTACGGTTACTTATATCTAAATGAAGTCACTTTTCATTTGTGTCTAACAAGCTAAGTTCGATCTAACGGTTGAAAGATATTAGCTTAAGTATAATCAGGTTTTCATCTAACGGTGAATATTGAATGCTTTGTTACCAAGGTAACATTGATTGCAAACCCAGATTTGGAGACTATATAAGGGAGAACTCTAGCAACTGGGAAACCTAATCCCCACACCTCCTGTGTGGTACTAGTTGCGACTAGAGTCGATTCTCCTTTAACCTTAGGTTTTCCCAAAACCCAGTAGGTTAACGAGTTAAAGACTTCATTGGGATTGGGAAGATAGACCCAACAATTTTTCTATAGCTGCGTGTTTTGATCTTGTTGTTTTCTATCGTGATTGAGTACTATCTTCTCTAAGATTTTATCGAGATTTAATCTCCGATAGGCAAGATAAAAAGTAGTCACAAACATCTTCGTCCCATCGTTTTTGATTCCACAATATCTTGTTTTTCTACCATATGATTAAGATTATTGTGAAGTAATTGATATTTCTAGGCTGTTTTTCAGGAATATAAGTCTGGTATATCAATTTGTTCATGTTCACCTTGATTTATGAAAAGACGGAACAAAACTCATAGGTATATCTATGGGAGACATATTTATATATTCAATAGACTTTTAAGTATGAGACAGTTTGGTTTATCAAGTCGTCCACTTTGGGTCGTAGAAACTCTTAGTTGTGGGTTAGATCAGCTAAGGGAATCAAGTGCGCAGAATCCGGCATGTAACTAAAGGCGTAAGCAACGTGACCGTACCTTGATCAGTGTGAAATTGGTTAGGGTTCAACTACACTCCAGTCCGGAGTTAACTTGGAGTAGGCTAGTGTCTGTAGAGGCTTAATACAGTGTGGTGTTCAAATCTGGACTAGGTCCCGGGTTTTTTTTGCATTTACTGTTTCCTCGTTAAAAAAATTTCTGGTGTTTGTGTTATTTCTTTTCCGCATTATATTTTCTATATAATTGAAATTTCACAGGTTATGCGTAAGTTCAAGCAGTTTGTGACTCCGACCTTTGGGTTGTAGATTATATTGATTGATACTTGAATATAGGTTTTTGATACCGTCCAAGTTATTTCTTATATTCAATCGAGTTCGCAAATTCATACTTGTTTGATTGTAGATTGAATTGAGAAATTAAGAAATAAATCTTTGATATACTTTTCTTCAGATTGAGTCTGACTGTCTAGTTGATTCTATTGAAAGTATATTGGAGTTAGTCCATACAGATTGCGAAGCGAAATACTAGGTGTGGTTGTTTGACCCCCGCTTTTTAAATTGGTATCAGAGAAAGCAAACACGTTTAAGACCTCACAAGTATGTGTTTGTAGCGATCTGACTCTATGGACAAAAGTGTTATCTCACTAAATGCACCGCCAGATCCAGGGATTCCAGAATTCTCTTCCATGACTGATTAATAAAATCTGCTGAATAAATTCTTTTTTAAACCTCCTCCAGGTTTAAAATCCCTAGAAGTGTTTTTAGGGCTTTAAAAGAAACTTGAAAGCTTATCTCTTGATGTTGAGTTATATCTCCAGAAAGAGCAAGAATCTCTTTATAAGCTAAATCAAGTTATGATGAATAATTTTCATGTTGAGTTTGATACTGATCTTCTTATCAGTAAGGATAATCCTTCTCTTTCTTGTGTCTCAGACAAATTGGATATAATCCATGAAGTATCTAAACCTCATCTATCAGTCAGTTCTTTCTCTGAATTTGACTCTGTTCATCAGTCAAACCCTGATGCACCTCCTCAAGATAATGATACTGCCCTCTCTTGTGAGAATGTCAGGATGGATTTTTTTTATCAAAAGAGTTTCCCTATGCAGTACTGAATATTATCTGCAGAGACTATGTGTTACAAGTTGTAAACGAAGAAATCAAGATCACAAATTATCTTGTGCTCTTTTTATGTTCTTTAAAAAACTTGTGAAAACAGTCTCTTGGGTTTCTTTTCTTACTGTGAGATATAAGAGTTGTTGGAAAGAAACTCTCTCTTGGTGTCATGGCGTGGAAGACTTCTTTGTACTGGGTCATCTTTGATCATACAAAAATTTCTCAAAAAAAAAAATTGTTAAGCTGTTGCTCCAAATATTTTGTTTACTTGATTAAACCAAATGAGCCCTTACTTACACACGTATGGTTCACATATTTTGAACCTGTAACCCTTACATGTTCGAACCTCGTTCCAGAACGTGTTCGATTGACACATAAAAAGAAGGAGAATCACTTTGTTCTCTTCACCCTCTCTTTTTTCTCTCTTGGTCGAGTACGAAAGAGAAACCCAATAGTTCATGTACCAATCCTTCTTCCCACTCTCATTTCTTAACCAATTCTTGTTTGGTTTTCACCTTTGAATTTAGGAGAAGTTTTTGCATCAAGAACTATTTTCGTTTTGCTCATCGTTTTGGAACTCTACCATTAACGACAGTTCGTGTACCAAGTAAGTTTCTCAACATTTATTTGTGTGTTAGTACTCCACTATGAGTTCTAGGAAGAGACCTAGTCGTAGTTAAAGTTCGGGTACTCAAAATCGTGAAGATACCTTCTTTGACCCAAGTTTGCAAATTAGGTTCGTTGGAACTAAGGCTCATGATTACTATGTATAATATAGTACAAAGAAACCTATTATTGAAAGGATTTATAAATCCTCTGAACTTAGGGTAGATGTCATTCCTAGGTTCTTTGAGAATCATGAATGGGAATTATTCACCGTCCCATGGGAACAACCTATATTGAGTTGACAACCCAATTTTTTGCAAACCTGCATGAGCCTGATACTGTCAACTGCACCTTCAAAACCATTGTGAAGGAAGAATTTTTCTTGTGAATCGACAAGTTATTGCTGAACTTTTGAACTTGTCTCGTGATTTTCTATTACCACCCCTGAGCATTTGAGACCTTCTCTGAATGCACTCTCAAACTTCCTTCTTGCAAAGGATGTTTCCTGGTATGATGGTAAGATTGATGTTCATGATGTTGCATTGTTTCTCAAAGTTGATGGAAAACTACTGGTGGCTAACTTGATGCCCAACAAAATTGACGGACAATTATGGACCAGACCTCTTGCGGAACTGGTTTATGACGTTGTTGAAGAGAGGAACATTGACTTCTGTGGCCTTATTATTCTTCACGTGATAAGTGTCAGGCAGATTTCGAAGAAGACTCCTGCCTTTCCTTGTCTCATCTCAAGGATTTGTAGTCAATTTGGCATTGTTGCTGTTGGAACCAGTCTTGGAGAACCAAATGTCTTGACCATGAAAAGCATTGGAAAAAAGTCAAGAACTCCAACTAGAACTCCTGCAACGTCTAATTCTGAACTCATCCGTCTTCAGCAAGAAGTTGAGTGTTTGAAAGAGAAAGTGGATTATGCCAAGACAACTTATCCTGAATTTGGTGAGAAGTTTTATGAAATTTCTAGGGACTATTATGAGATAAGCGATTAATCTCTGTATTTGCAATATTGTTACTTGATTTTTCTGATGAACTTCTTATGCTGAACCTTATTAATTGTTATCTTTTAATAGTTGTAATAACCTTAATGGTATTTTAGCCTTGAATGATTTTATCTTTCAAAATGTGTTAAATCCATAAGAAGTACTGATGAAGATGTCAAAAGTTAAGTACATCATGTGTCTTTATGAAAATATTGATAAAAGATAGAATAAACTTTTGACAACAAAAGTTAATCCTATTATGTCATTATGCAAATATTGATGAAGATAGGATGAACTTTTGATTGCAAAGATTAAGTCTATTATATGTCTTTATGAAAATATTAATGGAAAATAGAATGAATCTTTGAATATTCCGCAGTATTGGTCTCCCCGATCCACTTCTATGTGGCTCCGTAAGTTCTCTTATGTTGAGAATTTCTGATTAAGTTAATCATGGGTTTTCTTGTGGTTAATTTAATTGAGTATTTTGGATAAAAATTGATGTTTCATGTGATTTTTTAATATCCAAAGAAATCCTTTTTTTCTGGTAAAAGTAAGGTCGCTCTTGTTGTTCTTTTGGAATGACATTTTATGGGGGAGAGTTCTTAATTGAACTTGTGCTTAATTGTAAAATCTTTATGGGGAGTGCGGTTGTGGAATATTGTAGGAGTTTTCTTGTATCTTTATAAACTCCTTGATGAATACAATAAGTTTAGACTATGTGAAATCATCGAAACAAAGTTGATATGTTCTCTTTTAGTCATGAAGTATCTCTATGAGAATTTCATTATGATCCCACTAGTTTTCGTATCTTTGCCAATTTATATTGACAAAAAGGGGGAGAATTAATGTGTAGTTCACACTAAAAATACATATGGTTTACGAATCATTATGTAAGAGGGAGTGGTTTTCATGTGAGATGAAGTATTGACTAAGGGTGAGTGATACATATCACCATAGTATTGTTGTCAAAGTTTTGATACAATTGGACTTTGATGTTGTGTAATAATACTATGACACTGTATAACAATGATTCATAGCTACTGTTTTCTCATTGTTATAGCTATGAATCTTCAACAACTATGATACTGAGTTGAACATGTTCAGAATCACTAGAGTAATTGGAAGTGACGAAAATTTCGAGTAATGTTGAAGAACCAAGAAAATAAAGCATTTGTATGAGAAGCTATAAAGTTTATTTATTTTGTAATCCATATGTATTGATAGTTTTGTCCCTAAAATTGACAAAGGGGAGATTGTTAGAGCACTACTCGGTCGAACTCGCAAGCGTTGCTATCTCAAGCTTGTTGTCAAGTTTAGTTTCCAAAACTATAAGTCTTGATTTCTATTACTTGTAGCTAAGTCTCGGATTATGATTGAAAGTGTAGTTGAGCATTAGACTTCACGGCGTTCATCGATTGAAGACGAAGAACTACTAAGGAGAGATTGTGGAACTTCATCAACAAAATATATGTGGAGACTTTAACTCATCTATCACTCAAAATTCTATCTACTCTATCTCCTATTTGTGACAAAATTCGTATAGTTATATAGACTTCGATTATACATATTTGATATTTCGAGATGAGTTTAACTTGAGAAATATGTGTTGGTAAGCTTTCACTTTAACCAAGTTCATCTTATATTCTTGACGGAAGTCAAAAGATGATCATGTGAAAATCTCCTTGTGGCATCTTAGATATATGATTTGTGTGAGACACTCATTTGATGTAGACTCGGAATGTTTCGTATTGCTCATTCTATCACTTGAAAGTTGCTTTGAAGCTAATAGTTTGTGTGAGACAGCTATTGTCGTCTTCTAAGAATGTTTCAATGATTGAAATGGAAGTTTAGAACAATTAACCATGATTGGATATAACACAATATGCGTACTTGTATGCTAACTGTTGCAAGATATTCCAAGTCCGGGAACCATAGTATGCATACCCGTATGCATACTGGTTGGTTAATGAAAGTCCGGGAACTTAGTACACATACTAGTACGCGTACCGGCGTGAACTTCAAGTTCCGGAAATTCAGCCGAGTTTTGGAAGGTATGCGTATCCGTTTGCATACTGGCGAACCCAAACTTAGTCCGACCACTTAGGTATGCATACCCGTTCGCATACTTGAGTAGGTTATGTTCTAAAATCGGTTAGTTCATGAACTAATACATTTATATATTAAGGAATGCAATCTTTTGCAAATCGTGGATATAACGTTCATGAATTAATTCGAGTGAATCAAAATCCATTTTGCTTCAATTGTATCTTGTATACTTCTATGAGAGTAGAAACAATTGAACAATTATAGAACTAGTTTGATTTGAGTCATTTGAACTAGTTAGGGTTAAGATGAATAAGGTTGATATGAAAGTGTTCATATGGCTAACTTCGGTTAACTATTGTTGAGCCAACAAAGGTGTACACGTTTAGGTACGGTTACTCATATCTAAATGAAGTCACTTTTCATTTGTGTGTAACAAGCTAAGTTCGATCTAACGTTTAAAAGATATTACCTTGAGTCTAATCAGGTTTTCATCTAACAGTGAATATTGAATGCTTTGTTACCAAGGTAACATTGATTGCAAACCCTGATTTGAAGACTATATAAGGGAGAAATCTATCAACTGGGAAACCTAATCCCCACACCTCCTGTGTGATACTAGTTGCGACTAGAGTCAATTCTCCTTTAACCTTAGGTTTTTCCAAAACTTAGTAGGTTAACGACTTAAAGACTTCATTGGGATTGTGAAGCCAGACCCAACTATTTCTCTGTAGTTGTGTATTCAGATCTTGTTGTTTTCTATCGTGATTGAGTACTATCTTCTCTAAGATTTGCTCGAGATTTAATCTTCGATAGGCAAGATAAAAAGTAGTCACAAATATCTTCGTCTCATGGTTTTGATTCCGTAATATCTTGTTTCGCTACCATACGATTAAGATTATTGTGAGGTGATTGATATTTCTAGGCTGTTCTTCAGGAATATAAGTCCGGTATATCAATTGGTTCATGTTCACCATGATTTATCAAAAGACGGGACAAAACTAATACTGTGGGAGACATATTATCTATTCAATAAACTTTTCTGTGTGTGACAGATTAGTTTATCAAGTCTTCGATTTTGTGTCGTAGCAACTCTTAGTTGTGGGTGAGATCAGCTAAGGGAATCAAGTGCGCAGAATCCAGCGTGCTTCTAGAGGCGTAAGGAATGCGACTGTACCTTGATAAGTGTGAGATTGTTTAGGGATCAACTCAGTTCCATTCCGAAGTTAACTTGGAGTGGGTTAGTGTTTGTAGCGGCTTAATACAGTGTGGTGGTCAATTCTAGACTAGGTCTTGGGGTTTTTCTGCATTTACGGTTTCCTCGTTAACGAAATTTCTGGTGTCTGTGTTATTTCTTTTCCGCATTATATTTTCTATATAATTGAAATATCACTGGTTGTGCGTAAGTTCAATCAGTTTGTGAATCCAACCTTTGGGTTGTTGATTAAATTGATCGACACTTGGATATTGGTTTTTGATACTGTCCAAGTTATTTCTTATATTCAATCGGGCTCGCAAATTCCTATTTGTTTGATTGCAGATTGAATTGAGAAATTGAGATATAACTCTTTGATATACTTTTCTTAAGATTGAGTCTGACTGTCTAGTTGATTCTCTTGAAAGTATATTGGAGTTAGTCCATACAGATTTCTAAGCAAAATATTGGGTGTGGTTGTTAGACCACCACTTTTTGAAGAAGATTATTCCAAAATCATTCCTTCAAGAACACCAGCAAGGTGCTCTACGAAATGACGTTAGAACAACCTAAACATGTGTTACTCTAACCTCCTTTAACTCAATGGAGAAGAAGATGCTAGAGCAGTCCAGTCTCAAATGATAATGTCATCCTCACAAAATGCGTACACCTCATGATTCAGATATTACCATCTAAGTATAGAACATATAATAAAGTTTGATTACTATGACCCTACCGCATATTCAAGATGGGTCCCATCCGACCATGAATTTGCTTGTATTTCTTCAATGAGCAACGCCATGGTAACTCAGTCATACTACTAAGACTGAACATTCAAGTATAACATGTATACGACCAATCTTCCCAAATAAAAATATGTATATAATTTTGGATACCCCATAATAGTTACATAAAATAGATATGAAATAATAATATCAACCCCAACTGCCACTGGACAACTTCGAGGGTTTAGTAAATCTACATAAAACAATGCTTCGCTGTAGTAATTTTGGCTGCAATTTCGCCCCTATTTAATATTGAAAACCCAATACTACCAAATTCTAGTAGTATTGAATTACTAGTATTCCTGACACCAAATTCCAGTGTCGACAATAGTGAGAAGCTATGGAAAAATACAGACACTCCTCACGAGGAGACCAGACACTGAAAATCAGGCAACATACTAATTCAATTACATACAAACATAATTGCATATAAACATACACAATTATTTTCAAACTTTCTCAAAATAATAAAGACACCTCACACTCACCATTTAAATCAACTTAATGATTACAAGAAAGTTACAAAAGTTCCCACCTATTTTGAAGGCAAACCACTCCTTCTTCCAGAATTCAAACAACTTCAAAAATACCACACTTACATCTTCGATTTGCTGTAACATCAGATTCTTTGATTAACTAAATTCATAAATTGATACTCTCATATCGAACCTCACAACCATCTCTCAAAGCAGCAGAAGAAAAGAAAGAAGAAACGAAAAGAAAGAAGAAAATGAATTCTTCTTCGAACCGTTTTGAAGATAAAACCAAAGAAATACTGAGGTACCCAGTACAAACGATAAGGGAAGAATAGAGGTTACCTTGAGAAGAAAACTCAATTTCCTTGATAACATTTTTTTTGAAATGACCATTTTACCCTTTTACTAATTGGTTGATTTTTTCTTCATCCGATATCCGAATGCCATGTTCGAGTAATCAGTTTCGCATAACTTTTCGAGATATATCTAATAGTTCTAGTATAATTCCCATATTATGGTTGGATTACTATCTACTAATTAAAATTCATATCAATTAATTGAGTCATTAGCGGCTAAATCGTCTCTTGACTGGTCTAATGACGTTGACGTGGTTGAGGGTCTTTACAGTACTAAGTTTTTTTTTATGGTTGCATCCATATCTTTGATTGATGGACCTCCAATTATAGTGAAGGACTACTGTATGATACCAATTTTTATGACTGTAAGTACTTGGAACAATATCTGACAGTGATAAGAGACTGAATAGCACAAGTAACCTCTGTAACTCCTCAGAGTACAACCTCCTTTCTATTTCAATTATCAAACTAGTTCCTACAGCTAATCATAATAAAGAGATAAGAAAAATAAATCGTAATTAGTTCTTCTCATAGCCTTACATGTGGGCAACTCTCTCCCGTTAAAATGCTCTCATAATTACTAATAATTAATTGTTACTTGAATGCAGCTTTTCTTGTGAATCTTGCATGGATAATGTTATGTGAACCATATGATTTTTGGGTTAGGGTCTTGAAATATAAATATTTTCCGAATAGTCATCCCCTTGTTTATGCTAAGAAGCATGGCTCATGGGTCTGGAAAGAAATATATGATGGTTTACAAATCATTAAGGAGAACTATTATTGGGAGGTTGGAAATGGAAAATTAATCTCAATATGAGGATTATTAATGGATTCTTAATAGATCTGATTGTCACCTAAGTTTAGATCTATTGTACTTAAGACTGTTAATCAACTCATCATACCTGGAACTAATACTTGGAATATAGATATGTTAAAAGCTTTGTTTGACTGTGAGACTGTTGATGAAATTTGTAAGATTATAATTCCTATGAAAAGAAGTGATACATTAATATGGACTCACTCTAGAAACGGTACCTTCTCGGTGAAGACTTCCTATAGAACTATTAATAGTGCAAGTCATGATGCTAACCTAATTGCCACTCAGCTGAATTTTCCTTGGATAAAATTTTGGAAGGATTCTTTACCTCCGAAGATTTTACACTTCCTATGGAAATATAAATAATTGTATACATGTCAGGGAAACACTTGCTAGATTTGTGCCAAGTTGTTGATGGTGGTTTTTAGCTTAAGGTTAAATTTATAAAACCTTGCATCTATGTGACGTCACTCTGTAAGAAAACGGAGCCACGAGTGTCAGCATATCCACTAGCGTACTTATTGAGCCTTTCAATATATCTACATGAAATTTACCCAGACTGGCGGGTGTAGCAACCATCCCAAACACTCTTGTAGATGGGGAAAAACGATTTGCTGGTTTTTACGGAATTGAAGAGAAGTCCGTGTGGAGGCTCCTTGAACCAAGCAAAATGTTGAACCTCACACAGATGCAAAGCAAAAAGGGAGTGCTTTAAGTTCGAGAGATCAATCTGTAGGACTCCGGCATAAACCAAGAAAAATGGCCATTCCAGAGTCAATTCGGTCACAAGAGAGGATGGGTTGATATGTAGGAGGGAAGATGAGAAATGTGTGAGATCAATGGTGATCTGAGATTGTAGGTGTGTTGTGAATTCAGCGTAAGAACACTCTGAATGATTGAATTTTACTCAATTGAGAGTGATTGCTCAGACGATGAGTTCGTGTAGACGAAAGATTATCTGTATGAAATTGCCGAGAAATTCCTTGTCCTTTCAATCATGATTCAGAGGTATTTTATATTTCCAAGTTGAAAACACCATGATCCCATGAAGTGTGGCAATTACTGGAATCAGAGAATGGGGAAGTGGGAAATCATGTCAAAACCAGTTGCTCATCGTGCGGAGACTTTGTTAACTTTCCACCCACTACTTTGCTGACTCTTCCAACTGATTGCATGACTTGCTCACATTCTCGTCGTGTATATGAACACACGTGTTGTATACCGCCAGACCAAAACCCTAGTTATTATCCCCCCCATGTGACACGATTGATTTCTCGTGATTGTGGAGTCAGATGCTGACTTTATGGGACGATGAGTCCATGTATTGCTGAGTTGAACATGATTTGCAAATGTTCTGAAACTCATGAATTAAATGTCTGCTGAGACGAGGTATTATTATGTTGATAACTTAAGACGAGCAAACCGTGTTGCTGAATCATTGAATATTGATAGTTGAACCAATATTCTTTAATCTGAGAAAATATTGCTGGTTTGAGAAGATTTTTCTAGTCTGAGCAAATATTGCCGGTTTGAGCAAATATTGCTCGTTTGATGAATTGTTGGTAACATGACCAAATAAAATATTAATTTTATATACTGACTGCTGGGTTGATTATAACAAACAAAGTGTTGATCGTAGGATCAACATAAAATTATCAGCATTTGACTCTGCTCAGAATTATGTTTTCGCAGAGCTCTGGATTCAAAACCCTAATTTTAATGAATTAACGATTTATTGAAAATCAGCGAAGCAGGGATTGCAGGGACCGGATATAGGGGATGATGAGTCGACCATATAACGTCCAGATGCTCTAATGATCTAAATACCAAAGTCTCTTGAAGACCAGTTGGTCAAAGAATGATTAAATGCTGGTTTAATCATTTATTAAAATAATGCTCGTGTGAGTGTCAGATAATAAAACCTATTCATGAAAAGATGAGGGACCGACCAAGAGGTCATGAGACGGGATCTTGGTATCCGTGGGACCAATTGATGGTCGTTTGAGCAAACCCTCAATTGTTTGAAAAGAGTTTGAACCTAATATGAGCAATCGAGCAAATTAGGTTAAAATCATTAAAACGTGTGGGATCGGCTGTTTGCAAGCCTTAGAGCCACCCTTGGTAGGTCAATGGGATGTGCCTGTGTCACCATGGTGTCCGTGTCTCAGTCCTGATAGTTTCAATATTTTCCGATGCGCGTTTGAGCAGCATTTTGAGAAAATATGCAGAATCCAGGGTTTTGCTGAAACTAGCAAAAATACATGAGATGATGAAAAATAATAGATAAAACAGGGAATTACAAGGTGTGGGACCGACCACGGCGAGGGCATGGCCGGCCGGCTGACAAGCACGGTCCCACGCTTTCCCAGTTTTATGTGATTTTATGTATTTTCTCTGATTTGAGGGAAATTCCATGAAACTGGAGAGCTTTGTGAAATTAGGGAACTTCCATGAGATGAGAGAAATAAAATAATAATAAAATAGAGAATGATGGAGTGTGGGACCGGCAATGGCAAAGGCATGGATGGCCGGCCAACGTGCACGATCCCAGGGCACTCTTCCCAATTTTATGTAATTTTCATGATTTTAGGGAATTTTCATAAAATCAAAGAGATTTGTTGAAACCAAAGTATTTTGTTGAAATCAGGGATTTTTCATGGAATGAGGAAAGCAAAATAAGTAATAATAATAAAATAAGGGACGTGTCGGACCGTCTAGGGCACGACCGGCCGGCTAGAGCCCGGTCCAATGGTTTCCCTAATTTTATAATAATTTTCATGGGTTTAGGGAAAATTCATGAAATCAGAGAATTTTCATGGATTGAGGGAAATAATAAAATAATGGGGAACTGAGGTGTGGGACCGACCACGTCTAGGGCATGGCCGGCCGGATAGTGCTCGGTCCCGTGATACCTTTCCCTAATTTTATTATTTTCCTTGACATAAAGAAAGATCATGAGATTAGAGAATTTCCTTGAAACGAAGGAGATTTGCTCGCATGAGAAAATTTTCATGAGATCAGGGAAAAATAATAAAATATGATAAAATATAAAATTGGGCATGGGACTGGTCATGGCATGACTGGCCGGCTGATGAGCCCAGTCCCCTGGCGCCTTTGTAAATATTTTATTGTTATTATTTTTCTTCCTATTTTGCATAGGTTCATCGTTCCTTCGTGTTCTGAAATGCTCATTCGCGCATTCAGATGTTGGTCTGTGCATTATTGCTAAGTACACTTGCACCATTTTAGTCGGGGCTTATTAGATGCTCAGATGCCTGCACGCTGAACATTTATTACTAACCCATGGAATTCTGCTGGGAAAAACCATAAATTGAAGTAACGAAACATTCAAAGAATCGTAGAATATAGTTGAATATTCAGCTACGATTAGAGATAATAAATCGATGGCTCTATACTAGCAGGTCTTCCTATCTAGGAGCATTAGTTATCTGAGAGTTGAGCAATATGAACTTGCTGGAGTGTCATATTTCTCCTACATAGTTAGGGAAAACCTGGTTGCATCCTGAAGACGTTGTTGCTCTATACTAGCAGGCATGCTGTCTAGGAGCCGTCCAATCTTTTGATTCTATACAGAAATAATTACTTAAATTGCTCAGTATTCATGAGATGTGCCTTGGCCTCAGCTGGGAGACTACACATTTACATATACTCTGAGAGACAGCCTTCTCAGTCAGAGGTTTTATGGCATGATCTTTCATGCTTTATTGAGAAACATGAGTCTCAATACTCATCCGATTGCCGGATCCGGAGTATGTATAATTATGGTTTTACGATTTTTCCCTTGTCGAAAATCCACCATCTACAACTCTGTAAATTTCGGCACCTCGCCAATACAAGACTCACTGAGTACTTTTCCTGTGCTATGTTCCCCGGTAGAATCTTTAATATCGGTATGGCATGACGGATTTATGTTCACTCGCAACGGAGTAGCATGGACCTCCAAGTACCAAAGTTAAGGCCATTGCACAAAATTCTCAGAAGGAAAGCACACTGCACTCTATAAATAAGGATATTTGCTGCAGCATACAAAATCCAGCCAATTATTGTGATAACTCATAAAAAACTCATAAACCCGACGAATTTGCAAAATTAGGGTTTCACGCCCCGCGCAATACACTAGACCCCGTTGGTCGAAAAACTATGCTTAGCCAAACTAGGCGATTAAATCCGCCACAATGCACTAGTGTGGCCACGCCCTAGCTTGCCGACCCCACTTCCCATCGATCAATCAGGTCGCTCTAAAACCGCCACAGTCACGCAGAAGTGTATCCACGCCCATGCTTGGCCGACCCTCTTACATTAACCAATCAGGTTGCTTTAAACTCGCCATAGTGTTGAAAAGAAGGAAACCGCGCCAGATGGCCGCAAAGCCAATTGGCTTCCCAAAATGCGCAAACATGCCAAACATGCCAAATACGCATGCCGAACGCGCCAAAAGCGCACATGCCAAACGCACATACCAGGAACACATGCTAAACACGCCAAAACATGGCCACTCACCACATGCGACATGCCATATAGGCTAATTAGGGATTCGACAAGCCAAACCCTAATTTAGGCACGATTTCTACACCAACGTGCCAAAATTTCAGTGGCCATGGCTACGTGCGCAACCGTGCCAAAGGAATGCACGAGCCATGCCAGCCATGCCACAATGCCACTAATGCGAGTTAAAGGCGCCACTGCCAACTAAAGGTAGCCATGATAGACGTTTACCTTTCCTCCTGAGATGCAATCTCAGCCATCCAAGTTCGTCACCAAACTAACAGGCTTGTGGAAACTTTCAAGCGACCAGTCGCCGAAATCCAGTGGTCATGGCTACGCCAGACGCCACTTGCACCACCACTGGCATGTACGGGCCGTGCCAGCCATGCCGCCAAACCCTAAACTTTTGCCATGGCACCAAATCCCAATTTGCCCATGGCGCCTAATTTCGGCCACAATGCCAAACCCTAATTTCGGCCATAGTGCCAAACCCTATCCTTGGCCACGGCGCCAAGCCCTAACCTTGGCCATGCCACAACACTATAGACGTGACCATGCCATTGACATGCTGCTATGCCACAGCCAATGGCATGCCACCATGCCACAGCTACTAGCATGTCGCCATGCCACGTCTACTAGCATGTCGCTATGCCACGGTCCACTGGCATGCCACCATGCCACGGGCCACTGACATGCCACCATGCCACGGCCACTGGCATGCCACCATGCCACAACTACTAGCATGCCGCTATGCCACGACCGTTGGGATGTAGCCATGCCACAACCACTAGCATGCCGTTATGCCATGCCTCCACTAGGCACTACTATTCCAATGGGGCCACTTAGCTATACAACAAGATGCGGCCATAATCAATGGCCACTCTTCCTCATGAGATGTAATCTCAGCCATCAAAATTCGCCACCGAGCCGTGCAGCTTGTGACAAGTTTTAGGCGACTAGCCAAAAAGAGCCTAGCATCACGTATGCTATTTACCTACGGCGAGCCTCTTATTTTTAACTTGCCACACGTAGCAAAGTGCTACATGTTTTCCACGAAAACACTCGGGACATCAAAACATGTCACAAACTGGGGGATACTCATCAGGGTATTGGTCTGGAGGTTTACAGCGTGTGGCGTGCAATACACCTGTTACAGAAAGTGTCATAAAGCGGGGCGTTTAGTAATGGCAAGAAGTAATGGTGTAAACGTATCTTTCATTATGGAAACATAAATTCCGGGCGTTACCCATTACTCCATTCTTCCACCATTCAATCGTTTCCACTTCCCACGAGACCATGGTACATTTTATTGCGACTTGTATAAATAGGTCCCACCTATTTTCCACAAAACAACAAGTTTTGGTCAGGACAAGAACACAACATCCAGAAATCATCTGATAAATTTTCATTCAGCTGGCCAGTTCAACTTTCTGATACGAGTCACGAAACACCCACACTTCCAGAAGCAACTATTCTGGTCTCAACACTTTCTTCACTTCCCTCCCTAAGACCAACCCTTCTCCTTCACTTTGTGACCGAAGCAAACCTGGAACGGCCATTTCTTGGTTTAGGCCAGGATTGTACATATTGATCTCTCGAATGAAAAGTACTCCCGTGCAGTACATTGTTTAGGGTTTAGACTCGTTTCTCATCCACACACACGAATTTACCGAAATCAGCAGAAACCTTTTTCACTCACAAACACAAGTATAAACTCTTCTTGTTCGCTTTATAATAATAATATTGAGTCTGTTGATCATCTGTTATTATGTAAGGAATATGGCAGGGCAGTCTCTCAAGGATTGGATTTCAAGATGGTTTACATCAAATTAATAATGTGCAGGATGACTTCATAATTATTACAAGATATACTCTTTGGAATATCTGGAAAGCAAGATGCTCATGTGTGTTTGAAAATACTCAATTCCAAGTAGATAGGATTGTAAGGCTAGTTAATAAACAGATATTTGAGTGGAATGAGCACTTGAGAAAAACACAGTTGGGAACTTGCATGCTGGCAGGTTATAGAGACAACCGGATGGAACCCTCCACAATCTGATTTTAAAAAAAATAAATTTGATGCATCCTTCCAAAAACAAAATAAAACTATGGGATCTGTTTTAATATTGATTGATGATGCATGATATTTCTGGTGAGGATGGTGCATACCAGGAGTAGATGAAAATGAAGAACATCTAGAGGCCATTACAGCTTGGGAGGAAATCACATGGGAGAAAAGAAACAACATTCAAAAGTTGCATTTGGAGGGAGACTGTCTGAACGTGGTTTTGGCTATAAATGCCAATCTAGGATCTGTTAGATGAATCAATAAACCGATTATCATGGATTGTAAGGAACTGTTACAAAGTTTCACTAGTTGGATATGTGTTCATGTTCCGAGATATACAAATGAAGTAGCCCACTGTTTGGCTAAAGAAGCTATAGGACTAGTAGTAGTCCTTTGTTTTGGGAAAGTGATTCCCACGTTTGGTTAAAAAATATCATTAGAGAGAAACTCTTTGTATCACAATGTTAAGTTTAATGAATTATCTTTTTTTATTAAGAAAAAATTAATTGTTACTGGATTAATTAACTATTTTTCAATTAATTTAACTGCGGGCACTCTTGAAACTGTTAAAGGATAGTCAGTTACATGACTAACACACAGTTGAAGTTTCTGATAATGCTTAGAGAGAAAAGAAAACATAAAATTTTTGGTTATCTGAATGAGAGAACATCTTTACTACTTGTAAGGAAATTCATGTTCGTTGGAGATGTCTCTTCATCTCTAACAGACACTTTTAAGAGTCATCAATTGCGGTTTATAGGAGGAGACGCGTCTGTTCAAATTTAAACTGAATTTGAATTGGGTTTTATGAAAAAATCATAAAAACTTTCTACCCTGGACCCCCTGTTGTAGCGGCAAAGATATGAAAATATCTAACAATCTCATCATTCTTATACCAGTTAAGAAAAATGATCGGCAAAACAGAATATTACATTTATATAGAGGAAGCAACATAGATCGATTTTGCGGTTGACCTCGACGCCGTGACCAACTCAAAGCAACGAGAAAGAAAAACAGAACTGCAAAGAAGATTCATGTACACAAACAAGAAAACCTTCTCCAGTTTACCTATAAGTCTACATAAGGCCTGTTTCCACACCAACTCTTCCCATTTGAAAACCAAGACCTAAAAGAGAACCTTCTTCAGAGACTTAGAAGGCATTTCCTAATACAAACTAGTAGCTTGGATATCTAGAAAAATATCTTTATGATTCCTATTTATATTCCAAAAATATCTCTGGTTCCTCTCTTCCATATGTTCCAACATATCGCATAAAAAAGGAATTCCCACATAAAATTGCACACATAGGTGAACCTATTACTTTTAATCTCTCTTAATATCTTTGAGCTCCTATGTAATTTATTCTGAATAAAGACATCAAATGGTTCCAGATGAGGTTGGCCTTGGATCAATGCAACAAAAAATGGGTGATATTTTCATTGTCTTGTTCACATATATAACATTGATTTACTACATCTCTAGATACCTCTTCTGCATATGTAGATTATCTTGAGTTAAAATGGCTTTGCGGTGAGCTAACCAAACAAAAAACCAAACTTTAGTTGGTACATTTATATTCCATATATCATCCATGAGAAAAGTCATCAATCCTTGTACTTGAAAGAGCTGGGCATAACATGATCTAACTGAGAAACACCATCAGTTTCCTACTGCCATTACCTAGTATCATATTCATTGGTTATTTTTATATTCTCTAATAAGGAAGAAAGAGTTGTTGCTTCCCCAATGTCCGTACCAGTTAAATGTTTCTTAAGTCCGGGTTCCATGATGTGCTACCATATGGATTAATATGGTAAAACTGATAAACCCAATAACTATTGTTTTTCGACACTCAAAAAAAATGGGAAGAGTTTTTTCCGGGACTCTTCACAAGAATCTAACTTATCACCTTTTCCCACCTTGTATATGATGTTTTGGTTAAATTGGTCCAACTTTTCACGATTCCCATCCATACTCCCCTGCCATATGACATTTTTGAAGCCACAACGTCACATTTGTTCTCATAATTTCCACACTTCTATACCATTACCTCCCACCTCAACACTTGACTTTCAGTTGAAAACCTCCAAAACCACTTGCATAATAGCACATCATTAAGTATATTAATTTTCTTAATCACCATACCTCCATGAATCTTATCTTGAAAAATGGTTTTCCAGGCAACCAAGGTAAAATTTTTATCTTTATTATTGTGATTCATAAGAAATTTTTCATAAGCCTAGTTAGTCGTCTAACTACTGAAGTAAGAGTAGAAAACACAGACATAATAAATATAGTACTAAGAACATGTTTAATCAAAACTAGCCTGCCCACATATGTTAAGTAAGCTTTCTTGCAACCCTAAAAAAAAAAAAAAAAAAAAATCCTAGGGTTTGGTCGGACTAGCTCCGGTTTTTTCTCTCCTCTTTTTTCTTTGCGTTTTTTGTGCTAAGATTTGGCGCCAATCAATGGCGCTGAATCAATCAGTTCCTCCTGATCTGGGCAATCATCCAAATCAGCAACGCCATGATCGTGTTCAAAATAGGAATCGATCACGTTCAAGGCCAAGATTAACTTATGTTCCAAAAAAAGGTAACCCTAATCATGATGCGGACAATTCCAAAGATGGGAATAGTTCGTATGCAAATATAGTTAAGAAGAAATCACTTGTTATGTCTAATATTGCTGCGAACTCTTTGTCACATCCTCCGGTTCGTGCCTCTACAGGGGAGATTGTGATCACAATTCCTAAAGATGTCATTCGACGTTCCAAAGAAATATGGAAATTCAGTATTGTGGGTCATTTTGATTTTAAAACCCTAGGTGCTAATTTTGAAGATGTTAAGCGTATTCTATGCGATCAATGGAAACTAACAGGCCAAGTCCAGTTTATTCCATGGGTGAAAGGTTATTTTGTCATTAAAATTAACAATGAAGTTGATCGTAAAAGAGTTAGATATGAAGGTCCGTGGAAAGTTAAGGAACAACAATTAAAGATGCTGCCATGGACACCTATGTTTAATCCTGAATCGAAAAAAAACTCAAGGGCAACAGTTTGGGTGCGTTTTCCATATCTTCACTTTGAATATTGGGAGGAGGAAATCTTATTTCGAATAGCTCGTTGCCTTGGAAAGCTTGTAGCTGTTGATCCGAGAACCCTAAGAGTAGAATATGGCTATTTTGCTGCGATACTTGTGGATATAGATTTTTCAAAACCTTTTCCTAAGCTTGTCATTGATGATCAAGATTGTCCGGAGGATTTTCGTCTTGATTATGATTTTTTGAATAATCCATAATTTTGTGATCATTGTAAATCAGTTGGCCATACTTTCTCCCAATGCAGATCGGCTAGGTATAAAGATTTGGAGAAGTTGCTTGATGCTGAGGAGGATTCATTGAAACGTGCGGCCCTTAAGGTTGAAATGGATGAACTGAAGGATTATTGGAAGAAGGAAAAATATGTTAAGCCAAAGGATCATCCACCACCACCGGCAAACACTGGAGGAGGAAGAGAACAACCATTGGATCCCAAGAATAACAATGATGGGTTATGTATTGGAGGATTAGACATACTGGGCGTCGTACTCTGATTCCCAGTCCATCTTCGAGTATTGCTGGAGATGGCAATATTGCAGACATTCCGCATGCCTTGCCTGAATCCTCTAGCACTAATCTAACAGCTGGTTCAATGTCTTTGCGTGAACTTTCTGATGATGCTGCTACAATCTCTTTGGACCTTGAAAAGGAAGAAGAAGAACTTTACAAAGTGTATGACGAACAAAAAAAGATAGGTAATGACATGGATAAGGCTGCAGATCTTGCTAAAATAGAACAAGATGCTATCTTGGCTAAATTTCAAAATACTAGACAATCGCTTATGGCAAAGAAGCGGCAAGAGGAAGAGAAGCGTGCTCAAGAAGAATATGGTATTTTGGACTTAGAGAAACAACAACAAGAAGTTGCTCAAAAAGATGTTTCACAAATGCAACAAGTTCAAGATTCACATTTAGTTACAAATGTAACAGGTGAGATGAAAACTAATTTTGTTTTGAAAAAAATTGATGATGGTTTTAGTTCTCCAACTAGAACGGCTAGAAGATCCTCTCCAGTTCGAACTGATAAAGTTCTTGAGACTTCTAATATGTTTGAAACTGGTATTGAAGATAGTGAAGACGAAGAAGAAAGCATTGAAGCTGATGCATTGCCTATTAAGAAAAATCCGCCAGATTCCTTTCAATCTGCTAGTACTAGTAACGTAGAGACTGAAGCTGAAAAATTGGAATGGAGTGCCGCTAAAGATGAGGAAGATAAACTTAAAAGAGAGTTAGCTGAGAAGAAGAAATTGGATAATTTGGCTAAGAAGGGCGATGTTAAAACCGCGCCAAAAAAAGAAAATCAAACCTGGTGCCAAGCCGGTTGAGGATGATGGCCAAGTTGTTAGAAGAGGTAGAAGTCAGATACGCAAAGAGGACGATAAGGGTTCGGCAAGCCCTTCAAGGAGCGTGGTTAAATAATGCGTGTCTTTTATTGGAACGCTCAAGGCTTGTCTAAGGATGGTGGAAGAGCCAAGTTGAATGAGCTTTCTTTCTTGCACAAACCTGACGTAATTTGCATTGCAGAGCCGCATATTTTCTGTACTGCACGTTTTGTTAGGTCGCTTAAATTGGTTGATTTTTGTGAAGATGTTATTAAAAATGAGGTTGATGGAGAAAAAGGTAATTTTTGGATTTTATGGAGGAATACTCTATTGAGGCCTGATATTTTGTCTACTCCAAAGCAAGCAATTACTGTGAAATTTGCGGGGGATTTCATTGCGGCTGTTTATGCTTCTTATAATCCGGTGGCAATAAAGAGACTTTGGCATCAATTGGGTTTAGGTTTTATATCTATTCCTTGGTTGGTGTTGGGATATTTTAATTGCGTTTTACGCTTGGAGGAAAACAAGGGTGAAGGCCTATCAAAGAGGTTTATACGAA
Source organism: Papaver somniferum (assembly GCF_003573695.1). Lineage (NCBI taxonomy): Eukaryota > Viridiplantae > Streptophyta > Magnoliopsida > Ranunculales > Papaveraceae > Papaver > Papaver somniferum. The sequence goes on along the minus strand of NW_020620825.1, from coordinate 9,016,842 downwards.
TGAGTTTCGTAGCTGGATTTCTGACAATGGTTTGGTTGAGGCTGATGCTATTGGTAAAAAATATACTTGGTCTAATTGTAGAAGTGGAGCTCAAAGAATTGTCTCTAAACATGATATAGTGGTTGTTAATGATGCTTGGTGCTATAAGTATGCGAACTGGAGATGCAAGGCCTTGCCTAGGGTTTGTTCAGATCATTCCCCCCTTTTTGGGTTTGCTTTTGAAAATCCAAGGCCGTATAGAGTTCCTTTTCGAATTCAGAAGATGTGGCTTTCCCATCCAGGTTTTATGCAGTTGGTTGAGGAGAACTGGAATTTGGATCTTAATGGTGCTCCCCCTTTTGTTTTTAATTCTAAGCTGAAGAGATAAAGGAGGTGTTGAAGATTTGGAAGAACTATTTTTGGATATGTGCAATTTTGCTTGAAGCAGGCTGAATTGAAACTTGAAACTGAGAATGGTCTTCTTGATTATGATTCGGCTGATGAGTTTCAATTCCTAAAGGTTGCGGATGCCAAAAAGGTCGTTGATGATGTGAGAACGGAGTTGGCAATTATGCTTAAGATGAAGTCGAGAGTAACTTGGTCGGAGGATGGTGACCAAAATACTCGTTTCTTTCATAATAGCATCCGCATGAGGAGAAGTCAAAATACCATCTCAGAGCTTAAGGTTTCTAACTATACTACTTTGTTTTTGCAGGATGAGATAAAGGATTTCATTGTTAATCATTATCAGGCCAAGTTCAATGGTGGTGACGTTCATATTGATCCAGTTTTATTTGATATTGAACATGAGAGCATTTCAGTTGCTGAGAGTGCTTACATGGATGCTATTCCATCTTTGGAGGAAGTTAGAGTGGCGGTTTTTGACTTGGGAGCTGATTCTGCGCCTGGCCCAGATGGCTTCACAGGCTCTTTCTATAGACAGTTTTGGGAAATTATTTCTAGAGATCTCTTTAATGCCATTGCAAACTGTTGGTCTATGCGTAAAATTCCCAATGGAATTAACTCTAGTTTTATTTTTCTTATTCCAAAAAATAACAAATCTGATGCTATTAAAGATTATAGGTCAATTGGCTTGAGTAATTTTTTCTTCAAGATCATTACTAAGATTATGGATACCAGGCTTGGTACTGTGCTAAATAAGCTGATCTCTGAAGAACAAGTGGAGTTTATGAAGGGTAGAAACATACATGAGAATATAGCTTTGGCGTCTGAATTGATCAATGAGATCAATACAGAAAGGAAGCATGGGAAAGTTGGCCTCAAACTGGATATTGCTCAAGCTTTTGATACGGTAAGTTGGGATTTCATAGCTGAAGTTTTTCGTCAATATGGATTTTCTGATTCTTGGTGCATGTGGGTTCTTAATATCTTTAGCTCAGCTCGGATTTCTGTTATGATTAATGTCTACCGTGAAGGTTATTTCAGTATTACTAGAGGTCTGCGTCAAGGTGATCCTCTCTCACCTTTGATCATTTTTCTTATTGAAGATGTTTTAAGTCACAATTTTTCCAAGTTGTTTGCAAATCATAGTATGAATGTTATGGTTAGTAAAAAAGGTGTGGCGCCTACACACTTGCTTTTTGCGGATGATATCCTTATATTCTGCAGAGGTAATCTTCATAGTTTGCAAAATTTGAAGAATATGCTTGTTTTGTATGAACATGCATCTGGCCAGTGCGTAAACTATGCAAAGAGCAAGTTTTATTTTGGAGGTGATATAATTTCTCGTGCTATTGTTATTTCTAACTATTTGGGTATGGAGAGAGCTATGTTTCCGGATAAATACTTAGGTATTCAATTGAAGCCTGGTATTGTTCGGCATATTCATGTTCGCCAAGTTGTTGAGAAGATTATGAACAAGCTGGCTGGCTGGAAAGGTAAACTTTTATCATTTCAGGCGAGGCTTGTGCTAATTAAGTCGGTGATTTCTAGCTATGTTATTCATTCTATGGCTTTTTACAAATGGCCATGCACGGTTATTAAGCAAGTTGAAAGGGCCATTAGAAATTTTCTTTGGTCCGGTGATGCTGAGAAACGTAAATATTTTACGTTTCTATATGATGATCTATGTCTCTCAAAGCGTGAAGGTGGTCTTGGCATTAAGAAGTTAAATGATGTTAATAGAGCTATGCTAATGAAGCTTTGGATTTCTATTCGGGATTCAAACAAGATTTGGGCCAGATTTTTGAGGGCCAAATACTTTAAGGTCAATGGCAATCTGATAAATTATAAGTTGGCTTCTTTGGTTTTTCCTGGAATTCGCTTGGTTTACAATTTTGTGCAGAAGCATACAGGCTCAATTATAGGTAATGGTGCTAATACTTCCCTATTTTTTGATAATTGGTGTGGTGATTGTTCTATTGCGCAAAGACTTAGCATCACTTCCTGGTAGGTTCAGAAACCTACAATAAAATACTGCAAGTGCATAATGTCTAAGTAGTAGAACAATGGAAAGTATAGGTCGTTCCCACGAGGAGTGTGAAAATACTTCTACTAACTAATACTAAAACTCAATAATCAAAGAGATAATGTTTTAACGATTTTCAGAAACAAAATGAAATAATGATAATTCTAACGATAAACAAATGACAATGGGTTATTAGGGTTGCTAGGGTTTTCGATTTCTACCAATTCAATCATATAAGACTCTACTAATTTCTATCTATTACTCAAGACAAATTTTGAAATCAATCTCATGTCTCGGAAGATAATATGTTTAAATTCTAAAATATGGTTTCTCCGCTGTAATTTCCTTTGCTTCATGGGTAGTGATTCTAAAGTATTACAAATCAATCCTAAAGCATATTGTGTCAAAGAATTTAACCAAGCACGCTATATCAATTGAAAAGCATAATTAATCAAGAAAATCACATAATCGATTAAACACCAAGCTATATGAAGAGAAATCACTAATCAATGAATCATAATTAGAAATATCATCGTAGATTTTATATAAATAAATTGGTTTTAATCTAAACCCTAACAAACAATTTAGCAAACCATGAGAAAATAAAACTCAAAATACACCAAACCCTTGTCGCCTCTTCTCTGTGAATGGCTCTCTGGTCGATCCCCTTTTTATAACATTCCCTCTCTTTTATTTCATTAATCAAAGAATCAAAATAAATTATTCTATGAAAATATCTTGCATGCAATTTGATGTCGTCATCAATATCTTTCCCCAAATAGTATTGCCACCTCGTTCTTCCAATGAAATAATAATATCTCCTTATTTCCAAAATCTTCCAAATGAAGAAAGAGTTACTTTATTTCCAAAATAATCTCACGTGTAAATATTCCTCAATTAATTCTTCACATGGAAAATAAATTATCTTTCCCGGTGGAATATATTTGTAATAAAGTAAGAAAGATAAAATACTCCCATTTTCAGTTTGCATGTGCCAACCCCGCTTTGATTTCAATTCATTTGCAGCGTTTGTGCCTCGCCTATGAAACAATTTTATCCTGCTGATATATATGGAAATACCAGGCCAACCTCATTTCATCATTGTGGTTGCTGATATATGGAAATACCAGGCCAACCCCATTTCATAATTATGGTTGTTGATACATGGAAATAACAGGACAACCCGGCTGCTGATACATGGAAATACCAGGCCAGCATAATAAGTGATGCTGATATATAGAATAACCAGGCCAGCATAATTGATCATTGTGGTTGCTGATACATGGAAATACCAGGCCAATCACATTTCATCATTGTGGTTGCTGATATATGGAAGTACCAGGCCAACCACATTTTTCCATTTTCGTCGCAAACACCATTAGGTCTCACATTTTGCTGTTTATTCGCTGGATGATCGAATTCACTTGTACTTTCTACAAAAGCACTAAAATAGTATTATTAACTAAAATATTGTATCATATCTAATATAGATATTGGTATAAAATGTAGCATATATATGCTTATCAACACCCCACACTTATATTTTGCTAGTCCTCGAGCAAAACAAAGATATTATGCAATCGATTTATTTTTTATTTATTTATTTTAATTCTAAGAAAAGTGAAAACCTGCAAAAATATGGATAATTACCCACTCCCCAACACTTAAACATTACATTGTCCTCAATGTAATTGAGTCATCCAACGTAGAAATTAAGATGGGAAATACAAAAATAAACAATAAAAATAAGAGATAGAGTAGAGGGAACAAATCTGATGGGTTGACTCCCATGAAGCGAAATGTATTTGTTTCCCAACTTGCCAATAGCATGTAGTCTCAAACAAGGTGAGGTTGGTACCCCAAAGTAGACATCCAATCATATATATATAGTCTAAAAAGTTGAGGATCATCCCAACTAATCCGGTCAGCTGAAAATATGCACCTGCAAATACTATAAACCTCCAGAAAGATGTTTAAATTCATTCCCAATAGAAAATTGTAAGTGAAAATTACATCACTCCCATAAGCAACAGGTTCGGATTTTTTGACAATTTCTATTCGCAGAGCACTCTCTAAATCATGTTTAAAATCAGCTGAAATGATTTTTGCAGCTAATATTGGTTCAAATTCATCCGCGGAACAATAGCTCAATGGAGTAATAATATCACGACTCATAGACCCATTATCAGTTAAAACGGTTTCATTATCAATATCATCAAGACAAAAAAATTCAGAACTTAATGACTTAAGGGTCAAGGTCGGAGCTTTCTCGTCTAATAGAACTAGTCGAGACTCTGACAAAATTAGAGGTTCTAGTTTGGGTTTCCATTTATTAGTGTCTAGCAGTGGTGTGGAGTCTAATAAGGCATTGACTTCACATATAACACTATCATCATCAAAATCATACCCAAAATGAGCTAAGCAAACTTCTAGTGGATCTTCCAAGCGGCTCTTGCAAAAGCTTTGCGAGTGCATCTTTTTGCTGGTAGCACTTCAAACTAAGGTACCTGGAAAATTCCAAGCAAACTGCGTAAAAAGAACTAAAATAAAACTAAAAGAAAAATAAAAATAAATTATGTACAGAAAAAAATTTAAAAAAATTTAAAAAAATTTAAAAAAATTTAAAAAAATTAAAAAAAGCAAACTATGTACAAGATATCAATCAGAGAGTATTAGGCAACCACTCCCCGGCAGCGGCGCCAAAAACTTAGTAGGTTCAGAAACCTACAATAAAATACTGCAAGTGCACAGCGTCTAAGCAGTAGAACAATGGAAAGTACAGGTCGTTCCCACAAGGAGTGTGAAAATACTTCTACTAACTAATACCAAAACTCAATAATCAAAGAGATAACGTTTTAACGATTTTCAGAAAAAAAAATGAAATAATAATAATTCTAACTATAAACAAATGAGAATGGGTTATTAGGGTTGCTAGAGTTTTCGATTTATACCAATTCAATCATATAAGACTCTACTAATTTCTATTTATTACTCAAGACAAATTTCGAAATCAATCTCATGTCTCGGAAGATAATATGTTTAAATTCTAAAATATGGTTTCTCCGCTGTAATTTCCTTCGCTTCATGGGTAGTGATTCTAAAGTATTACATATCAATCCTAAAGCATATTGCGTCAAAGAATTTAACCAAGCACGCTATATCAATTGAAAAGCATAAGTAATCAAGAAAATCACATAATCGATTAAAAACCAAGCTATATGAAGAGAAATCACTAATCAATGAATCATAATTAGAAATATCATCGTAGAGTTTATATAAATAAATTGGTTTCAATCTAAACCCTAACAAACAATTTAACAAACCATGAGAAAATAAAACTCAAAATACACCAAACCCTTGTCGCCTCTTCTCTGTGAACGGCTCTCTGGTCGATCCCCTTTTTATAACCTTCCCTCTCTTCTATTTCATTAATCAAAGAATCAAAATAAATTATTCTATGAAAATATCTTGCATGCAAGTTGATGTCGTCATCAGTATCTTTCCCCAAATAGTATTGACACCTCGTTCTTCCAATGAAATAATAATCTCTCCTTATTTCCAAAATCTCCCAAATGAAGAAAGAGTTACTTTATTTCCAAAATAATCTCACGTGTAAATATTCCTCAATTAATTCTTCACATGGCAAATAAATTATCTTTCCCGGTGGAATATATTTGTAATAAAGTAAGAAAGATAAAATACTTCCATTTTCAGTTTGCATGTGCCAACCCCACTTTGATTTCAATTCATTTGTTGCGTTTGTGCCTCGCCTGTGAAACAATTTTATGCTGCTGATATATATGGAAATACCAGGTCAACCTCATTTCATCATTGTGGTTGTTGATATATGGAAATACCAGGCCAACCCCATTTCATAATTATGGTTGATGATACATGGAAATACCAGGACAACCTGGCTGCTGATACATGGAAATACCAGGCCAGCATAATAAGTGCTGCTGATATATAGAAATACCAGGACAACATAATTGATCATTGTGGTTGCTGATACATGGAAATACCAGGCCAACCACATTTCATCATTGTGGTTGCTGATATATGGAAGTACCAGGACAACCACATTTTTCCATTTTTGTCGCAAACACCATTAAGTCTCACATTTTGCTGTTTATTCGCTGGATGATCGAATTTACTTGTACTTTCTACAAAAGCACTAAAATAGTATTAGTAACTAAAATATTGTATCATATCTAATATAAATATGAGTATAAAATGTATTATATACATGCTTATCACAAAGGCCCTAATGATTTTAAGTCTAAAGTAAGTGATATCATTTTTGATGGTGTTTGGGTTATTCCTGAAAAAACAAGAGATTTGATGATTCGTTGTAATATCGATGTTTCAAATTTGCCTGTTATTGCTGGTGGTGAGGATTATAAAATTTGGTATTTAGATAGCGAAGGCATTTTTTCAGTTAAGTCGGCTAAGGCCGCTCTTAAGACGCCGGCAGAAGTTGTGCCTTGTGCACATCTGTTTACTAGACAGGTTGTGCACCCTACCTTGAGTGTGCAACACTGGAAGATTTGGGACAATTAATGTTGTGCTAGTGAATACAATATTATTAAGAAGACATGTAGGAGCATGCCTACTACGTGCCGCTTATGCAGGAAAAGTTGCGAAACTCTTAGACACATCACTTGGCATTGCAGAGTTGCTAGGAGGATTTGGGCTTGGGTGGCTGGAATTTTCAAGCTGGAACCAAGTGAAGACCTGGTGGACTCGTATAAGGCTGCTAAGGGTCGAAGAAGAATGATAAAGGACCTGTGGTTAGTTGCAAATCTTGCAATTGTCACGGAGTTATGGAAGTTACCCAATAAGTCTTATTTTGATAATATGGCACTTCAATGGCTTGTCTTTAAAGGGAGAGTTTATCAGGTAATTCGTGATAATTCAATTAGAATGAAGGGCCACATGTATAATACTTTAGAGGAGTTACGCATTCTGAATTATTTCAAGGTGCGGCATAGATCATGCAAAACGTCTACCCCAATTGAGATTAGTTGGACTCCTCCTAATCAAGATGAAATCATGATCTGTTGTGATGGTGCATCTTTCGGAAACCCAGGCCAAGCTGGTTCAGTTGTTGTTTTCTGTGATGCAAGTTCGGAGGTGCTTGGTGTTCTTTGTGTTGACCTTGGTTGGCAAACCAATTTCTATGTGGAAGTATGTGCAATTATTTATGGTGTGATTGTGGCTAAGAGATGGAATATGCGGAGTATTTGCATTCATTCTGATTCGAAGAGTTGCATTCAAGCTTTTCAAAAGGGTGAGCTTCCTTGGTAGCTGGTGCAGAAGTGGAAAATTGCGAAGTCTTACTACATCAACGTTCGTTATATACATAGTTGTAGGGAGGTTAATTTATCAGCTGATGCCTCGGGCAAGCAAGCCTGTTTGCTGGCTGAGGATAATTTTGAGTTTTATGAGGGTAGGCCAGGTTTTATTCCATCTGTGGAATGGCCTGGAAGGGTTTATTATCGTTTCAAATAGGTTTTCCAGTGAGTGGCTTCACGGCTAGTCATTAGGGAGACCTAATCCCTGTACAGTTTTTCGCTTTTTTAATTTTATTTGACCGAGTAAAAGAAAAAAAGCTTTGTTGCAACCCTGTAACTTCTTTTCTGTTCTTCCGATCAATGGTTCCCAATACACCTTGCATTCATAAACATAGCCCGCTAGCATCCCAGATAAATAAAAGGAAGTTTTTCTTTTGTGAAACCCATTATAGTCGAATTAACCTCAAGTAAATTTGGATACCGATGTCATAAGCTTAATTTTTCCTAGATGGACATCAAGCCTCGAAATCAGTTTGAAATAAATAAAAATTGCTCTTACATTGTGAATTTGGGCTCTTGAATTTGGAGAAAAGATTATGGTATCATCTGCGAATAATTAATGTGTAATCTCATTAATATGTACAAATATTTTGAATACCTCGATTAAATCCCGCACCTCTAACTTATTAAACATTTAGCACGTGCCCTCTATAACAATAATAAATGTAAATCAGACAATGCTTCTCTTGTCTTAGACCAATTTCTTGTAAATGCATATAGATGCAAAGTGTTGTTAAATCCATGGAGTTGTATTCAAGTTTTCAACGTACTATTTTGGCATGTAAAGCATTATTCTCACATATGATCTATAGAAGATGCGTGTGACCTCCAAGAACAGAGGTATCCACAATTTAGTAGGAATGTAGTATACTCCACCTACATATCAAAATACTTGAGAACCTCATGAGTGAGGGACCAAATAAAAGTATCATTTTAATCAGGAACAATTGGAGACCCATGGAGTGTATCCACATGGAGTAAGGACATATATCATGGCTAGTCTACATGGCACCGTAATGGCTATATATCTGTGATAGGTTTAGATAGTATTTGTGGGGGAAATCGAACTCGATTTATCCCAAAGGACACTATATCTTCGTACCAACGTAGAATGATATATAATCAAGATGCAACCACAAACGAAACAATAAATAAAGCACACAAGATTTAACGTGGTTCGGCAATAAGCCTACGTCCACAAACGACTGAGACTTCTTCTTTATTATAATGGAACCACAAAATTGAAACGCACTAAATGATTGGCGGATCAATCAAAAAATTATGATCTAACAATATGTTGATCATAAACCCTATTAATTTCCACAAACAAAACATTTCCATACTTCAAATGTTGATTTTAACCAAAAAGTATAGTAGTTATCTCAATAACGAGGTGATCTCCTTCTAAACGATATATCTTCCAACACCGGCGATGTATACTCTCTCAAGTGGATGATATGGTATATACCAACGATGACCTCCTCCTAAACGATGGTCTCCTCATAAACAGTGTATATCTTCCACCATCATGAACAAGTGATCTTATCTTTACTACACGATGTCTTACACATCTTCGCAACAAATACTTCTTCAATGAACTATTGTCCATCGAACCATAACGGTGTACTCTCTCAATACTAATGGCGTATCTTTCAACACCATAGAATGGTCCCTCTCGTCTCACTAAAACTCCAGAGGTGGGATGAAATCCCTCAAAACCTTAGAGAACCACATTGTTTACTCTATAACTCTCTCTAGTAAACCATATGTTTTCTTCAACATAGAATCCTCCTTATATACTAATCACAAACTTGGCCTCTTAGTAAACTTAACATCCAAGTATCTTCTAAAAATGAAAACCCTAATTAAGCTTCCATAATTGAATTTTGGAGATCAATTATGAAATACTGATGGAAGAAAAAAATCCCACAAAAAGGATTCCTAGGTGCGTTTTGGAATTTTTCGGACCTTCCAAAACTTCGACAATAATAAAAAAATTCTCCGCCTTATCGATGTTTCAACAAATATCCACCTCGGTAAATACTCCACTATTTGAGTCGATCTTCTAACCACAAAAATGGTCTCAGCATCCAAAAGTTTTCTATGACAATAAAGTGGATCAAGTACCAACTGAACCCTCAAATGACCGAAGTCAACAAATCTCGTCCAAACTTTTGCACAAGTGTCTTCTTAGCAGAACCAAAGCAAAACTCCTTTATCTCAGACCTATAAAATCAATCGTTCTTCAAACACATTGATTATTTTTTTTGGCACAAAAATAACCCCAAAAAATAAGTGCATCCCTGAAATGTGCACATGGAGCATATCCTAAAAAGAGTCAGAAGATACAAAGAAACCAAACATGGCAAGCTCTACAAATCACTAACTTATGAAAAAACGAACCAGTCCAAAAGATGACATGCCAAACTTCCTAACTAAACCAGCAACTTCAAATTAAAATGGTTATGACAAATTAATGTCCTTTATCAAATATACAGGAAAGAATACAGTTTCAACTTTGTACACTTAGTCAAACTGTCATCAACAAAGCTACATGACTCGGATACACATGTGATTAAATACAGAGGAAAAAACTTCATAAAAATTACACTTTGTCTTAAGCATACCATTTAGTCAACCTTACCCTAAAAAACATGTACCAGTATACGGACGTTCCGAACGATATCTATAAAATCATCCCTCATAACATACAATGACCCAAATACCCGGTCATCTTCAAACTTAGGCAGCTCCACGAGCTCCAAACAAACTATCCAAAGCGTTTTTGTGCTCATTTATTCTCTTCTTGCTCTTAGGAAACTATAATAAGTCCCTAAATAACTATCCTAGTGATAACTTCTCACATTAAACTGTGAAGAAAATGATGACAAAACCTAAATTGTTGTTGCAGAGACCTCTCAGAGGAAATCTTACATCTTATCTTCTACCCCTATGTTACTATTGAAACCTCAATCTCAATATTTTAGTAGATGAGCTAGGGAGAACATTTGTCCAACTAAACCAAAACCTCTCAAATCATCTTCGTTGATGTAACATAAATTTCTCCACCAAGAGTTCCAGATTGATCAACAATTACAAAACACATCTCCAGGGTTACCAAAGAAAGAACACCTTTTTCGACACAAACTCCAAAGTTACCTCCTCTCACACGGAATAAATTTGGCAACAAGAAATTGACCATTGTTGAGAAGTAAAAACGCAAGGGATACAAAAGACACCAATCTTTTCGTTCGGCAACCTGCATAGAAAAAACTTAATACAATAACAAGTAGACCAACTTAATGATACTTGACAATATGTATATATTGTTTATATCTCAACCTCTACTCAATCACTATGTATATAGACCCAAGGTCTGTGAACCTGATTGTTAAGAAGAGTACTTGGACGATCTCAAAAATCAATATCCAAGATCAATCTTGTCGTATCCATACAATTCAATCGGAATTCTACCAAGTGATTAAACTTGTTATTTATCTTTCAAGATACGAACTCTACAAGAAACCAGTCTCGTAATCGATTACAATTAAGCGGACGTATCTAGTTATATTATAATTCAATACATATCCAATTATAAATATAAATAATATAATTCGGAAAAGGAAAAATACAAGACACCGGAAATTTTGTCCGCAATAGCAGAAAACCCCGGGACTTCGTCCAGATTGAACACCACACAATATTAACCTGCTACAGACACTAGCCTCCTATCAGACTTCAGAATGGAATGTAGTTGAGACTCTTAAAGCAATTCAGGTACAGTCGCGCTCCTTACGTCTCTTGAACCTCGCAAGTTTATACGCACTTGATTCCCTTATATGACGTCCTTTACAGCCAAAGATTTGCTTCATCTGAAGTGAAGAATTTTGATACCAATCTGCATCTAACAGATAAGCCTATTTGATTTCCGTTTAGATCAAAGATCAAGGTGTGAAAATTTGTTTGCAATAGACAAAGATAGAAAACCTCACAAATCCGGAACTTACGACTCCCGAAGAGCATCCTAGAATATTAACCACCTCTCAAGAACAATCTTCGAAAGATCAACTAAGATCAGTCTTTAGATATCTATCTCGAGGAATCACAAAGTCTGAGACAAAGAGAACTTTGCGATTACTATCTATCTTGCCTGAAAGAGATTACGAGACACTAAATAACAGAAAAGCAAGATCAGGATTCACGAACTATCAAGGTAAAGATAGTAAGACTTGGATTCGCGAATCCCGAAAGCGAAATCTTTTAGTCGTAGACCTAATTATGTTTCTCAGAGGAAACCTAGGTCAATAAAGGACGACTCTAGAATCAACTAGGAAACAATATGTCAGGGATTGATTTTCCCAGTTGACAGAGATGCTCTATTTATAGTTTTCAAATACCAGGGTTATCTTAGAATTGAATTTAAGATAACTTGAGAATCAAGAAAACCATTTGGGTTTTCAAAATACAATAGAATAGTCACTTAGGTTCAGTTACGAAACCGTGTATAGTGAATGTTCGGTTTGGCAAGTTAGCCAAAGAACTGAAGGCTATTTGATGTTCATTTACACCTAAGAAATTAGTCATGATTCACACACAGAAGTGTAAGTGATAAATGAAGTCTTAGAAATGTTTAAGACAGTTCTAGCAATGCTAAACATATTAAAATAATAAGTCTTTAATCATCTGCTAAACATCGTCGGGATAGTTGGTACAACGGTTCGCCAACCATAGGGATTGTTCACGAGTCAGGTGCTACGGTTTATGAACCGGGTTCACCAACCCTTATAGACTACCGAACTCATTTGACCACGGTTCACGAACCGGGTTCCCCAACCACTAGTCTATTTATCCAACTTATAAAATTCAGTTCACCCTCGCCAACCTGGTTCGCGAACTGTTCCCAACTGAACTTGCAGTTTGCGAACTGGTTTTCCAACCTTCCCTGAGTAGAAATATCAGTAAGTTCATATTTCTCTCTTATGATGTTTGAAACATTCCCAAGTGGTATGATCATTTGCATGGGAAATTATTGATCCACGAATTAATTCATAAAACTAATATTGTTTAGGACATTTGAACATCTAATTGCTAAATCATATTTCGAGATTTTTCACAAGACAAACTTGACTTGAAACTTCTTCTTTGTAATCCTACTATAAGTCACACGACATAGTCTCAATAGATAGAATGATGGTATAGTGAGTAAAATACAATGGTTCAGTCTTCACATACCTGATACAGAAGTTCTCCAAATGTCTTCATCGATCTTCAGTCTTCAAGGGATCTCTGATACTCAACTATAATAATTACCTTGTCTGGGACTTGACTTGGTAGACTAGAAATCTATATATAGTTTTGATCACCTAACATTGAAAACAAGCTTGAGATAATAAAACTTGTGGGTTCAACCGAGCAATGCTCTAACAAAAAGTATTTAAAAAATATTCGTGGATGATAAAAGGTACATGAGAAATCACACCGAAACTATGGCCCCAAAAAAATTCAAAAAGACTTGAACAACATACATGTTCTTTTTCCGAGATGTATGCGTAAAAATAACTATTTACTCCATGTAATAGAATTTTACCTAGAATTTAGTGGCCAAATGATACTTTGTTACAAATGGGTCTTCACTTCAAAATCCAGAATGTATTTACCACACCAAAAATACCAGTACAAAATAGTCTTGAAGTTTAAACTAATTTGAGGATCCCTAAAAGATACCATGTCAAAACTTATAAAAAGAAAACCACTGAAACAAATATCACAGTCTATCCAGCTTCTATGTCTGAAACAGTAAAAGAAATGCACTAAAAATCCAAATGGATGTCATCAAAGGTATCATGTGTAAGTATATTGATATCCAAACCAGCATCCACGTTTCTCTCTGAAGGTATATGCCATGTGAAGCTACAATGTTCACATAAACACAATAGAATAACTTTTTCTTCAGTCATATGCCTAAGATGCATATTCCTAACTAGTGTTGACCAAATTGTTTCCCATTAAAGAATAAAAAGCTATAGTGAAAAAGAAAGGGTACCAAGCACCAACTTTTTCATTCGGTAACATGTATTGACAAAAGCTAGTATAATTGCAAGTAAATCTAAATTAAAGATCCTTGAACAATGCGTATATTGAGTTTTCTCTTATCTCTTCCATAATCAATATGTATAGACTAAGAAGTCCTTAAACCTAATTGTGTAAAAGAGTTCTTGGATGATTTCACAAATCAGTATCCATATTATCTATTCGTATCCAAATCAATAGAATCCGGATTCGGACAAGTTTGAAACTTGTAATCGATATTTCAAGATACGAATTCAACAAGAACAAGTCTCGTAATTGATCATAATTACTAAGGACTTAAACTACCTAGAGTGATTATGTATTACTTGTGTTATTCCCATTATAAAGATAAAACAATATAATGCGGAAAAGGAAAAACACAAGATACCAAAAGTTTTGTTAACGAGGAACATTACACTTGCAGAAAAACCTCGGTACCTCGTCCATCTTTGAACAACAAATTATATTAAGCTGCTACATACACTAACCTACTATCAGACTTCGGACTGGAATGTAGTTGAGGCCAAATTAACCCTCCAAGCAATTTAGCTACAATCATGCTCCTTACGTTTCTTGAACCACGCAAGTAAGAAGTTTATTCCCTTAGTCGGCGTCCTTTACAGCCTAAGAAATTCTTCAATCTAAGTGAATAATTTTGATACCAATATGCCTCTAGCAGATAATCCTATTTGATTTCCCTTTTGATCTTCGGATCTAAGTTTGGAAATTTGTTTGCAATAGACAAGTCTAGAACCTCACGATTTTGGAACACATGCACTTAGTTAGCTGAGAAGTATGAATTAGAAACCACCTCCCAAGAAAAATCCGAACAAACTAATGAAGAAAAGTTTTAAATATATATCTTGTGGAATCACAAAGTCTGAGACGAAGATAAATTTGTAATGCTTACTTATCTCGTTGCTGATCTGAGATAACAAGAACCTCAGAAATCAATATGAACAAGATCAGGATACATAAAATATCAGGTAAAAGATAATCAGACCTGGATATACGAATCCCTAAGTGAGTATTTAATTCATAACCTAATTATATTTCTCGGAGAAAACCTAGCCTAATAGAGGACGATTCTAGCAAGCAACTAGGACACATAATTGTCAAGGATTGAGAAAGTCATGTTGCACAGTGGAGAATCCACAGTGGGTCCAGTGGGGTCACTTTCCCCCTTGAGTATTTTGAAAAATTAAAAATTCTACTTGAATTTTGCTGAAACTAACTTTGTAAACCCATATTTTTTACCACAATATTATTCGCAACTAACTTAAGGTTATTACATACATTTTCAATTCTACATACTAAAAATAATTACTTTAAAATAAAATTAAAGACCATGTTTGGATATAATCTCGTTTGTTCCTTTAAATTTCAAGTTTAAACAACCCATATGGTATTAGTTTAGTTATTATCGATGTATGGGAATTTTAATAGCATTTTAGTTTGATCGTCAAGAATGGATTGTGTCCTCTTCGGATGTTTGTGCTGGATCCGCCATATTGTTGCTTGAGTCTCTCTATTTATACATTTTCAAGGCTCTACCTAATTTTGAATTCAAGATAAGATAACTTGAGATTCAGGCAAAACTTTCTCGGTTTAGATGAAATTCTTATTAGGAATTCCTGTAAGCATGTGAAAAGTTCGCCATTACACAGAAGAATATACACTATGGTCTAGGATTCTGGAACCGTGTACAATGATAATTCGTGGAAAATATGCCTTGCGAACATACAAGAATAAATCGTGTTCATTAACTGAAAACTTATACCATGATTCACAAATACAGAGTGATTTAGTGAAAAAGGTTATCTTATAAGTGTTTTTGAGAGTTGTAGAAATGCCAAACATATTTATGAAAATATTTTATGAACATCTGCTTAGTTCGATACTAGGTAGGTATGTGTAGGGGTACGCATACATACTTATAGACCAGTTCATGAACTCGGGATGTTTGGGGTACACGTACTGGGTATGTGTACCCTTAGCCATTCACGAATTCATATCCCATGGGTACACGTACTGGGTCTGCGTACCTCCATCCTATTCATGAACTCATAACCTTAGGTTACACGTACTAATTATGCGTACCTTCCCTATTCCGGAACTCATATCACTATGGTATGAGTACTGGGTATGCATACTACCCTGTGTCCATAATTTCCGTTAGTTCTGAAAACTCTCTTTAAACATGAAACATTCTCAATAGTCATAAATGATAAATATCATGCTTGGGCAATTTCCAAATGATCAACTTGAAAAAAAAATAGTTCATGAATAATAAATTATTCTTAACCAAGATTGTCAAAGATCTGAAACATCCATTGCTTGATTTATATTTCGAGATATTTATCAAGACAAGCTTGATTCGAAATTTATTCTTATATTAAATCTACTAAAAGCATACGATTTAGTCTCATAAGATAGAGCGGTAAATGCTATGAGTAAATAGGATGGTTCAGTCTTCACATACATATGTATCATTTGATTTTCACTCTTCAATCTTTGAAGGTTATTCAGTGATGTTTGATATTCAACTACCATACTTTAATCCTAGTATGAGACTTGACTTTTGTAGACTACAAACCAAGATATAGTTTATTGAATCTAACATTGATAACAAGATTGGGATAGCAAAACTTGGGAGTTCGACCAAGCAGTGCTTTAACACATAGCTTTACCACAACTAATATCTTCGTGTAAGTCCGAAAAATGTCACGTGCATCAAAAAATCATTACTTGAACTTACTTGTGCCACACACAACAAATACTCCAAACCAAAATCAAACTCTTTGAAGATGGATCATGTTGAGCCTTGATAACTGTCAACAATTCCCAAAATGAAATCTTTAAGAAAAGTCTCACCAAATCTTTACTTCCTTCTCCAATTTAAGTCGTAATAATCTTCGAGTCTCACTTCCTCTTCACATCCTTCAACTTTTTATGTCAAAAAATCAATAATAAAATGATCCAACTAATGACGACTGATATCAAACTTTTACCCTATGTACCAGAACAATAATAAGAATTTCACACACTAATGTTGCCATATTTACTTCAACTAACATACAAACTGAAGCTTGTATCTTAAATATGATGCCCTTTTTCTTAAAACGTGGCTTGTAGTGACTCGACCCTCCAACGAGGACATCCAACAACAGCTTCTCGGGAGGTCACCCATCCTTGGATTACTCCCTCCCGAGCACGTTCAATTGAAGATTTTATTTCCAACTGTAGAGACGATTGGTGCTGAAAAAGGCCTCGATATAATGTAAAAGTTCCTTGCCTCTTATGAGACCAATATCTATCCCAACCACGTGGCATACCCCCCACCCGAGCATAAACTACACATACCTATTTGTATCCATTTGTCACCGGTATTGTTCCCACTTATCCATTGTGGTTATCCAACAATGTGGGATTTTTAACGGCACTACTATGGTCATCTGTAAGCAGCTTCCCGGGAGGTCACTCATCATGTGACTATTCTCAGACGAGCACGCTTAACTGAGAAGTTTTTCACAACTCAATCAATTGTACCCGTCAGGCCTCGGTGTTAGGAAAGGACAAACGGTTAACTATATTTCATCCGGTGAACCCTACCTTCCGAATCAGGGCTTAGTGAACACGAGGTAGGAAAAACCAACCATTTGTAGGTCTTCAGAAAAACAATCAGACGATCCCCATACGAAACGAAGTAAAGTATACAATCAACTACCCAAATTAAATTTAATACCCGAACACGAAATTTTTTACCCGAAGTTATGCGGAATGCATAGAGTTATATGCTTCAATAAGTATTAGCGTCAAATCCTTCGATGTGGAGCACCACCCCAAACGAATGCGGACAATCTCAAATAATCCCATTCTTCTCAAACACTTTAACTTGCTTCATACCCAAAATTAATAATATCAAACCCCTCACACTAGAATGTTTGATATAACTTCAATCTATGCATCTTCAAATATTCGATAACTTCAAATCCTTTGAAAAAGTGGGGGTCTAACAACCTCACTCAATATTTCACTTAGCAGTCTGTATGGACTAACTCCAATATACTTTCAAGAGAATCAACTAGACAGTCAGACTCAATCTTAATAAAAAGTATATCAAATAGTTATATCTTAATTTATCGATTCAATACTTACTCAAGAAAATAGAAATCTGCGAGTCCAATTGAATACAAGAGAAATTAACTTGAACGGTACCAAAGACCAATGTTCAAGGATCAATCACTTTCAATCAACAACCAAAGGTTGGATTTACCAATTGATCGATTCAACGCATAACCTGCGATATTTCAATTATATAACAAAATATAATGCGGAAAAGAAATAACACAGACACCAGAAGTTTTGTTAACGAGGAAACCGCAAATGCAGAAAACCCCCGGGACCTAGTCCAGATTGAACACACACTATATTAAGCCGCTACAGACACTAGCCTACTACAAACTAACTTCGGTCTGGAATGTAGTTGAACCCAAATCAATATCACACTGATCCAAGGTACAGTTGCGCTCCTTACTTCTATGATCCCAGCAGGTTAGTACGTACTTGATTCCCTTAGTTGATCTCACCCACAACTAAGAGTTGCTACGACCCAAAGTCGAAGACTTTCATGAACAAATCTGTATTACACAGAAAAGTCTACAGGAATAGATAAATCTTTCTCCCACAGAAATACCTACGAGTTTTATTCCGTCTTTTGATAAATCAAGGTGAACATGAACCAATTGATATACCGGTCTTATGTTCCGGAAGAACAACCTAGAAATATCAATCACCTCACAATAATCTTAATCGACTAGCGAAACAAGATATTGTGGAATCACAAACGATGAGACGAAGATGTTTGTGACTACTTTTCTATCTTGCCTATCGGAGAAATTAATCTCGAGCCAATTTTACAATTGTACTCAATACGATAGAAACAACAAGATCAGATCACGCAACTACAGAGAAAATAGTTGGGTCTGGCTTCACAATCCCAATGAAGTCTTCAAGTCGTTAACCTACAGGGTCTCGATAGAAACCAAAGGTTAAAGGAGAATCGACTCTAGCTTATACAACTAGTATCACACAGGAGATGTGGGGATTAGGTTTCCCAGTTGCTAGAGTTCTCCTTTATATAGTCTTCAAATCAGGGTTTGCAATCAATGCTACCTTGGTAACAAAGCATTCAATATTCACCGTTAGATGAAAACTTGATTAGATTCAAGCTAATATCTTTCAACCGTTAGATCGAATCTTACATTTTTATGCACAAATGAAATGCACGTTCATTTAGGTTTGTGTAATCGTACCTAAACGTGTACACGTAGTTGGTTCAACAGTAGTTAACCAATGGTTAGCCATATGAGCACTTTCATATCAACCTTATTCATCTTCAACATAACTAGTTCAAATGACTCATAAGAACTAGTTAGAGAGTTGTTCAATTGCTTAGATCTCATAGAAGTATATAAGACACAATCGAAACAAAAACGATTTTGATTCACTCGAGTCGATTCATGAACATTATAACCATGGTTTTCAAATATGCATTCCTTAGTTTATATAAGTCTTAGTTCATGAATAACCGTTTTTAGAAAATAACCCACTCAAGTATGTATATCGGTACGCATACTTAAGTACCCAGATTGAGTTTGTTTTCAGTTCACAAACTCCATCAAAAATTCACGGGATGTGAACTTCCAGTAGTACGCGTACGGGTACGCGGACTTTGCTTTCGGACATCCTGAACAGTAAAGTACGCATACTTTAGTTCAAGGATTTTGGACTTACACAAGTATGAGTTCACATACAATGTTTATATCCATTCAAGGTTATATATTCTAAACTCTCATTTCATTCATTGAAACATTCTTAGAAGAAGCTAAATAGAGGTTATTCACACACTATTTTTCATTAAAGCAATTTTCAAGATATTGAAATAATCAAAATGACTTTCGTCACTTGTAAAGATGAACTTGGAGAAAGCGAAAGCTTTCCAAGGCATATTTCGGGAAATAGATAAGCGAGATAAACTCGCCTCAAAATAGCAAATGTGTATAATCGAAGTCTATAAAGCACTACGACTTTTGTCTCAAGATAGGAGATAGAGTAGATAGAATTTTGAGTGATAGATAAGTTCAAGTCTCCACATACCTTTTAGTCGATGAAATTCCACCAGTTCCTTGAGTAGTTCTTCGTCTTTGATGATGAACGCCGTGGAGTATGGAACTCAACTACACTTTCTATCCTAGTTCGAGACTTAGCTATAAGTAGACTAGAAATCAAGACTTATAGTTTTGGCAACTAAACTTGACAAACAATCTTGAGATAGCAACGCTTGCGAGTTCGACCGAGCAGTGCTCTAACATCCTTAGTACTAAAATGCTTGAAAACGTCAAATCCTTTGAAAACAAAAAATTTCCCTAACTGCAGAAAAAAAAACATCGTCACTTCTAACTTCGATCCCCTCCATGTTCATCGCATCACTTGTTGAATCGATCGAACTCGAACTAGCCCACAAGTTACAAGATTTTCGGATCAATGTAGAACGAAAGATAATCAAGATGCAAACACGAACAAAGCAATAAGTGAAGGATACAATATTTAACGTGGTTCGGAAATATGCCTACGTCCACAAACTGCTACGATTTCTTCTTTACTATTATGGAACTATTATATAGAGACTTACACACTCAAAGATTGACAGATTAATCAACAAACTATAATCTGAAAATATGTTGATCATAAATCCTAAAATAATTCTCATGCACAAAACGTTCTATAACACAAAATAATGTTTGTTTAACTAAACAAGATAATACTTATCTGACTGTTTGAGGGTGAAAACAGTTTCTGCTGGTTTCGGTAATTTCGTGTGATGTAGGTGAGAAACAAATCTAAACCCTAAACAATGTACTGCAAGGGAGTACTTTAGATTCGAGAGATCAATCTTTACAAGTTCGACCTAAACCAAAAAATGGCCGTTCCAGACTTGCTTCGGTCACAAAGTGGAGGAGAAGGGTTGGTTTTGGGAAGGGAAGGGAAGCGAAGAGAGCGTTGAGACCAGAATAGTTGATTATGGAAGAGTAGTTGTTTTGTGAATTGTATCAGAAAGTGGGAAGCTAACAGATGGGAAAGCTAGTAAACGTTTTCTGATTGTTGTATGCTCCTGACCAAAACTTGTTGTTCGGTGGAAATAGGTAATGCCTATTTATACAAGTCGAAGTGAAACGTACTTTGGTCTCATTAAGAAATGAAAAACGGGTGAGTAAATGGGAGGAGGTGGTAACCGGTAACGCTTGGAATTTATGTTCCATAAAAGAAAGCGTTTCACCATTACTCCCTCTATTTACTAACCGCCTCATCCTTATGACACTTTCTAATAACGAGCGTAGTGTACGCCGCACGCTGTAAACCGCCAAACCAATACCCAATGAGCATCCCCCATTTTGTGACATGTGTTGATGTCTCGAGTGTTTTCGTGGAAAATATGTAGCATGTTGTTGTTGTCTGGAAAGTTGAGCTTGGGAGACTTGCCGGCTCGGTGGTGACCTTCAACGGTCGAGATTTTGCATCTTAAGAGGAAGGTAGCCGTTGATTATTGCACCTTCTGTTTGGTATCCAATGGCATGAAAGTATGATCACTATGGCTTTAATATGTCCCAGTTTAGGCGCGGCCAAAAGTTAGGGTTTTGGCATTGTTTAGGCGCGACCAAAGTAAGGCCAAAGGTTTCAATGCGTTAGCTGGTAACCTTAGACGGCTAAGATCTGCATATTAGATGAAAAAGTGGAAGTTGATTGTTGCAGGCCTTCGTTTTGGTAGCCGCATATGGAAGGACGACATGGTATGGCGCAGAAAGGTGGTTGGCATGCCATTGGCACATGTGGCACAACATGCCTTGGCGCGGTTTGGCGTGGCCAAAGCTAGGGTTTTGGGCCAAAAGTTACCATGCGCTGTTTGGTGATGAGTGCTAAAAAGTGCATATTTCTATATATTTTTCTTGGCATTTAACTCATCTTTTGTGCATTAATTCTACATTTTATCCCATATTCTGTATTTTCATTGTTTTCAAGAATAAATATTTTTATTAATTAATTTTTTATTTTTAGGTACCAAATAAAGACTAGATGAGTTGCGGAGCCAAAAGAGCAAAGACACGGGAGAAAGCCGGTGGAATCTCTAGCGGAAAAGAAGTGAAGAATGTGTTATGGAAGACTCAAGGATAAAAATGGGATTAAAAAGGAAGAAATTGTTCTTAAAGAAGAAGTGGGCTCAAGATTACCTAAGCCCAAATCCATTCCTAAGCCCAAATCCATATCCTAAACCCAAAATTCAATACCCAAACCCGTTTTCCTTCTTAACCGTAAGATTGGATCCATTCCATCATCCAACGGTCGCTGCGTCATCATGCATCAGATTTCGATGCACCTTACCAACACTACAGCACCTAACTCCATCTTGAGCCGTTAGTTTCGTTGTATTTTTGCATCCAACGGTCGCTCATAATATGTCTCCATCTCGCCGTTAGATCCGTTTCAGAAGTTATCATCCCACGGATTCCCTTCACAAAACATCAAATTTGATGATCCCGTTTAACACCTAAGCAACCTAACCCTATTACCCGCACCAAACGCACCCTTCTGCCAAAACCCATCGAGCCATCTCCTTCTTCCCCTCTTCTGAAACAGCGACGCTGTCTCCATCACCACCATCTTCTCCCCCAAATCACTCCACCATATTCTCCCCCCAAATCATTCAACCATCACCACTCGAGCCATCATCACTTAGACCTACTTTTCTAGCCACTTATTACATCACCTCCTAATCGTTTCATCTCACAGGAACCCTAGGTTAGGAGTTGATGAAATAGGTGAGGTTAGAGAATAAATCGAAGGCATGGGTAGTATCAGCAGACGACAAGGAAGCATGGGTGGGAGCTATCAATCGTTTTCAGAGATTAGGTAAGGATTTTTTGTAAAACCCTAATTTCACTGATTTGGGGATTTTAGTTTTTTTTTTTGGCTGTAACTATAAAAGGGTGTTAGGGGTTGTAAAATTGGGCATCTCTGGACTAGCCAGTAGAGAATTGAAAAAAATTTATTTTGATGCAATTCCAATTTCAGTTCTTCTTATGCAGTTAACAGTGAATGTGTGCATGTTGTTTTCAATTATCTCGAATGTTGAATGTTGCTTGAATTATCATACTCAATGAATGTTATTGCTAGTTACATGTTTAGCATGAGCTAAACTGCATTAGGCTGAGGCTCAGATGAAGCCTAGTGCATTGTCAAATGGTGAATTGCTAGGATAGTTATCCTGATGTCTGTTTTGATTGAGCAATGGGAAGAGATTGATGCTCATAGTGCCTGTGATTGATTGTTCTGTCAAAAGACAGTCAATGCTAGGGGAAAACTAGTGAGCAAATTAGTTTTCCTCCCATTCTAGATGTATGCATAGGATTTTCAACTCAACCTAGGATCACATTGCTTGTCTAGGACACAAAGGTGGATTCTAAGCCCTTAGCTTAGCCACAATCCCTTTTACAGTCACTTAAATTCAGTTCTGTTTTGCTTCCTGTTCAGTTTATCTCCTTACCTGTTTTGCTTGTTTAATTTCTTGCAATTTGTAGCTGTTGTGCACTGAAATCAGTGCACAAACTCCCCTCTGCCCTTGGCTAACATCCTTGGTTCCTTGCTGTTTTTATTACATGTCATTTGCTTTGCTTTGTTAACTGTTTTCCCATCTTTCCCATCTGCCATATTGCTTGCATCCTTCATTGACAGCTTAGGTTAAGTTTTTAAGCACTCCTACTCCCTGTGGACTGATCCCTCTCTTACCTTCTATACTAAAACTTGGCCTTGTATACTTGCAAGTCTTTTGTGTGTCTTTTCCAAGCACACCATTTGGCGACCTTGGACGGATAGGATTTGCATCTAGGATGGAAGGGTGGTCGTTGATCGTCGCACGCCTTCGTTTTGATAGCCGCATGGGGAATGCCGGCATGGTATGGCGCAACAAGGTGGTTGGCATGTCATTGGCACATGTGACATGGCATGCCTTGGCGTGGCCAAGACTAGGTTTTTGCCTAAAGGTTACCATGCGTTGTTTGGCGACCTTGGACGGCTAGGATTTGCATCTAGGATGGAAGGGTGGCCGTTGATCGTCGCACGCCTTCGTTTTGGTAGCCGCATAGGGAAGGACGACATGGTGTGGCGCGACAAGGTGGTTGGCATGCCATTGGTACATGTGTCATGGCATGTCTTGGAGCGGTTTGGCGTGGCCAAAACTAGGGTTTTGGGAAAAAGATTACCATGCGTTGTTTGGCGACCTTGGACGGCTAGGATTTGTATCCAGGATGGAAGGGTGGTCGTTGATCGTCGCACGCCTTCGTTTTGGTAGCCCCATGGGGAAGGCCGGCATGGTATGGCGCGGCAAGGTGGTTGGCATGCCAGTGGCACATGTGGCATGGCATGCCTTGGCGCGGTTTGGCGTGGCCAAAACTAGGGTTTTGGGCCAAAGGTTACCATGCGTTATTTGGCGACCTTGGACGGCTAGGATTTGCATCTAGGATGGAAGGGTAGTCGTTGATCGTCGCATGCCTTTGTTTTGGTAGCCGCATAGGGAAGGAAGGCATGGTGGGGCAAGGGCCAATGGTGCGGATGGCTTGGCATAGTGGGGCCAAGGGTTTGGTACAGACGGCTTGGCATGATGGGGCCAAGGAAAGATGCGGTTGGCTTGGCGTGGTGGGGACAAGGGATTGGCATTCCATTGGCGCATGGTGCGGCTAGCATGGTTGGGGCAAAGGCAAGGCGCGGTTGGCTTGGCATGGTGGGGCCAAGGGTTTGGCATGCCATTGGCGCATGGTGCGGCTAGCATGGTTGGGGCCAAGGAAAGGTGCAGTTAGCTTGGCATGGTGGGGCCAAGGGTTTGGCATGTCATTAGCGCATGGTGCGGATAACATGGTTGGCATGCCTTGACGTGGTAGACGTGGCTGGCATGGTTTTCCATTGGCACAGTGGTGCGGCTGGCATGGTTGGCATGCCTTGGCGCGGAGATGTGGCTGACATGGTTTGCCATTGGCACAGTGGTGCGGCTGGCATGGTTGGCATGCCTTGGCGCGGATATGTGGCTGGCATGGTTTTCCATTGGCGCAGTGGTGCGGCTGGCATGCCTTGGCGCGGAGATGTGGCTGGCATGGTTTGCCATTGGCACAGTGGTGCGGCTGGAATAGTTGGCATGCGTTGGCGCGGAGATGTGGCTGGGATGGTTTTTCATTGGCACAGTGGTGCGGCTGGCATGGTTGGCATGCCTTCGCGCGGATATGTGGCTGGCATGGTTTTCCATTGGTACAGTGGTGTGGCTGGCATGGTTGGCATGCCTTGGAGAGGTAGCATGAGAATTAGGGTTTGGGATGTACGAAGATGATGTCGGTCAATACTAAGGGTTCTGCCGTGGAACATGACACATGTATATAGAAAAAAGGTACCCTGGTAATTCTTATCTTAGGTATGTTGAATGATTCAATAAATGCGCTAGTGGTTGTAGTGACGTCATGTCAGATGTAAGGTTTTACGATTTTAATCCTAAGCTAAAAACCACCATCAACATTAAGTCCCCTGCTTAACTCGGAACATGAGCATTGTTGCGAGGTAAGCATAAGATGGTGACAGGCCAGGACAAAATCTAAATGGCAAGTCATGAAAAGATGGTTAGGATGACCCGACTAACCTTTTTCGAGAGGTAAGGAGAATTCGTGATTCTTGTGTTGGACGCCTTGCGTAAATTCTACTCGTGGTGTTGCTGGATAGACCTTGAAATGGTAGAGGCGGTTATTGGTTGAGATGCAGACTTTCGGCTTGGCTTGGTCACGCGTCATCTTGGCTGGGCTAGGGAACGCGGAGGTGCTGGATTAGCGAGTTGTCGGTGTTGGTGCGGTTTGAACGGAACCGCTGGCGTTGGTCGGCTTGGAATGGGAGCTGCAGGCATTGGTTGGCTTGGAATGGGAGCCTTAGCCGTTGGTCGGATTGGAATAGGAGCCGCAGGCATTGGTCGGCTTGGAATGGGAGTCGTAGGCGTTGGTCGGCTTGGAATGGGAGCCGTCAGCATTGGTCGTCTTGAAATGGAGATGCTTGCGTTGATCGGCTTGGAGTGGATCTAGCTTGAGTTCCTTGGAAGGATGACGACTGGCTTCAGTTCCGTGGAAGGATGACGACCGGCTTCAGTTTCATGGGATGATGGCAACTTTGTATGAATTAGGGTTTGGCATGCCGAAACCCCAATTAGCGCCCTTTACTAGAATCTCTGTAGAATTCTCGTACGAACTCGGATTTTGACGTTCCGCCACTCCATTCTGAACGAAAAAGAATTTCCTACCTCCTCACGGGGGAATATTTAGGTTTTAAGCTCGTTCGGGAGGCGAAAACAACTCGACAGTAAAATTCAGGAAGAATTACGGGACCGTGGAATGATGGCATATTGCTTTAGTTCCGTGGGAAGATGATGACTTGCTTTGGGAAGATAACAACTTGCTTCAGTTCCCTGGGAAGGTGACGACTGGCTTCGGGAAGATAACAACTTGCTTCAGTTCCCTGGGAAGGTGACGACAGGCTTCGGGAGGGTAACAAGTTGCTTCAGTTCCCTAGGAAGGTGACGACTGGCTTCAGGAAGATAAAAACTTTCTTCAGTTCCATGGGAAGGTAACGACTGGTTTCGGGAAGGTAACAACTTGCTTCAGTTTTTAACATGCTGCAACCCTAATTAGCGCCCTTACTAGAATCACTATAGAATTCTCGTACGAACTCGGATTTGGACGGTCTGCCCCTCCATTCTGAACAGAAAGAATTTCCTATCTACGAACTCGGGAATATTTAGGTTTTGAGCTCGTTCGGGAGGTGAAAACAGCTCGACAGTGAAATTCAGGAAGAACTCAAGAGGGATGTTGCGAGCCCGAGGTGGCATAGTCGGGCCCAGTCATCCGTTTCATGGAGCAAGAAGGAATCTTTATTTTGTTCAAACTCTAGAAACTCCGTCCGCATGAAAAGAGATATTGACCTTCTTCTGTTTTCTGTTGCTCGTCCGGATCCGTGCTTTCGTCTGCAGTGTCTCTCCATTGGATTCCAAAATTTATCAAACTCCATTGCATTCTTGGGACGGATGGATGTGGTTGCGTTTTGGGTCCATCCTTGATTTTAGGTTGTTCAGTTCCTGGACCCTCTGTCGCGATGACAATATGTTGTGGATGCTTGTATTGGTCGAAATCTTCTGGAGACACTGGATGAAATAGATGAGTTGGGAGACGTTTCATTGGCGATGTGCTACTATCAATTCTTCAAGGACTTGGTTCCAAGTGGCATCCTTCGAACCATATTCTGAATCTTGGACTATCGTGTGGAATGGGATGTGGTGAGCAGTCCCCATTTATGCTTCTGTTAGATCCGATGGCTTGGCCGAATATGTGAATGTATCTTTGTGGCGTGCATTTGGAGTCTTCGGTGCACATGTACGGCTTCATGTTGAGAAATTCCTGCGGCTCGTAAAACTTCGACAGTGATGATGTAATCAGAAATAACCTGGTTGAGGGGAGTGAAAGCGTCCCATGTTGGTAGTCCCCATGTGTAGCCTACTTTCATTGCATCGCCTTGAATCCACGTCCACGGGATTTGGTATAAGCTTATCGTACTCTTCGGATGTGACGCTGGGGCGATCAGAATATCACATGATGAAATATCCTGGATAATTAAGTGGTAGGAATGAGAGAGTTATGTTGTTTATCATGGATCTCTCTATTTCTTCAAGAAAATGTTTCAGCCGCGTATTTGGAGTTATCTCATGAGTCTTTGATGGTCGTCGGGATGGACTGCGATGAGCAGTCCCCAGTCGCATTTTTCTTCAGTTTCTGAAGTTTTTTTCCTCTAAGCAGGCTTGGGATCCTCCGCGGCCTTGTAAAGTGTTGAAGACGTCTTCTGGACAGATAGGTGATGATTTTCTTGCGCCGCACCCTTGAAGAGTAGATGACCTTGTTGTGGATATGACCTTTTGGTTGAACGTGTATTCTGAGCTTTGACAGTGAAGGGATTCCATGTATATCCTCAGTCCCCAAGTATGGTTTACATGTTTCCATCTTGTATGGTCAGTGGTTTTACCATGATAAAGACATCACCATCGTGCGTTCGTACTGGTGATTTTGTTACTTCTTCCACGTGGAACTTAAAATATGGAGGAGTACAGGTTACTTTTGTAGTGATTACCGTTGTGGTGAAGCTCTGGATAGTATCAACAAATAAGCGGCAACAGTTCTTGGTAGCAGATGTAACCAGAAGAGACTACATTGTCGTGGTAAAAAAGTAGGTTGGCTGGAATTGTATGGGCATCCATGGAAGTAAAAGGATTGGCTGGACGCGTAAGCGAGCAAACTGTCCATGATCACGAGTTTTGGCGAGATGGATCAAAAGGAGGTCATGACTAAGAAGGTTGGATGTATGTGATAATGATCCTTGACATAGGGAGCGTGGTGGTACTACCCTTTACAGGAAGAAACGGCGTTGAAGCAGCTTCGACTCTTGGAAAGGATGTTGAAAATTAAGGAGCCAAACGCTGAAGCTTCGACTTCGGATTCTTGATCATCTTTTGGAGAGAACGCTGAAGCGAGCGGCTGCTTGAGAGAGCATTGAAGTGGAGCGGCTGTCGGAGCGAACGTTGAAGAGGAGCCGCTGCTGGAGAACGTTGAAGTGGAGCGGCTGTCGGAGCGAACGTTGAAGCGGAGCCGCTGCTGGAGGATGTTGAAGTGAAGTGGCTGTTGGAGCGAACGTTGAAGTGGAGTTGCTACGTTAATCAGTGTGTTGTCAAACTGGAAACCTTCAAGCAAACAATGTTTAGGAGTCCCCAGTTCCATATATCAATTGTGCTTTCCAGGAGAGGTTGGGGTTTGGGAACGACTTCTATGGTTGGAAACAACTGCTTCCCTGATACAATGCGGTTGAGGGCTGTGAATATGTCTTGACGCTGCGCCTACAGAATCTCACATAAGTGTTTCATTATAGACGGCACGATTTTATGGGCGAAGTCCCCGGAAGTCATGCAGCTCCTGACAGGAAGAGAGTCTTTGTGATCTCAGAGGGGTTGCTGATTTTCTTTGCTTCGATTTTGAAGAAGTCGTTGCTGATCTTTACGTGTAATGAAATTAGATTGCTGATTCCCTTCTACTGGGTGTTCAAAAGGAAACGCTGGAAGGATGAAAGCTGCTGGCGCTGGAAATATGCAAGTTGTTAGCGCTGGAAGGATGCAAGTTGTTGGCGCTGGAAAGATGCAAGCTGTTAGCGCTGGATCGGCTTGGAATGGGCGCTGGCTTGGCGTGGACGCTGGCTTGGATTTGGTATGGTGCGGACTGTTGGATGGGCATGGCGCGGACTGTTGGCTTGGCACGGTGCTGGCCTGGCGTGGCGCGAACTTGTTCTTGCGGGCCCAGTTGCCTCTTTCCATACGTAGCTCAAATAGGAAATCATTTCCTTATTCACATTCCAAAAGTGTTATGCATATGAAAGGGGTTGGCTCTTCTTTTTATTTCGTATCTTTGTTCTCACGTCCTGGTGTTAGCGGTAGCGCGGTAGCAATAAAGTGGGCAAGCTTATTCCAGCTATGTACTCCGGCGCTTCTCTTTCAATTTGTTTTCTTGTTTTGGGGAAAATCCTAGCCATAGGTATGCCTTCCATGAATCTGTAGAAATATTGTTTTTCTCTTCGAATATCACCGTAGTAGCGTCGGCTACCTCATGAATAATGACTGGTAATCGTTATTATGCAAAGTAGGTACGTACGGGTAGGTGACTGATTCCACGAGGAACATGGCGTTAGGGTTTCTCTGAGATCCAAAAGTTGCAGGCCAAGGTGACTGAAGGTCCTTCTGTGGACGTGGTCAAACAACAAGAAGCGGAGGTCGAAATGTTGTCCAAAGAGTTGGAGCTGAAACAGGCGGTCCTCCAAATGACGAAGGACGCCTTCTTCGAGAAGACCAAAACAACGTTGAATGCCTTCCTTTGAATGCACTTCTGTCTTCTGAAATTCTTCTGTTTCGTTTTTTTTTTGAAAGGCAAATGAAACATCTGGTTTTATGGTTTTTATTTTCCGGATTTTTGGGTTGATAGACAAGTGTTACCTATGAGGGTTTTGGATTATTATTCGGGATGAACTGTTTTAGGATGATACCGTTTTTGGTTATAATTGTAAGTGACACAAACATCCCAGGAAAGATATGGAACCGTGAACTTTGCGTGTCGGTAGATGGCATGGGATGAAACATAACATGGATATCGGTTTTATCATTCCGTGAAAACTTGAAATAGTAAACCATGTATTTTGTCTAGGCAAGACTTACTCGGTTATTTGGATCTGCTAACGAAAAACGAGTGAGGTGCAAGTCCAAGTTTTGTGAGAAGCACCGCAATTGTGGAAAGTCCCCAGTCGTCCCTAAGTCACTTGATAATCGAGTCGTCAATCCCTGGGCGGTTCATTTGCTTTTAACCTCTGGGAAGTCCCCAGTCGCCCCTTGCCGGCGGATCATATCAGGCCGTCTGGTAACTGAGTCGTCGATCCCTGAGCGGATCGTTTGCCTCTACCGTCCTGACGTATGGGTCGAAGTATGATTTCGAGGATTGAAATTGACATTGTAACCGAAAGACCCATCTCCCACTGTGGTCGCCAATTGTTTGAGGGTGACAACAGTTTCTGCTGGTTCCGGTAATTTCGTGTGATGTGGGTGAGAAACAAATCTAAACCCTAAACAATGTACTGCAAGGGAGTACTTTAGATTCGAGAGATCAATCTGTACAAGTCCGGCCTAAACCAAGAAATGGTTGTTCCAGACATGCTTCGGTCACAAAGTGGAGGAGAAGGGTTGGTTTTTGGGAGAGAAGCGAAGAGAGTGTTGAGACCAGAATAGTTGATTCTGGAAGAGTAGTTGTTTTGTGACTTGTATCAGAAAGTGAGAAGCTACCATATGGGAAAGCTAGCATACGTTTTCTGATTGTTGTATGCTCCTGACCAGAACTTGTTGTTCGGTGGAAATAGGTAATGCCTATTTATACAAGTTGAAGTGAAACGTACTCTGGTCTCATTAAGAAATGGAAAACGGGTGAGTAAATGGGAGGATGTGGCAACCGGTAACGCTTGGAATTGATGTTCCATAAAATAAAGTGTTTCACCATTACTCCCTGTATTTACTAACCGCCTCATCCTTATGACACTTTCTAATAACGAGCGTAGTGTACGCCGCATGCTGTAAACCTCCAAACCAATACACAATGAGCATCCCCCATTTTGTGACATGTGTTGATGTCTCGAGTGTTTTCGTGGAAACCATGTAGCATGTTGTTGTTGTCTGGAAAGTTGAGCTTGGGAGACTTGCTGGCTGGGTGGTGACCTTCAACGGTCGAGATTTTGCATCTTAAGAGGAAGGTATCCGTTGATTATTGCAACCTTTCGTCCAGTGGCATGAAAGTATGATCAGTATGGCTTTAATATGTCCCATTTCGGCCGAAAGTTAGGGTTTTGGCTTTATTTAGGCGCGAACAAACTAGGGCCAAAGGTTGCCATGCGTTAGCTGGTAATCTTGGACGGCTAAGATCTGCATCTTAGATGAAAAAGTGGCCGTTGATTGTTTCAGGCCTTCGTTTTGGTAGCCGCATAGGGAAGGCCGGCATGGTATGGCGCGGAAAGATGGTTGGCATGCCATTGGCACATGTGGCATGGCATGCCTTGGCGCGGTTTGGCGTATCCAAAGCTAGGGTTTTGGGACAAAGGTTACCATGTGTTGTTTGGTGACCTTGGACGGCTAGGATTTGCATCTAGGATGGAAAGGTGGCCGTTGATCGTCGCACGCCTTCGTTTTGGTAGCCGCATGGGGAAGGACGGCATGGTATGGCGGGGCAAGGTGGTTGGCATGCTATTGGCACATGTGGCATGGCATGTCGTGGCGCGGTTTGGCGTGGCCAAGACTAGGGTTTTGGGCCAAAGGTTACCATCCGTTGTTTGGCGACCTTGGATGGCTAGGATTTGCATCTAGGATGGAAGGGTGGCTGTTGATCGTCGCACGCCTTCGTTTTGGTAGACGCATAGGGAAGGCCGGCATGGTGTGGCGCGACAAGGTGGTTGGCATGCCAATCGCATATGTGGCATGGCATGCCTTGGTGCGGTTTGGCGTGGCCAAAACTAGGGTTTTTGGCCAAAGGTTACCATGCGTTGTTTGGCGACCTTGGAAGGCTAGAATTTTCATCTAGGATGGAAGGGTGGCCGTTGATCGTCGCACGCCTTCGTTTTGGTAGCCGCATAGGGAAGGCCGGCATGGTGGGGCCAAGGCCAATGGCGCGGATGGCTTGGCATAGTGGGGCCAAGGTTTTTGTACGGACGGCTTCGCATGGTGGGGCCTAGGCAAGGTGCGGTTGGCTTGGTGTGGTGGGGCCAAGGGTTTGGCTTGCCATTGGCGCATGGTGCGGCTAGCATGGTTGGGTCCAAGGCAAGGCGCGGTTGTCTTGGCATGGTGGGGCCAAGGGTTTGGCATGTCATTGGCGCATGGTGCGTCTAGCATGGTTGGGGCCAAGGCAAGGTGCGGTTGGATTGGCATGGTGGGGCCCAGGGTTTGGCATGCCATTGGCGCATGGTCCGGCTAGCATGGTTGGGGCCAAGGCAAGGCGCGATTGGATTGGCATGGTGGGGCCAAGGGTTTGGCATGCCATTGGCGCATGGTGCGGCTAGCATGGTTGGGGCCAAGGAAAGGTGTGGTTGGCTTGGCATGTTGAGGCCAATGGTTTGGCATGCCATTGGTGCATAGTGCGGCTAGCATGGTTTGCATGCCTTGGCGCGGAGATGTGGCTGGCATGGTTTGCCATTGGCACAGTGCTGCGGCTGGCATGGATGGCATGCCTTGGCGCGGAGATGTGGCTGGCATGGTTTGCCATTGGCACAGTGCTGCGGCTGGCATGGATGGCATGCCTTGGCGCGGAGATGTGGCTGGCATGGTTTTCCATTGGCATAGTGGTGCGGCTGCCATGGTTGGCATGCCTTGGCGCGGAGATGTGGCTGGCATGGTTTGCCATTGGCACAGTGGTGCGACTGGCATGGTTGGCATGCCTTGGCGCGGAGATGTGGCTGGCATGGTTTTCCATTGGCACAGTGGTGTGGCTGGCATGGTTGGCATGCCTTGGCGCGGTAGCATGAGAGTTAGGGTTTGGTATGTACGAAGATGATGTCGATCAATACTAAGGGTTCTGCCGTGGAACATGACACATGTATACAAAAAAAAGGTACCCTGGTAATTCTTATCATAGGTATGTTAAATGATTCAATAAATGTTCTAGTGGTTGTAGTGACGTCATGTCAGATGTAAGGTTTTACGATTTTAACCCTAAGCTAAAAACCACCATCAACAACATAACAAGGTGATCTCCTTTTAAACGGTGTGTCTTCCAACACCAACGATGTATACTCGCTCAACTGGATGAGAGGGTATATACCAATAATGACCTCCTTATAAACGAGGATCTCCTCATGAACGATGTTTCTTTCAACGTCGAGGATGTGTATCTTCCATCATCAACGAACAAGGTGATCTTCTCTTCACTAAACGATGTTTTGAACATCTTCGTAAAGAATACATTTTCAACGAACTAATATCCCTCAAATCATAACGATGTATTCTCTCAATACCAATGATGTATCTTTCGACCCCAGAGAATCTCTCTTATCACTAAAACTCCATCCCAAAAGGTGGAAAGGAATCCCTCCAGAGTTAGAGAACTACATTGTGTATTCTCTAACTCTCTCTAATAACCATATGTTTTCATCACCATATAAGTCTCCTCGTATAGTAGTCACAAACTTGGCCTCTAAGTAAACTTAGCATCCAAGTATCTTCTTAAAGATAGAAACCCTAAATAAGCTTTTATAATTGAATTTTAAAGACCAATCGGGAAATATTTACACAAGAAGAAAATCCCTCAAAAGGGATTCCTACTTGGGTTTCAGAATTTTCCAGGCCCATCTAGAAGTTCGAAAATAATCAACAGTATATATCCAGGGACGTAGATCTTGTATTTTTTTATCTTAATGATATTTCCAACTAAAATGTACATATTATGAATGTAATTTCCCAACAATACTAGTAAACTGTTGATGAATAATTTGTGTAAGAATAAACATAATACTAATGAAATAATACATACATAAAAATTCAGGCATTTTTAGTAGACATTTGATGTCACCGATGTGTCTGACGCAGAGACGCGCACGTCCAAGTGTAGGACGTGAGTCCAACACGGACACATGACCATTTTAGGTGTGTCTGTGCTACCCAGGTTGAGTGATTCATACTATTTATTTTTTATATAATGGTTATTGGGATCCCTTAAAAAATAAAAAGAATAATAATAATTCAAAACGTATGTTTCCAGTAGAATCCAGCAACAATATAGTTGACATACAAGGGAAGACTGTCATATCTATTGGCATTGCGGATCTTCATGCTCAGTGCTAGGAGGATATTATCATTAGTCAGAGCTTCTGGACCAGATCTAATGCAGCATGTTTTCTCATTTTTACGGTTCCTGTCTATGGTTTCTGTCTATCCTGAAACTAATTGTACATTCCTTGAAATGTTGTATGTATTTTGTTGCACTCCCTTTTATCTCATGATTGTATTTTGTGCGTCATTCTCTTACTATTCATCTATTGGACATTCTAAGCTACGCAGACTAATCCATTTATTCAGAAGGGACAATATGATTGCCTTCACCTACCTGTGTAGAGTGGAACCTGAGCAAATGACTCTGTTTCTTGGTCTCCCTTGGATTATTAGCGCCCTTCCTGTCCGCACCCTGTTAGAGTAGCATATATAATATGCATTCATGCTAGATGTCTGTAGAATTATGGAAAGGGCTAGAGGGTGAGCACTTTTCAGTAAACAAAATGTATCTGTATGCTAAACTTGAATCCTCGAGTTCAAAGTCTAGCTTTGTATCTTACGAAGTTAAATCCTAGAGTTCAAATTTATCTTTATGCTTTCCTACGGATGTTGATTTTCTTGTTTGTTTGTCTATCGTTTTTCTCTATGACAACATAAAGGAGGTGTCATTTAGTTGTTTTTCCTGTGGAATGAGGCGAAAGTTCCTAAATGTTCTTCAAAACTGAAAGAAATTTTTTTTCATAACAAAGAAGCAACCACCAACACTTTAGAGAAAACAACTAGCCACCAAAGCATTTCCTAGAGTCGCATACTTCTAGCTGTACATACGGTAGTAACAAACTTGAATAACTACACGCTTCACTGTATCTTTCAAAGAGAAAAAGTGAAGTACAATTATGATCACAAATGAACATAAATAGATTTATTAGGAAAACTAACCCTAAAGAACCTTTTGAAAAGTCTTCACAGTTCACGTTCCATTATTTATCTTAACCAACAAAATATTCACTTTCTCAGAATAACTTTTAGTCATAAATGAAGAAAATAACCAACATATTTTACAGGACTTGAGTAACTTTGATGTGATACTTATTCCAAGTCAACAATAAGGATTCATCACATTACTATGATTAGATAGTAATGGAGTGAACACAACGTTCACTTCTTCTGTCAGAAGATGACATGTCAAGGTTTGTTGAGTAAACAGACTTACCTCGTCTGGCTCTAATTCTTTTAGTCATCTTCTTCTTGTACTCAGTCATTTCTTGTTTCTCCATAGTCAGACTCATTCTTTGCATGTTATTTTGAAGTTTGGAAATTCTTTTGTTTTTTCTCTTGAATCTCCAACACTTACTTTGAATATGACTTGCACTTCCACAAAATGACCAAAGCTGTGAAGAGTTTTTACTTCGTAGAGATGACTTTTTTTTATCACAACTTACAAAATCAGTTGTTCCAGAACCGGCCGGAACAAACGAGTTGATTGTGTTCACAGTCTTATTTTTGAACCCTAAACCTTTTGTGTTTCCAAAATCCTTTTGACCAAATAACATCGCTGAAATTTTGTCGGAGCTTCCAGTTAACCATTGCAGGTCACACTTGAGAGAATTAATATCTTTTTCTTTCAGAGATAGGGTTCTGGTGAATTCATCATTAAGACAGTCAATCTCAAGAGTTTTCACCTGAAGTGATGATTCAAGTTTCTCCAATAAAGCCTTTATTTGAAAATTTTCCTTGTGAATTTCTTCACTTTTATCTAAGAAATCTAAAATCTCAGTGTCAGACTCACATTCCGAGCCAGAATTTGATTTAATGGAGACTTCTGCCGAGAGAGCTGAAAATCCTGAACATATACCATTGATACACTGAGATATTTCTTCTTGAACCGAGTCATTAAAATCTCAACCCTAATTTTTGCAGTTCAAAAGAATTTTTCCCGCCAAAAAGATTAATTCAAACGGAGAAGATGGGTGTTGTGGACAAAATTGGGCTACATATAGCCGTGGGTGCCCCTTAGCAAAAGTGGGGGTCCGTATAGAAATTTTTCTCCGGGGTGCTCCGAGCAACTTTTCGAGCCGAATTTTCCAACAATATTTATTTCCAAAAAATACCTACAAACACAAAAAACCATAATAAGTACAAAATCGAGTACTCACAATACGGAACATTGAGGACAAATCGGACACATAAATGCATCTATCAAATACCCCCAAACTTATTATTTGCTAGTCCTCGAGCAAAACTAATCTAGAAAATAAAATGACTACACTTAGCACGTGCAGCAAGTCGTTAAACCGCTAGGTGGCCCTAGCGGCGGAGTGTTGTCTCCGGAGGGTTTACCAGAGGTGTACCCACAAAACCTTTACTCCAGACCCTAGCTATCTACGCAGAACCTTGGAATGCACTAAAGAATCTCCTTGGTTGGCATACTCTAATTGACTACAAGAGGAAGTACCCTGATGCGAAATTCCAATTATTGTACACGAGTTTGCACTCAGCATACTAAAATTCATATATAAGTGACATAGCTCTGCTCAGATAGTTTCTGGATACCATAACCGGAGTCAACCAATCACATGGAAAGATTAAGAAGATGGATAAAGAGAAAACATAAGGGATTAGGATTCAACGAGATATGACGAAACTACCATGTTTTTTTTTAATTCTAACACCTGAGCTCTTTGCTTTTATGAATATACTCTTTAGATGTTTCTATATAATCAGATTGGTTCCTCAACTCCTACAACCAAGATGTTCCCATCCACTTAGATTGGTTAGTGCCAACCTTAATAAGCAAAAATTTCTAGGCTCTGGAGTTTATTTATTGCAACTAAAAGCTAACAAAAAGTTTCTTCCCCACCCCCAAACTTAAATATAACATTGTCCTAAATGTTTATAATGAAAGAGCAATATCAAAAAGTAAAGTAACATGAGGAATCGGTAAATAGAGAAGTCCGAAAGATAGTGCCTGGGTGAAGAGAGAAATCAAAAACTAATATACAACATACAATCGCCTCGATGGTCAATCAAGGGTAAACAGGGTCCTCTAGAGGGACCTCCTCAACATCACCTGTAGGAAAGGGCTCTAAAAAGGGTTTCAATTTCTGACCATTAACCTTCGAAGAACTACTACCATCCGGTGTATCGATCTCAACAGCTCCATGAGGAAAGATAGTGCGAACAATAAAAGGACCCGTCCACTGAGAACGTAACTTCCCAGGGAAAAGATGCAAGCGGGTATCATACAAAAGAACTTTTTTACCTGGAGAAAATGACTTTCTTAAAATATTCTTATCATGCACAAGTTTCATTTTGTTTTTATACTCCCTAGCACTATCATATGCATCTCTGCGAATTTCTTCCAACTCATTGAGCTGGAGTTTCTTATGGGATCCTGACTTGTCTAGTGAAAACATTAGCTGCTTAACAGCCCAATATGATCTATGTTCTAACTCAACAGGTAAGTGACATGCCTTTCCATACACAAGTCGATAAGGTGACATTCCAATGGGGGTCTTAAACGCAGTACGGTAAGCCCATAAGGCATCAGTAAGCCTAGACGACCAGTCTTTCCGATTAGGATTAACTGTTTTCTCTAATACAGCTTTATCTCCCTATTGGAAACCTCTACCTAACCACTAGTCTGTGGATGATACGGGGTATCTACCTTATGTTTAATACCATATTTCTTCATCAGAAGCCTAAAAGGTCAATTACAAAAGTGCGACCCTCCATCACTAATTATAGCTCGCGGTGTACCAAAACGTGTAAGTATATTATCTTTCAAGAACTCAATCACAACCCTATGGTCATTAGTCTTACACGAAACCGCCTTAATCCACTTATATACATAGTCTACGACAACAAGGATGTATAGGTTACCAAAACAATTAGGAAACGGACCCATAAAATCAATACCCCACACATCAAAGACCTCAACAACTAAAATAGGGTGCAAGGGCATCATTTTCCTACGGGAAATGTTTCATAATTTCTGGCAACGCTCACCTCGGCTAAAAACCTCAAAAACCAAAAGAAGTGCTTCACCTCGGCTAAAAACCTATAACGATCTTGTTTACCCCAATGTTGGGGAATTCGACCAGTTTCAAGATAGTTCACTATATTTGCATACCAAGGTAATTGGGTAAAAAATAACAGTTGTTCATCAGGAAAGTTATCCCTTATAGGAAGGGAATCATCAGGGGATTCAACAACTAGCCTAGACAAGTGGTCTGCTACTACATTTTCGGCACCCTTTTTGTCTCTAATGTCTGGAGAAAACTCTTTCAACAAAAGGATCCACCTAATCAATCTAGGTTTTGTATCCTTATTAGACAGAAGATATTTCAAAGAAGCATGATCAATATATATTACGATCTTAGAACCTAAGAGATAGGGTCTAAACTTCTCTAAGGAAAACACAATGGCTAACAGTTCCTTCTCGGTAGTGGTGTAGTTCAACTGGGCATCATTCAGAGTTTTGCTAGCATAGTAAATCACATGAAGTAATTTGTTTTCTCGCTGACCTAGCACAACACCAATAGCATAATCTGAAGCATCACACATGATGTCAAAGGGTAGGTTCCCGTTGGGTGCCTGGACTATGGGGACGGTAGTGAGTAAATTCTTAACGTCTTTTGCAAGCAAATTGCAAAGAGGTCTAGAAGGCAAGCTAAAATCCTTAATGAATCGACGATAAAAACCTGCATGCCTTAAGAATGACCTAATATCTCTTACGGTTTTGGGGACCTGTAAAGTTTTAATAAGGTCAACTTTGGCTCTATATACCTCTATACCCTTCAAAGATACGATATGCCCTAGAACAATTCCTGAACGAACCATGAAGTGACATTTCTCCCAATTAAGCACTAACTTCTTTTCCTTACACCTAGTCAAAACTAATGACAAATGATGCAAGCACTCATAGAACGACGAACCAAACACTGAAAAATCATCCATAAAGACCTCTAAGAACCGTTCTACCATGTCAGAAAATATGCTCAGCATACAACGATGAAAGGTCGCAGGGGAATTACATAGCCCGAAAGGAATGCATCTATACGCAAAGGTACCAAAGGGACATGTAAAAGTTGTTTTCTCTTGGTCTTCTGGGGATATGACAACCTGATTATAACCGCAGTATCGATCTAAAAAGCAATAATGGATACGTCCAACTAATCTCTCTAGCATTTGGTCGATGAAGGGAAGGGTAAAGTGGTCCTTCCTAGTGACCTTGTTCAATTTCCTATATTCAATACATACACGCCAACCCGTGGTCACACGGATTGGGATTAACTCATTGTTATCATTCTGGACTACAGTAATACCGGATTTCTTGGGAACAACCTGAACGGGGATGACCCACTTACTGTCTGAAATGGGGTAGATAATGCCTGCATCTAACACCTTAAGAACCTCGGTTCGAACTACTTCTTTCATATTAGGGTTCAGTCGACGTTGCATATCCCTAGAAGGTTTGGTGTCACTCTCTAAATAGATATGATGCATACAATCAGTAGAACTTATACCCTTAATTTTCGCTATGGTCCACCCTAAAGCTTCTTTGTTATTCTGAAGGAAGGTCACTAGCCTACTTTCCTGATCACTATCCAAGTCGGATGCTATAATCACAAGTAAAATTTCAGATGGGCCTAAAAACACATACTTCAGGGAAACTTGTAATGGTTTAAGGTCCAACTTAGGAGGCTTTTCTAACGAAGGAACTAGGGTAGACTTAGAAACGGGTAGAGGTTCGAACTTAGGTTTCCATCCATTACTAGTGTCTATCAAAGGGGTTGAATCTAACAAAGCATTCACCTCATTAATCACATCGTCATCATCAAAATCGATCCCAAAGTGGGCTAGGAATTTCTCCAATGTATCTTCTAACAAAGTGTTT
The DNA here is from genome assembly GCF_003573695.1 of Papaver somniferum. Taxonomy (NCBI): domain Eukaryota; kingdom Viridiplantae; phylum Streptophyta; class Magnoliopsida; order Ranunculales; family Papaveraceae; genus Papaver; species Papaver somniferum. Next base: position 8,976,658 of record NW_020620825.1, on the reverse strand, counting down.
GGTAATGACTCCTCGACTAATATTCCTATCATGTTCACCTCTTCTATGCTCGAGTCATCTAGTTCATAGGGTAGCTTACTAATATTAAAAATGTTCAGCTCAATAGTCATATTACCAAAATACAAATTCATAATACCATTTCGACAGTTGATGATCGCATTGGATGTAGCTAAAAACGGACAACCTAAAATCACTGGTATTTGGTTCTCTGGGTCAGGGATAGGTTGGGTATCTAGGATAACAAAATCCACTGGATAAATAAACTTGTCGACCTCAATAAGAACGTCCTCAATCACACCACGAGGAATTTTAACGGACCTATCAGCTAACTGAAGTATCATCTGGGTAGGTTTCATCTCACCAAGTCCTAGATTAAGGTACACATGGTATGGGAGTAAGTTCACACTGGATCCTAAGTCAAGCAAAGTTTTCTCGACATGGTATTTACCTATTGTGCAAGAAATAGTAGGGGACCCTGGGTCTTTATACTTAGGAGTAGTGGTGTTCTGAATAATAGAAATCACATGACTAGCTAGGAAGGTTTTCCTCTGGACACTAAGTTTTCGCTTTTGCGTACACATATCCTTAAGAAACTTGGCATAAGCGGGAATCTGCTTAATGCATTGGTAGACACATTTTTGTGTCTAAATTGTCCTCAATGTCTCTATTGATAGTACTCGTTTTCTTCCTTATTATGGTGTTTTATGTGTTTGTAGGTATTTTTTTGGAAATAAATAATTTTGGAAAAATCGGCTCGAAAAATTATGCGGAGCATCCCGGAGGACATTTGTTATTCGGACTCTCTGTTTTGGATAAGGGGCACCTCAATTTATAAGGGGCACCTGAGTTGGACACCTGCTAGTTACACTCCAAAGACGGTTAGGGGGCAGTCATCTTCAAGAATTCAAATTCTGAATTTGGCGGGAAATACTTAAACAGTTCTGGAAGAATTTCAATTGAGAAAATGAAGGGGTTATGGGTCGATTCAATGGATGAAATTTGGTATAGAGATGTGATATAGGTTAAGAAACACAGTATGAGTGACAAGATCGATTAACTTTGGATGGAATTCTCGGTGTGATTCACAAGCCCAAAACAGAGTACGTGGACTGTAACACGAGCAAAAATATGTTTATGCTGTGCATGGAAAAGTTCTGCTAGCGTTAGACGAATTCTGAGGCGTGTATAAGCTGAATTGGAGCGTGCTACAATGAAGTTTACGTGTGAAATTCCAAAAATGGTAAGAAAATATTCTCTTCACTGCCCGAGTAATGAAGGATTATTTGGAGTTATAGCGATGGATTTCAGCGTGTTTTTGAGTATAAATATGCTCCTTGGGTCTACTAGAAAGGTTGGCAAGTGAGAGGGGATAGAATAGAGCAACACAGAGTTCAAGGGAATCGATAGAAAAACTTCCAGAGAAGAAAGTTTCTGCTGCTGCTGGAAGGGAAGAACGCGAAGAACACACTGATTAAGACAGTCGTTTATCAACAGTGACAACGACTGTCGACTGTGGGTCGTAGTATTCTAAATACTACTGCACTTTAGGGATATCTTTCTTTGTAACGGTGTTTGCAACAGTTATAAACGTTGCCAACACCGAATTTTATCATTTTTCTCCATTTCATCCTTGTAAACATCTTTTGAGCAATGAATATCAACTTTGAGCAAGTTTACACAATGATGAGCTAAACCCATCCTCTGGGGCAACGGAGGAAACTATTCGGCCAATGAAAAAGGGGTAATTTCTATTTTAATTATTTATGCAATTTATTATATTTAATTATTTTCCTTGAACAAAGAGTTTTTCCAAGGATTTTTATTGAATAGTTGTCATTTTAATTGATGGTATATGCTTGACTTAGAGTTTTTGATATTCCATGTTTTTAACTTACATTTATTCTTTTATAAAATCCATTTTTGCAATAATTAAAACTATTTAAAAGTAAAATTTGCATAATAATATTAGAAATATCATTTTAAATTGGTAGAAAAAGTGGAATCCTTAGCCCCAGTTTCTCCAAAAATATTCCAATCACTTTGCTATTTTTCTTCACTTATAAAATTTATTTAAATCTAAAAAAAATTTATCTCCTTCACAAGTTCGAAAAGAACCCTAGTTCTTACCACTATTCACAACAACTTTTGAAAATACATCATGCATCTAACAATGGGAGGTTGATAGTAACCTGTTTAAAAACCTCCAATATATCATTAAATTTGGACTCCCTCTTAGTTGGAACTAGCAGCTGGGGGAACGGAGCTCTGGGAACAAATCCGGGCTCAGCAGGACCCTCATTGGTCTCTTTAGAGACTCTATCAGTCTCCTCATTTTCTGGCTCAGAAGAGTGAACTACAGCATGTTCACCATCAGGCATGGCAACCTTATTGTCAACTTTCTTTCCACTCCTAAGGGTTTTAATAGAATTCACATGATTGTATGATTTCTCTCCTTTAGGGTTACGATCAGTTTGACTAGGGAACCTTCCATCTTATCTTGCACTAAGAAACTTAGCTATTTGGCCGACTTGAAGTTCTAATTTAGCAAGAGACTGGGAATTATTCTTAAAATTCTGCTTGGTTTCTTCTTGAAAACCATAGCGGTTCTTTGATAACATCTCATGGTTCTTTGCTAACATAGTAAGAAATTCTTCTAAGGTGGAGATATTTTTCTCATTCTGAAACTGGGGTTGAACTGAAGAGTTCTTAGCATAACCAAAACCTGGGGGAGGCTGAGAATTACTAGACTGTCCTTGATTCTGACCCTTAGACCAAGAAAAATTAGGATGGTTTCTCCAACCAGGGTTGTAAGTCTCTGAGTATGGGTCAAACTTTTGACAGTTCTCAAACCTAGCATTGTTATGGACAACATGGGCTTGCTCTTCACTAACCTGATCTTCTCAAAACGAGTTATTGGGTTCTACTCCAAAACTAGACACTTGATAGGCTCTAAACCTATCATCAGGTTCAACAAGAGACCTATGTTTAGGATGATTCAATTCCAAAGCTTCTAACCTTCTAGACAAAGTAGCAAACTTAGCATCTGACCCGAAGCTTGTATCTACCACATTGGTGCTACTTCTATTGAGCAAAAGTCTTTTGGGGGGTTCAACACAAGACTCCCACTGTTGGGATTTTTCAGCGACAGCTCCTAAGAAGGTAAAAGCATCATCAACACTTTTACTAGTGAACTCACCAGCGCATATAGACTCAACCATGGCTTTGGTTGAATAGTCTAAACCATCATAAATAATCTCTACGAGTTTCATCTTATCAAATTCATGGTGAGGACACTGGGATAGGAGATCATTGAATCTCTCTAAAAACCTATAAAGAGACTCTCCCTCTTGTTGCACACTAGCACTAATCGATCATTTTCCTTTGTGTTAAGGTTCTTTTACTTGTTCTTATTACGACGACAAGTAAGTTATTCTTGACCCATTAGCCTTTATTCTACTTTATGATAAGAATACTACAGCTTTGAGAATATTCTTTATATCACCGAGCTATTGTGATGTCACTGATATATATATTGTGATACATTTTTGGAAGCTTAACACCCATTTCATTATCCTCCTTGCTTGTGAAAACTGAAGTTGCTATCCTTGATCTACTGAGGACGTGACTGAAATTAAATACCTCTCGATTGCTTTTGTTTTATCTTGAATTTTTGATGTATGTTTGTTTACCGTGTCCACAAACATTAAAATAAAGGTTATTTTGTTTTTGGTACTCAGGTTTTGTCCAGTTTTTGAGTTTGGTCTCACTTTTGTCCAGCTTGGTGTTTGGTATTTGGAAAAAACGTTGACTCGCGTTGACCGTTAATGACTAGATTTTAATTAGTTTTATGAAATAAATAAATTACTTAGTTTATAAGTGTACCCCTGATGTGGGTTTATGATCCGACGGTTGTAATAAAAACAGTTAGTCTACGGTCTTGATTTATTATGTCAAGTAACCCAAAATTGCTACCGACCTTCCTAGGCGCGGACCATTAGAGATAGACCAATTTGGTCTACCTCTCCTCCACTACAGGATCTGATAGGAGTGGGATTTTAAGGTGTTAGTGGAGCCTGCACAATTTTGTTGGATGGTTGGATTTCATTGGTCTACAATTGAACTATGAAATTTGGTCTACCATTAGCTTTTTCCAATTACTACTCTTCTTCCTCTATTTTCAACTCCCTTCATTGATCCACAATAACTCCAGCAACAACAGCTTAAATCTTTCTCCTTCAGATGTACAAACAGAGAAGAAAAAACAAGATTATAGTATACAGTATACACCTTTTTAAGCTCACCCTTTCGTTTACTGATCTATATACCTCAATCTCTATACTCTGTCATATCATGTCTTATTATACAGGGAGGTAAATAATATTGAGAAAAGAAAAATCCATTAATGAAAAACAAATTAGACAAAAAAAAAAATCTTCATTCCTATTCCAATTCTCCAACGTCTTTTTCTTCCTAAGCATCGTCATATCCACCACCACTTTAACACCAATCATCCGTGACAAGCACACCACTTCAAAAAAAATAATTAAAAACAGAAATTGGTTTCCGTTTAGTTAAATTAAGATTTTGATTCGGTAAAAAATTGGGGTTTCATTTCAGAAATTGGGTTTTGATTTGATTTATTAAATAAGGTGTTGCTTTAATCAGAGAAAAAGAATGTGTTGCTTCAATTGATTTTGAAAGAATGATTGATGGCAGTAAGCTAAGGTTAGAAACGACTGTTGTATCAGGGGTAGATGTACAGGGGGTTAGTCAATTCGGATTATTAGAGACATTCAGAGACTTTTTATGCACGAGATTTTGGGTAACTTTCCGTGATTTTAGAGATTTTGAGAGACTCTCTGAATGATTTTGATGGAATTATGGTGATTTATTGAGCCAATAAAACATATATGAATTTCAGCGTACACACATGAGACAAACAATATATTTATTTATTTTACAAAATGAATTTATGCACATTTCAATGAAAATGTATTAATCCATGCATGGCTAACAGAAACTGTAACCATATTTCCAATAAAATCAAAACGAGACGAATAGAAGGGATTTGAGTCTCTAGTAAACTTATTAGGTTTTGGAAGACAACAATTTTTTTTCATTTTTTATGAATTTAAATATAGCTTATTTGGTTATTGTTTTTAATATTTTGATATTTAATCCTTAAAGAAAAGAGAAGGAACAAAGTCTCTTGAAATATCACCTACTTAGGAGAGACTTCTTTTTAGCTATTTATGGTATGTTTTGTAATAAAAGTCTATACAAGTCATTCAAAACCATAAGTCATTCATTTCAAATTCTAAATCCAATAACAGAGAATTATGAAGACTTTTAGAAAGTCACGATCCAATAACAGAGATTGATTGAGATTTTGAAGAACTCTCTGTTGACTAACAAGAGATTTTAGAAATCTCCAAAATTCATTGAAAATCTCCACAAATTTCAATTGACTAACCCCCTAGTAATTTTGGTAGAGGAAACCATAAAAAAGGTTTTATCAGAGAAAAGATTTGGATTTCAGGAGCTGCTTCTTCAATTGGGTTTTTTGTTGAGTATGTTCATGGAGTTATGGAGAGAGGAAGAGGAATTGATTGGATTTGGGGGAGATGCTTCTTCAACGGTTTGTGGGGTTATGCAGAGCAGTTGAATTTGTTCATGTGATTATGCAGAGAAAGGAGAAATTGATTGGATTTTGACAGATCTGATTTTTCAACTGAGCTTTTGGTTCATGGGGTTATGCAGAGCGGTGTTTGCAGATGCGGAAGTGGAAAATGAATTTAGGGTGTTGGGAAGACTTTTTTGGTAAAGTAAAAGGGCATAACGGTAAATTAAAGTAGTAAATAAATTTATTTATTTTCAGTAATTAGCAAACGAAAGTTAAACTCTAACCAAGTCAACTCGGGTCAACGTTATTTCCAAGTACCAAACGCCAAGCTGAACAAATGTTAGACCAAACTTAAAAGTTGGACAAAACCTGAATACCAAAAAAAAAAAACCTTAAAATAAAGATAATAATTGATCTTGTAAGTCATTAGACTATCTTATTTTATCTCTGCCTTTATTGTTAAATTCGAATAAGTAGTATTAGTAGTTTTTTTTTTGTGTCTAGCGGTGATGAATGCTCTTGTTTCGCCAGTAATGAATATAGTATCCAAGAGACTATTTCAATTCCCTACGAGGTTAAATAGAATGATAAAAATTTTACCCTTTGGTCTCAAATTGTGATTATGTTTGTCTCAAGTAGAGGAAAAGGGGGATACTAACTGGGCCTACTCCAAAACCTACTGTGGGTCTACTCCAAAACCTACTGAACGAGGACATTTGTATGATGAACGGGTTATGAAAGATTCACTTGTGAAAGGATGGTTGTTGGTGCCATGGAACCAGGATTAATGAATGTTTTCATTCGTTTACCATCTACAAAAGAGACATGGGACGTTGTATCTCATAGATAATATGAAGGGGGTGATAAATCAATTCTTTATGATTAATCCCGTAAGGCTGTGGAAACAAAACATATGGGTCGTCCAGTGGCAGCTTATTTTTCTGATCTTACTACTATTTGGAAAGAGCTTGACTATCGAATACCAATTATTTTTACTCAAGCCGATGTAAGAAATATTCGTAGAGAAAAAATTGATGAATAGAGAATTTATTTGTTCCTAGCTGGTCTTAATGATGTTTATGATTCTATTAGAAGCGATATACTTCATAGTACTCCTCTTCCAGGACCCAAAAAGGCTTTTTCTATTGTGAGGCGTGAAGAACAACGTCGTAGTACTATGATGAGTCAAGAAGTTTCTTCTCAAGTAGTTATGGTAGTGAAAAATATACGCCTAATTCTTTGTCCCAATAATCTTCTTCAGTGAACAGTAGTTGGAAGTGTACTCATTGTGGCAATAGTAAGCATGATGTGTTTTTCAAAGTTGTTGTAGTAAAAAGGTTCGTTGAGACTTGTGAAAGAAGATTTTTTTAGATTTAATTTTTATAAATAAAAAGAATATAACAAACTCGAATAAAAAGTGTTGTGAGAATCATGGAGAGACTAGGGCTAGGATTCCGCTATTTACCAATTCCAAAGTGATACTAATTATAATCATGCAATTTCACATGTTCAAATTGATTCTCAACTATTGCAAAAGTATATTTTTAAAAACAACAAATGTTAATCCAAAGCATGAGACATCAAAACCCTAGGCTAAGCATGTTCCATCAAAAGAAAATACAATTGTTTAACAAAAACCATAAAATCTATTTTCAATCTAGGCAAATAATCATAAATAAAAATTGCACAAATTAAATAATTAAGAATTACCATTTTTCATTGGAAAGATAGCATCCTCCGTCGCCCCAAGGATTGGGTTTAGCTCATCATTGTGGAAACGCGCTCAAAAGTTGATTTCATTGCTCAAAGTGTTTACAAATGATGAATTGAAGAAAAACTATTAAAAATCGGGTGTTTGCAACGTTTTTAATTGTTGCAAAACACTGTTACATAAAACGATAAAAGCCAACTGTTGATGTTCAGCTTCTACGACCCCCGCCTCTGTGTCGTTATCACTGTTGATAAACGGCTGTCTTCGTGAGTCTGTTCTTCGTGTTTTTCAGTTCTGCAGCAGCAGAAATGGTGTTCTCTGCAACTCGATTTTTCGGCTCTGTGATGCTCTGTAACTCTCTTAAACTCTCTATCCCCCCACTGATACCCAAGACACTCTTATTTATACTATGAAGCCAATCTTAGGTCGACAATCATCTCAATTACTCCAAAAGATATTTGCAGTTAATGAAAGTATTTCACGGGAATATTTCCTCTCCATTTTTACACGTCTTCTGAGTTGTATGGTATATCCAAATCTTCTCATTTAATTGAGCCAAATAATGAAGAGAATATCTTCAATTAATTCCGTGAATAATTCCTTCCCTGTTTTTGAAAATATCCAAAAGTATGCGATTTCCTTCCATTCAAGACACGTACAAAATCTTACGGTCATGGTAAGAAGATAATCATGTCTTAAAGACACAAATATCCCCATAATATCATGACCAGAATCTCACACAGTTGAGATTTCTTTTCCCGCCAAATATCTTTCCCATGAAGAAGAAGATGGGTGCCCCTTATCCGGTCCTGGGGTGCGAATAGCAGATTCCATGAAGGGTGTCTCTGATCAGCTGCTTGGGTGCAAATATCCTTTGGGTACCCCTTATCATTTGGGATCCCCTTATCCACAAGTGAGAGTCTGAATAACACGTTCCTTCCGGTGCTTTAGACGACTTTTCGAGCCGATTTTTCCAAGAATGTTTATTTCCAAAAATACCTAAAAACACATAAAATACCATAATAAGTACAAAAAATCGAGTACCAACAATACATGAAATTAAGGACAACGTAGACACAAAAATGTGTGTATCAAATACCCCCAAACTTATTATTTACTAGTCCTCGAGCAAAACTAATCTAGAAAATAAAATGACTACACTGAGCACGTTGATCGGTTGTCAATCGACAAATATAATTTCACTTCCTTACTCAACTACAATAATGTAGAAAGTGGTAGGAAAGAGTTCGTATCCACAGGGAGGCCTTTCTTGTTCTGCAATTTTCGGTTTCTAAGATAACCAAGGGGGGTTTTTGTTTTAGCAAATCAAATAAAATAAAGTAAAGCAAAGTAAATAGTTGGAATAATCAATAAGGAGAAGATATTGGTCATGGGATAGTATCATTCACAAGCATGTATTTTTCATCATTGAATAAAATTGATAATTTAATCTCTTATTTATTAAAAGTCCTAGAATACCTTGATCGCAAGAGTATCCCGCTAATTCCCTATTTTCATCACAACCACATTAAAAGATGCATATGTGAATTCTTCCTAGAAAGCAACCCAAAGTGTAAAAGCACAATTAAGTTTAACTCCCTAAAAGCTTTAAGATTTATGGAATAAGACTAATCAAAGCAAACAAATGTGTAAGAGCACTAATTTGTTTTAACCAAGGTTATGATTCATATGTGACTAGTAGGATCTATCACTACAATCGCTAACCACAATTATGCTACTTAAAATCAGGGACAAACAACTTTTACGTATTGAAAACCCTAATATAGCTCTAGAGATGAAAGCAAATCGGATTGATTCCGGACTCAACCAATCAAACAATCAAATCCTAAAACACTATAAACCATGAATCATAAACAATAAAGTTGAGACAAAACTAATCCATAGAATCAAATAACATGCATTGAGAAATCAACTTTTATCCATAACCAACAAGTATATTTAGTTACTCATAATAATGGAGTTCATCATCATCATGATCAATAAAATAATAAAGAAGATGAAAGCAAAGCAAACCCTAGAAGTAGTTTTCTCCAAAGCTCCAAAAAGAATAATAAAACGTGATCTCCTAAAAGTTGTAAGAGTCTTTCTTTTATATCCCTTTGCTTCCCAAAATTAGGTCTAATCTTCAAAGTCCATTAGTTGAAAATCCACCAAGCCCATATGTGAGAAAAACCCATGTAGAAATCTTGCCGAAAATATGTCACCGGAAAACTAGTAAAGTGGAAGGAACTTGACCGGGAAAGTCGCCGGCAAGTAGCTCAGGTGACCGGCAAAGTCCGCCCGATCACCGGTCAGCGGCCTGAATCGGTCGGGTCAACGAGTCGACTCGGTCAACTGGGTTAAGTGAGTCAGAGTCAGCTCAGATGACTGTTCCATTCTGCCAAGGCCTAAGCTATTGCATAGGATTAACTTGTGATGCACAATTATTGTGCTTTAATCCTCTCAATCCATGGTCACAGCTCAGATTCTGTATTCTACAATTCCAGTTCAGTTGCACTTCTTCTTGTAATCTGCATCTCAACCTCATGGCTTGCTTCTCGCAAATAAACCATCATCATAGCCACTGGATCATGATCAATCATTCTCCTTCTCCGTCATACCACCTGTGTACACCCATTGCAGTTCATTAAGCTACACAACCACACCACCTAACAACTGCATCTTTCCCAGCACCTCAAACACATTCCACTTTAGCTTCACTTTCAATCTGTTACAGATACCTAGCATTCATCTACGCAAACTCAAATCTTCCCTGCGCTGCTAACTCAACTCCAACAATTTCAGGCACCATCTCAGGCCAGCCAACACCATCACATTCTTCTACTCAAATTTCGAGCAATACTGCCATTAATCACTCTCTTTTCGTGTTTATCATTACCATTCTTGTTGCCTCTCCAGATCGTCATCAATACATCTCCATTCCACCTGCAATGCCATTATCCAGAACTGCAGCTTTACCCATTAGACCAGCTTAATAACTTTAGCAGCAACCATCCCTGCGTCTAGCCTGCGACAATGCCATATCCTTTGGCTCCACCCCTGCATCGTTTCAGCTGCTCCATTCCTAGATGCTACTGCAACTTCCAATCCATTGCAGTCAGCATACACCAGTCCTCTTCTACCACCAACTACAATCCCGTGCATCTTCACATCATTCACAACTCAAACTGCCATCTTGTAGCTTCAAATGCATAACTGCAACTCTAACATACCAGCAGCAGCAGCACCACTGTCTCAGTCCATTTAGTTGCAACCACCAGTTACAGCTGCAATTTCATACTTCAATACCCACTGCATCAAACACAGTCTAATCCACTTCCATTTCGGCTCAACCAACTCTGGTTAAAGACCATTACAATCACCTACAACTTCACTTCACACACAACTTCAATCCTTAACCTACAACAGCTGCTTCTAACTGAAGTTAATCAATCCTTACATCACATCTCAAGTGCATCAATCAGTCACTACCAGATAAAATCCAGCAACACCATTTCAGTTTAGCTCACATGCTTATCACTCAATTGCAGCCAACTTCAATGTCACTCCCTGTAGTTTCAGCCCACTAATCTTCATAACAGCACATACATTGAGCCATTCCTCCATAACCTGCACCTTCTTGCAACCCTTTAGATCATAGCAACAGACAACACTGAAAATCCAACTCAATACCCCATTTTGTTCTTCTTCAAATCTGCTCTAACTTACCACCAGAACCAGTAACCCGTCACTTGCATCTTCGTCCCAATTAGATCCAATTAAACGACAGTTCTTCATCTGATACTCGATTTACAGCACAATCATCAAAACCCAAATCTGATATTAACCCTTAGCAGATAAACCCACTTCTCATTCATTTGAGAAGTTGAATTTTTTCTTTCCTGTTCTTCAAACCCTAACTGAATTCAACCTCAATTTTGATTCCTCTTCTTCCATTTCTCAATTCATCTGGCAGCAAAACCCTTAATCTTCCCATCTTCAAATTACCACCAGATCTTCTTGATTCAACAACAGACAGACCCTCTACTTAATTGATCTGTAAATCCATCTTCTCGAATCAATCTTCATATAAAACTCGATCAAAGCGAAACCCGTGAAAATCAGCACCAAGACAGACCCAATTCCCTTTTCTTGTTCTTAGAGATTCAACAACAGCAGGTCTTCTTACTCTATCATTTCATACTCAAATCGATCTCCAATTTCTCTCACTGTTTATCGATCTAGTCTCTCGAACAACATAAACTTCGGGTGATAGCAGCCGCTACTTGTTTCTCTCAATTTCAGGCGTAACTAATGATTGAATGAGAACACATTTCTCGATTTAGGGTTAGAAATGATTGGGGTGGATTTAAATAGCCGGTCACTTCTGATAAGGGATAACCATATGGCAGCCCCCTTATTCCCATATGTCCTGTGTTCAGTACTCCTTCAATAGAGTTTTCCCTTAACCTTAGTTGGACTCTCGATAGTGTTTGCCCTGAAATGATATTTCTGTCCTTTTACGCTCCATTTCTGCGCAACCTTAGCCTGCTCTAAGTACAACTCGCATGTGAATTGATGGTTCTGCCCTTACGCTCCAAAAGAGTGCTTTCTTCCTTCTTTTGCGCCATATGACTCCGAAACACCTAAATAACTCAAATTCAAAAATAAGACACATAATTTGCAAGAAAAGTAGCAAAGAAAGCATAAATACTAGATATCGAATTAGGTGTTTTAGACACCTATCAAATTCCCCCACACTTAGACTTTGATAGTCCTCGAGCAAATTAAACAAAAATAATTCTACAAGATACATACAAATCCGTCTCGTCGAGGCTACGGTCAATTTTAGAATAAATAACAAGCCTTTAAACCCCTAGGTGTCCCTAGTGGACGAGTTATAGTCTCGTGAAGGTTTATAAGAGGTATGCCTACAAAACCTACTCTTCCAACTTACAAGTTCTCCGAAATGATAGCATCCAACGCGCTAAGAAGACATAGAGATTCTGCACACTAGCAATAAGAAGTTAGACACATAAATGAACACAATCTCATCCTTAAAAGTTGAGAGAGAAATAACCATCCCTTCTTGAAAGAAAATCGGGTTCAGAGTGATCAAAAGTCTCGACTCTGCCTCACCAGAAAGGGTTTTATGATATTGCTCTCAATAATAAATAGCTCTTTATGGGTTACACATGTGTCCAGGTAGATTTGAAGAGAGAATCCTGCGACACCTTGAATGGTAGGAAGGTAAAAACCCTCCGAAGTATTTTGAAAACCCACATCTTTTATCATTTTGAAAACCATTTCTTCTGACGATCTCTTAGAAAAGAAATAAACCACTTAACGAAGGTGGGAATATGCTTACTTACCTCGTTATCCGATCGGCGTGCAGTTAGCACCACTCTCACAGCATCCATAGAAACGTCTTCGGTCTTCAATCCTTGTCTTCATCTTCGTCTTCGGACTTCAACACTTGATGATAACTCTTAAACTTCGTAGAATCTTGACAATGTGAATGAATACAAAACCAAAAATGAACTAGACAAACCAAAATATAATACAATGGATTTTTTTTCTTTTTTTTTCTTTTTTTTTTTTTTCTTCTTTTGAGAAAATAAAATACAAACTAACAAATCAAAATGCAAAGGCCATGGTATGAGTAATTTACCACTCAATTCTTCACAACTTGTATGTCTTGATATCATAAACTTCTTGAATTCTCATCTTGATAATCTTCACTCTTGTACAATAGTCTTCGACTTGTAAAAAATTTGCTCCTTGTCTTGTTGCTTTACTTGAATCTGAAATCTGCTTATTTCTGTACCGTTGCTCATAAACCTTGAACGTCTTCAAGTTTCCTTCGAATTTGTGATGCT